>NC_133934.1:92198855-92501885 GCF_031877795.1 Strix aluco | reverse complement strand
GGTCATTTTATTACCATCACCCATACACAGCACACCCTGCAGCTGAAGCATGTGATCTGCTCACTCTCCTTAGAATTGGTACGATTTCCCCCACGTGCTTTTTGCTCTGTAGGTCAGTCAGTCCTTACCATCAGCACCTCACCTCATGAGAGCTATGCTTTGTGACAGATATGCCATTTTTACCAAAAGGGTTGGTGTTTTTTCCAGATCACTGTACACGCTTAAATGTACACGCTCCAAAACCATGCTTCCCTTTTGCCAGCAAATAGCTAACTTTGATCATGGTGGCACAGCAGGTTGTGGCCTGCCTGAGAATTTCTCTTCCGTGTTGTCAATATTGCATGAAATTCAACTCCTAAAATTTTGCTATTTCACTTATTTTAATAAAACCTCAAGCTGACAGTAACATTTTCATTTCAGGAGTGTAGGGTCTACTTTTTTCATTCTCAAATGCCATTACACATCCCTCTCTGAATGTGATGTTTTTGTGTCATCTGAAGACACGTTTCTTCAGTAATTTGTTATGGATCTTTAAACTTGACTGTATCTGATGAAGTCAAATGACAGGATAACTGTGCCAAATTTCCATTTTTTGCTATTTTCTGAGTTACTAATTATAAAATCATAGGCAGGAGGGTGAACTTGGAGGACACTGGGTGCATTTGGAGACATCCAAGTCTACTGCTGGGATAAAGGAATTAAAACCTGACGTGGTGTCAAAGAAGATGAAAACACCTGCAGGTCTTCAGAAAGGAGAAGGATGTGGGAGGCAAGTGACTATTTTGAAACCGGGCAGCAGTGCCAACTGTTCTGGGAGAGATCACGGAGGACCAGGAGAGTTTGGCAGCAAAACAGGCAAAACTGCATTCGATGGAGAGCGCTCTGCCTTAGCAAGTGTTTGCACCAAGAAGGAAAAAAAAGATGTTTCTCTAAAAATTCGAACTAAACCGAGCTTCCCTTTTTAAGCCTGTGCTAGTCACACACACAAACCATCTCCAGTACTTTGTAACACTACACAGTGCCCACGGGGAATGCTTCTGGTTTGCCTCGCACATTCAGTTCAACTTAAATGATTTGTTGAGTGAACAGACAGCTGGGGCCCTGTATTGCTCAGAGTAATATGTTGCTGGGCTTAGTGCAGGACGAGGGTTGTGTCCTGGGACTTCTTGGTGGATGAAGAGGAATTTTTCCCTGCATATTTGCTTTTTGTTTTGCACAGCAGTGCAGGACTAGCAGCACAGACATGAGCCCTGTGTTGTTTCAGCTTAAGACAGTGGATACCCAGTGCACATCCCTGTTCTATAGGCGACTCCAGGGAAGCAGTTGGGTAATTTGAGGCTCTTAGTGAATATACAGTAAGGAGATAAACTTCCTCCTGTAGCTCTTTATCTTTTATACAAGAGGATGTCTAGCAGAGGGATGACAATCTGATAGTAACCCTTCATCAGAAAGGAGTGACAGGGAGAATCGTGATCAGCACAGTGAGACTTGTGGCCGTTAATTACCAGAGCAGGTGAGATGACAATCTTGTAGCCTCATTGCACCTGGTGTCCTCTTATCTGGTCTGTCTTCCTGTAGCTGCCAGTGATATTTCTTCAGCTTGGTTTCAAGTAAGTACACTGTGCAATGTGACTGAGACAGTGCGATTACTCCCATTACTAATGCATATGCATAATCAAATCCAGAGGGCTAATTTGCTGCTTTGCAAGCTTTTTATCATCTGAGGGGAAAAATGGGATTCCCAGGCAAAGCTCACTTGCAAAGTAGAGGCCAAGTCATGCAGAGAGCTTGATTTTTGTGTCTCAGTACTTAGTTCTTAAGTGCCTTGATGCCCAGTGAAATGAACAGCCCAGCTAAGTGGATATTTAGGTGCCTAATTACAGCTACAAAAGCTGCCATGCAGAGTCAGAGACTCTCTGAGATGGTCAGCAGCAAATGCTAAGAGGGGAGCAGGAGCCACATATTTAATTTTAGATGATGGGGGCACCTCCTTTCATTCATGCTGCTCATCCAGGTCATCAATTACCTAGGTGGCTGGCCCAGCTGTTATCCATATATTCACCAGGTGAGTGAAGTCTTCCTCCTGCAAGATTTAGGCTAGAGATTTGCTGGTATGCCCAGGAGTGACAGAAACACACCACAACCAGCTCTTCAGAAATACTTTGCCCCTCTTTCTCCCCGCCTCTTCCTTATTATAGCAGCGGCAGTTTATATCACCACACCGTCCCTGTCCTGCACCTATGGTCTGTGCTAGCTCTGGGTTGTCGAAATTCCTACAGAATCCCAGTTAGCAGACAGAGCTGCTAGAAGAGGAACGCCTTATCTGTGAATCCCTATAGGACTGAAATATTGAGTTATTCAGTGCTGTCAGGACTTGAGTATATTTGGGCAGGCTCAGAGGCAGAAATTTAAGCAACCAGAGAGCTTTACTGATGGGATCTTAGGTGTCACGGGGATTCAGCCAGCTCCAGAGTTAGGCAATAGCTGAAAAAGGGGCTCTGAGGATTTGCATTTTGAATGAAGGAAGAATCTCTCTGTAGATTTAGCCTGCATAACTATGCAGGATGGGAGGCAATGGGGAGCCATCGTTGTATTATATTAATTGTCTGAGCAAAGGGAAGCCTAAAATTCCCCTCAGCGCTGCTCTTCTGTCTGTCAGAGTTCTTGTTCAATAGCTGAAGATGTTTAATTTAGAAATGCATGAGACAAAGTCCTCCAAGATGCACTGTGGGTAGCATTCCTCCTCTGGACCTCAGAGAACTGACTGATGGAAGTGAACAGGACTTGCCATCATGACCCTCTATGGCTCTGGTCTGGATACAAGGTAAGTACTACATGTAGTTGAAACACACAAATCTGCTGCAAATTGATTCTGCTTCACAGAAACTTAAACTGCTTTCCTTTATTCCTGGGTCTTTCAATGTAATTTCATTATTGAACTGGGAGCATTTCTGGCACCAGAAGACTTTGAGGGCTAATATAAAGATGGAGTATGAAAGTCTGGATTCTGCAGGAGATAACTGTGGAATACAGTGCTATACTGGGAACAGAAAGTGGTGGGAAGAGCAACCAATGGTCTTTGGAGGATGGCAAAAAAGGTGTATGTGAAAGACTCATTTTTATGATGCATTTGGAGGACCTCCAGTTGGCTGAAGTCCAAAATTCAGATTTTAGTAAATTTTTTATGAAAAGGGGGCTAAAGCAGATAAAATACCTGTTAGTTCACATTGGAGATACCTACAATCAGGGCTGGCTCCAGGTCTCTCAGTGATTTGGACAAGGCTCAGCTTTGCAGTGGTAGAGGAATAATGTATCCAGCTGATTTATCCAGCAGAGCTGCAAAGATGAGCAGCAGCAGAGTCAAGGGGAGCTTGTTTGGTCTTCGTGTCCTGCTGCCTGGGAAGTGGTCCAGCAACTGGACCAGCACCCTCAACTGCTGTGAGCCTTGAGGATCTCTCCCTCATGCATGTATGTTGCCTTGGGCAAACGAAATGCCCTACTTGACCTTCATCTAAGGTCAGTCTTCGGGACCTCTGACCGCTTGTTGCCCAGCTGAGATGTTTCACACACCAGATTTTTGGAGAGGCACTGCTTCTGTTAATCAGGTCCTGCCTAGACACTGATGTTGGGAACTTAAAAACAGAAGGGCCCACCTTCACATTTAAGACAAAATATTTCTCCATCACATTTGTCAGCAGGGATAAGGAAGTCAGTGATGGTGGAAACCAAGCCAGCAGGTTTCACTGCCCACACTGACAGCAGTGCCGTAATAAGCTGATACTAACAGGGACCAGCCACCCTCTTCCATACAAAGAGGTACACAGTTTCCATTTCAGTCCTAAAAGGTGAGCTCTCTGTGAGTGAGGATTTTCACCTTGTCATTACTGTGCTTGGCACACCGTACACATTTGCATGGAAGATCTGCAGTTCTTCCATGTTGCTTTTTTTGTAGTTGCAAAGTGTCAGAGGTCACTGTGCCCAAGTGGAGATGCTCTTCCAAGTTGGAAACTAGGAAAAGTAGGACAATGACCCTCTGGCATGCTGCTAGTAATGAACTGTATTTGAAATACATAATGTTTTTTCTAATGGCTGCCCATAATTCTCATAACAGCCTTTTGATTCTGGCATTTATTATCCCCATTTGAAAGTGTCTGGGGTCGGTGAAGCACAGAGAGTGTAGCCTGTGCGTCCAAGATGAGGTTGGTGCTGGAGGACATCACAGGTGATGCTCAGTACTGTGCTCCTTGCTATCAAACACCAACCTCTAATCAAAACTCTAATTGTCAGAAGTGGGAAATAATGGCTGAAGATTATCCGAGCAGGTGGAAACAACATATATAGATGAATAAAAGCCTGAGGAGGTTGAGTGAAGACTGAAAACTGAACACAGGTCCTTTCCTGATAGCTTTTGATTGAAATATTTCACCTGAAAAGATTTCTGGAGTTTAACACTCTTCCATGGAGTAAGGCAAACCTAATGCCCAGAAACAGCATGCAACCAAAACCAAATTTTTGGGGTTTGCTTTCTTCAGTAAAAATAATAATTATTGCATCTTTCCATCTACATCAATCAGTAGTTAGACATTTTTTTTTCAGAAACAATGTTATAACTCTGCATATTCCAGAAATTTGATTGAAAAACCTTAAGCATAATGGAAATGGAAAAGACTATGTGCTATCTACTTGGCTTCAGCATGTACAGTATGTGCTTTAATTAATAATGATGTATCTCCGCAGATCAAGAATAAAAATACAATCCCCACTATCAATCCTTACATGAAATTTTCAAATCATCCATTCAATATTAACTAAATATAGCTACAGTGAAATAAAGAAGAAGCAATTGTTTGTTTATATTCCCTCCGCTATGCAGGACATTATTCTGTGTGTTACATCAAAGATTTCCTTTCAAATTCACCTGATTTGAAAGGCAGTTTCTCCTGACTATGCAAGTCAGCAGAGAAAGTGGCTGTATTTTATGAAATTCAGCTGCACTCTTCTTGCTGGAGCATGTTCAAAAGCCAACAGATCTATTTTTGTGATTCAATGTAGTCCATTCTGCTGCTGTTCAGTTGAAGGAAGCTATTTTTGTAATTATTCAGTAGCAAATTTATCAATTTAGTTAGTAGTGAAAAAGTTCCAGACATCTCTCTGATGAAGGTTGATAAATGGATCCAGAAGAAAACTGTTCCTCTACAAAAGGGAGTCAGCTGGCCTCGTAGAGGCTTGCACACAGCTCTGAACTGGCATCACAAAAAAGAAAAGCTCTGCTTTGAAGCAAGAGAAGGACAAAGGCTGTCTTTTGCATATGTTGAGGCTTTTGCATGTAAGTTATTTGGTATGGTATTTATTATGAGAGGGGTCTTGAAAAGGGTCTCAGAATATTGGACGATGGTTTTAGTCAGTTCAAAGACAAAAATCAGGGCAAGGCTGAAAAATGTCTAAGAATATCCCTTCCAGCTGCTTGAGGGAGATGAAACTTTCCTTTTTATTAAAACATAGGAAATTTGCCTCTCATTAAATTTAACTGTGGTAACCATTCGAGCAAAACCTGAGCAGCATCCTCATGACTGGTCTGTGACTCCAATTTCCTTATGGGCTGAACAGCAATGTCCCCCTTCCAGGAAGGAGGACACCAGTTACCACATCAGTTCTTACGCCCAAGAGCAAGCAACTAGTTGTCATTGTATTTAGCAAATAAGAAACCTTCCTTCTAGAGCTGTTAAAAAAATGGAGAACAGGGTAGAAAATATGTGGATGGGCTTGCCCTTTGAGGTGATGTGATCTACAATGCTCCAGGCATCCCAGTGACAGAGGACAGCTGCGCCCTCCAATCCTCTCCACACCCTGTAGGCGAGAGCCCTGCCAGGACTTGCACGGGTGAGAGAATACATTGCCCTAAGGATGGTGATAACTGGGCCCTGCTGGGACAGTGGCCTTGCTCTGGGGTGGGATAGGTCAGGGCGCAGAAGTGGGGCTGCAGTCTGGGGCACACTGGCAGCACTGGATGGCAGTGTTACACAAGTTCAACCATGTTTTCTTTCTTCCAGGTTTGGGAATAAAGACAAAGCATGGCTGTGACTGGAAATGTGTGTTTTTCGGAGGGGGCATCTGTAAGTTTTATTGTGATGTACTTGTTGCTTTTCTGACCAAATTCCCTTCATTCCCTTCTCCACCCTGTCTCCTTTCTTTGGCTCTTTCCCATGCTTTCTTTCCTCTCAGCTCTCTTTCTCTTTTTTCTTAGTGTGTACTAGAGTGTTTCCCATGCCTCTTCTGAACTGACTGGGCACTGGAAAGGTCACAGAGTTAATCAGCAAGCTTTGCCACTGCAAAAGCGATATATAAATACCTAACAACCATAAACCGAACAAAACCAATTTCCTCTTCTCCTTCCAGTCCTTTAGCTTCAGGCAGAAAGGACCAGGAGGGGGAAGAGTGCATTGGCACCAGCCCAGTATGTGTGCATTTAACATTAGGCCTGCTAGAACCAAATATACTGCAGGGAAAATAGAATTTGTGCAGCCAACAGTTTACTCCTGTTATGGAGTTTGCCTGTCACTGGTAATGGCAGAGAGTAGCAATTCCAGGGATGATAATAAGCCAGAGCAACGTGCATGTAATCTCGGTACCGATATACGCACCAGCACTGTCACTCCAGAGATGTGTGGAACATAACTCTGGCAGGGACATGGTAAGGCAGTAAAAGCAGCTGAATAGGTATCACTGTGGCTTTGTTCCACCCGCCTGGATCCTGAGCTGGGATTTTTCTTCTGCTTTTCATCTAATTTCTCTTTAATACCAGGGTCACACTTTCATGCCGGAAAGTTACATATGTGCTTTCATACAGCACAGTTACACTGTCTGACTCTGTTTCATGATACCTATAATTACCATTTATTCGTGTAGCTAGGAGGTTAGTTAATTCAGTGAACAAATTACTTATCAGTCTACTTTCTGAGTTACTATCTCACATTTTAATTGCAATGGTACTTTTTGCACATATATTTGAGGGTTCACTGTATGACAGTCATTTGTATTTTGCTAAGCTTATGATTGAGTTCAGCCTGTTTACAAGTACACGGTATTTGTTTCTGTGGCAGTAGTATGTCAGGTCAATTAAAAAAGTTAAACCAATTTCCAGACTGGTAATGCACACTTATCAGTCCTACCTGAAATCTCTGCTCTGCTGAAACATGCAGGTACCCCAAAGAGTTTAAGAAGGGCAGTGGGGTTGACTCATTTTTGTGAGCCTTCCTGTTTTATATGAGTTGCTTTAGAGGTGATCCAGAGCTGCCTATGTTTCAAATGATTGGCAAGGTTCACGATGCATGACAAATCCTTGGGATCAAGAGAAAAGTCATGAAGGGCATTGCTGTCCTCCTTCCTGCCCCTTCTGTAGAGCTGTGGGTATCCTTCTGCTGGATTCAGCAGTTTGGCTTCCACTCAGGGATTATGGCTTTGCATTCCCTGTGGTGACATTAGTTTGATGTAACTTTTTTTGTTTTATATAAAAAGGTTTTGCCCACTTCAGTAGCTTACGAGGATCAGTCACACTTCAAAGGGTTCCCAGGCTGAAGTCCTGTGGCCATTTGATGTTAGAAGGTGGCAGGAGGCAGCTCCCTATTTCCTTCCTTCCCCTCCTCTCCTGCCTTTGTTCTTTATTCCCAGATAACGTTGCTGGCTGGAACCAGTAGCAGCAGCTTGGCCAGCAGTGAAGGTCTGCCATACATCGCTGAAGAGCATCCTCAGCCAGCCTGGAGCCACTGCAGTATGGCCGGGCCAACAAGCCTCTTCCTCTATGCTTTTCATCTGCTTGACTACCTTTCCCCATGCCAGGACCTCCTTCCAAAGCCCTGTGCACCTCGTTCTCTCCTGCCTTTGCTAATCCTTCTTCTCTCCCCTTACCCTCACCCTGGTTTTGCTCCTGCCAGCATCCTGAGCTGGGTGTCCAGCACAGATCAGGAGGGGGTGGCTGTGCACAGCTCCTGCACAGCTGATAAAGGACCACAGAGCAGGCAGAAGTGGGTTGCACCCATTCCTTCTCCCTTGATTGTCTATAAATGTTTTATGATTTTTCAATCAAAGAAAAAACAAACAAAAAAAAATGAGAAAAAGGTATAGGAACCAAGTAGAAAGTGACAGTAAGACAGTGAAAGAGTCCTTTCCAGCTTTTATTCCTACTCTCTCCCTTTCAATACCTCCCCCTTCTCTTCTTTGTCTCCCTGTTTCTGTTCGTTCCATCTTTCCCCCTTGTAATTTTCTTTTCCTACTTCCCAATCTTCCGTTCATCTATCTATGCTCTTCTTTATAACCTAATATTTTTCTCCTGGGGAATTAGATTTCAAACCCAGAGACAAACTGTCTCTGCACACTGGAGGAAATTGTCACGTGGTTTATGTTTCTTTGTGGGTCTGTGACTGTAGGTTTTTCAGAGGATCTTGGAGTGCAGAGGCACTCTCACCTCTTTAAAAAGGATTGGGAACTCAGCCCTAAGTCTCCCAGGACCCTGTCTGAAACTTTGGGATGGCAGGTGCTGTGAAAGGACCAGGGGAACACAAACCACTTCAGCTTGTCATGGCAAAGGCCTGAGCTCAAGTCTTGCCGTTCCACTCAGTGAGTACCAGCTGCTGGAAGGGCAGGTTGCCCAGGGGTGGAGGAGGAAGGAGGGGGCAGTGATGGGAGCCATGCCTTAGCCAGCTTCTAAACTGTCTTTGTACATGTACGAAAATTAAGATAATTATATCTCTTTTAATAAGAGGCCGTTTGTGTGCTTTTGCTGTTTACATGTATCTAGAAGGAAATCGCAGGCAAGCGCCTGCCAAGTATATCCCTAGAAATATTTCTGAAACTGTCATCCACAGGCATTGAATACCAGAGGCTGTTTAATCTCTCTCCCACTCTCTTTCTCTCTCCAAGCCCCTACCTCCCACTCTCTGTCCTGGTTTTTGTAGGGAAAAGACTTTGGCTTTTTACTGCAGTATGAAGAAGTAGTATATCACTATACTGGTCCCATTTGGTGCCACCACTAGCCCAGCTGACTTTCGGATCTCCAGTACTGTGGGACAGATGGATTTTTGGAAAGAATATGCTTATTCTATAGTCATCAAATACATCATTAATGTGTTGCATTTAAGTGGCTATTATGAGTGACTTGGGTGAAGGAAACCTAGAGAATGTGTAAGGAAACTGAGTCAGGTTCATGGCATAAGCTTACCTAAAATTCTGTTGAAACTGTCCAAACCGATCCCTGTACATCCATGTGCTGCGGTTTGTGGATGAGACTCTCTTCATTGTTACCAAGAATAGAAAACTTGAAATCACCCAGACCTCCTGATGTTCACCACAGTGAAAACAACTGGAAACTGCAATATGGAACTGTCAAACTATACTATGGGAAAAAGCAAAGAAGGCATCGTGGAAAGCAAACATAACCCTCCAATAAGCGCTGGCCAGTCAGTTATATACCTTAAAAACACAGCTTAGAGCATATTACTTATATTTGAAGGTGGTGAAAACACAAAGTGTGATCCTAAACTGGAAGCAGCCATAGACCAACTCTGCACAGCTAGAATACAGAAACAGAGGATCTGGCCTGCAATGTTGCTATTGTCATAAGTTACCAGGAAATCTTAACAGAGAAACAAATATTAGCAGAGGTAGAGCATTTTATGACATCACACAGTGTGCATAGTGACTTCAGTTTAAGAAAAAAACAAATGACAGCTCTATAAGCACTCTTCCTTGTGCATTTCCATCTCTTATTCAGGATTTACTGATTTTGTTCCCTACATGTTTTTTGTGATACAGTGCTTGAGTTGTTACTATTAGTAATTTGTATTCCTGGAGATAACAGAATCCCCAAGCATAGAGCCAGAACTGCTGTGCTTTACACAATCTATGAAGTCTAAAGTGTGCAGTGTACAGTTAAAACTCAATCCATCTGCACTTTGGAGTCACAGGGATTTTTCCATGGAATAAAGTGGAGGTACCAAGTCAGACTGAATGGGATGAAAACTACTTAAAGAAGAGATTGACTCAGATATCCCTATTCCTAATTGTGTTATTTTAAATACTTCAGCAAAGAATTGGATCATTTCTTATTCTATCTGAATTAATTTGTCCATCTTTTGTTCTTTATTAAATTACATTTCACATATTGGCAACTTCAGAATTTCTAGATGAATCAAACTGCTGTGAATCTTGAGTTCATAACCGGTTACAATGCACAGAGGCAAAAAAACCCAAGTTAATGGTCTTTCTGAGGAACTAATTTGCTCTCTTAAGTGGCTATATAAACATTACTGTGTTCTGAAGGGCTTCAGCTATTAAAACCAAGTTAGAAGGAAATACAGGACTGTCTAAATTATCAGTTCTTCTTTTAACAGGGATGGCCAAACCACAGGTGACACCGGTGGTCCCTGTCTCCACGCAGTGCCTCTTGGCACCAAGCTCACCTTGCATAAGTTTGACATTTAAAAACTTGCCTGCAACATTCCTTACAAAGTTCTGTCACCAAGCTATGGGGACTTTGGTCAGTGACACTTACCTACTTTTTTTCTCTACAGTTCAAGTTTTGGAGAGAAGTTATCTCCAATATTGTGGTTCATTATTTCACCTGATAGAGCAGTTTTATCTACTATTAAGTATTTATTGAGTGCTTGCATCATGCCTGACGCAGTCCCTGAATAGGACAACACAGTGGACACTGTGTGTACCTACATGTATCTGCATCAGAGGTTGCAGAGATGGGGTTTGGGGAGGTGTTGCACTAGCTGTACCTGCTGTGCCTGGGAAGTGCCTGGTTTCACGAGGCCAAGGTTGAGACCCCGCAGCTCTGACCAGTAGCAACAGCTGAGGGCAAAGATGTTTCCCTGGAGCACAGATTTTTTCATCTTTGCACAAATCAAAATCAGTAGTTACCAACTATTGCCTGTAGCAATTGCCTGTACTTGTGTCTTCCTCGGCGGCTGAGTGAAAATCAAACAAACCAAGTCCTCAAGTCACTGCTCTGACATGTACATTTTGAGTAAATTAAAAAAAGCTGCAATTATTTCCTGTTGGGGTTAATAAGCCTTTCACGTGGGCAAGGTGGTGCATATTAGGACAGTCATTAACTTGTATTTCCTCGCCCGGCCGTCACACGCTGCTTCAGTTGAGTGCCCTAGTTGCCTCTCTCCCCAGCTGCTGCTGCTGCATTTCTTTGGGCCATGGGGCTGATCTTTTCTTCAACTGAAGCTGTGTTAAGATGCTAATTTTTTAATCAGGTTATTTTATGGCACTCCTGTTTTTTCTCTTGCTCTGTGTTTTGAAGTACATTCTTGCACTTCAAGAAGATGGAAATATATTCAGGATGAATGTCTGCAAGACAAGAACACAGCCATTTCACATCCTTAGTTTACTATGATAATGTACTGTTGATACATCTCCTTTAGCAAGCAAAAAAGCAATTTTAGTTTCTTTCAGCTCAAAGTTTCGCAAGATGTCAAAGCAGTGCTGAGACTAGAGTAAGAGTGATGGCAGATTCCCAGCCTGCCTGCTGGATGGGAGTTCGGTAAGACAGTTTTTGCAAGCTCCTGTAAAAAACCTGAACCTTGGGAAAAGATCATCCAGTCTTTTAGGTCCTACTACTCTCCCTGACACTCTATTTTATGATATGTTGTCAAAAAATGAGCAGAACAGTAATACATGTGTATTCCAGTTTTCAGCTCCTCTAGCAGAGTGACAGGAAAGACATTCAGAGATATAACATCTCACACAGATGATGTTTAATTAATAAATCACTCCACCTTTGGTAACTGGGTCTGTCCCTACAAGTAATAGAGTATCTTAGAAAAGGGATCATTATTTCTGATGGTTTTATATTTACCCTTTTTGGAGGTGACTGGGGGGACCTCAAGAGGAAAAGAGGGATAGGGTTTTCTTCTTCCCAGTCACTGAAGTATTAAAGAAATATTCCCACCCATTATGAAAATAAAGTGTGAAAAACTCTTCTAAAAATTTATTTCCCCACAAGTCTGGCACAGAATGAGACGCTGAAGTTTTATCCTAAGACACGTCTTTCTGTGACATTACAAGCTAGAATGCTCACCTAATCATATCAAGGATAGAAAACTACTTTTCCTGTTGAGATACAAAGCAGGGAATTAATCTCAGAAAGAGTTAATTACAGTTTTCTGGGAGTGGTTGCATTCCCCCATCCTGAAAACAGTTAATGGAGAGACTGACAGTGTATTTCTGCAATTAACAATAATTTAAAAGCATTCCCTTTATACAGAAAGAGCCCCATGCTTGTTTGCAGCATTCAGGCTGCAGAGATTTGGTTTCTGTAGGGGACGCAAGCTCGTACCACCAGCCACAAACACGCACGTTGCATTTTGGCAGGCAGAGCTGCTGATGTTCCTCATTACGTCAGGAAATGTGTGGGGTTTGCCAGTGTCTGCAAGGTAAGTGCTGTTTTGGCCAATGTCCCAGGGCTGTGGCATCACCGGAGGAGCTGCAGCACAGCAAGGAGGTGACGTGGTGCTGCTGCTTCCAGCTCTGAAGTCCCTTTTCCTTGTGGCCCCATCTTAGCTGCACCTGGGCTTCTCCCCATACTTGGTACGGAAAACTCCCACTGGGGCCAGGAAGCCAGGAGTTGGGAACCAGAAAGAAAATTGTGTTCTGAAAGAGTTTTGGAATATGAACTAGAAGAAAATATACCACCATTCTGCTGGGAGAGCGAAGAATAGCAAATACAGCTGTCCCTGGAAAAATACCTCATCGTCTCCCAGGATGCAGCCCTCAGTTCTGACTACCTATCAGAAAAAATCCGTGAAATGTAGAATGGCCTCAAAACAGGTAATAAAATAATTTGGAAAATGGCAAGATCTCCATATGAGAACAGATGGAGAAGGTGAAGCCTGCATGATTTACTGAGAAGATGAGTTACAGTTACATTTGCACAATGCTAAGTAATACAGAGAAAGTACATGCAGGTCCTGTGCAAGCTTCCTGAGTGCAGTATCAGGGCAGTGCTGAAAGAAAAGGGATACAACAAATGAAGAAAAAAAAAGAGAAGGGGTGCTTTTATCTATTTCATAAACTAACCGATGGAAATTCTTGTTGTGAGATGTTCTTCAGGAGGTTTGTGAAATTCAGTACCAGCAGTCACTTACACAGTCCCAGTTACTTTCCTTGGGGTAATTTAGTAACCGCATGACCACAAATGATGCCGTGACAAGCAAGGCTGTATCAGGACCCATTGTCCTTGAAAGCCTTGGAAAGCGTTATTAAATGGCATGCGAGGTGACACGAGGACTGCTGAAAGATTTTCCCTTCTGTTGCTCTTCACAGGATGCCAAGAGTTTGGGAGGCTTCAGATCTGGATTCCAACTTAGTTGTGACAACACACAGGAGGTTTGGGGTTTTTCTAATTATTAATTTCTTACTTTAGGATGTGCTTCAGTGAGCAGCTCTCTGCAGACAGAGACAGGAGAGGAAGATCAGCTCAGCAGATGCTGTCTGTGGTTGTACTCACCTTTCCAAAGAGGCTGAGAGGCTGCCGCTCTCCAGGAGAGGATCTTCATCTCTAGTATTTTATCAGCTTGAGATGTTCCAGTGTCTGTCCCCTCAGAGTCCAAAGCCCATACAGCATTCAAAAATCAGTACATCTCAGCAGTTCTTTTTTTGGTAACTGATGAGAGCTGAGGCTACATGCTGAGGCTCTCCGTCCCTGCCAAAGAAGGGACTCAGAGGAGAAGCATCTCTGAACTGAACCAAAACTAAATGCCCAAACTCCATGTCTGTATTGTACAGAATTTCAGGTACTTTTAACTGACTTTTATTCTGTGCTACAGAGTATAAAATTCTCCATGGTTCACAGAGAGCCCTTCTGCATCATGGGGCTTGGAGTCCTCTCTCCATCCCCATTTCTGTACAGATAAAAGCACGTTTCCAGTATATGGGATGGGAAAAGATGAGAAAAGGGTCATGTGAGGATTTTGCTACCCCTTTTTCCTCTGTTCTTATTACAGGAAAGAGTTTTTGAGATTTTCTTTGGCTGAATTCCATTATAACCCTAATTTGTAACAACTAGAATCATAGAATAATAGAATCATAGAATAGTTTGGGTTAGAAGGGACCTTTAAAGGTCATGTAGTCCACCCCCCCTGCAATGAGCAGGGACATCTTCAACTAGATCAGGTTGCTCAGAGCCCCGTCTAACCTGACCTTGAATACTGCCAGGGATGGGACATCTATCACCTCTCTGGGCAACCTGTTCCAGTGTTTCACCACTCTCATCGTAAAAAAATTTCTTCCTTATATCTAGTCTGCATCTACCCTCTTTTACTTTAAAACCATTACCCCTTGTCCTATTGCTACAGGCCCTGCTAAAAAGTTTGTCCCCATCTTTCCTGTAGCCCCCTTTAAGCACTGAAAGTTCGCTATAAGGTCTCCCCCGAGCCTTTTCTTTTCCAGGTTGAACAACCCCAACTCTCAGCCTTTCTTCATAGGAGAGGTGTTCCATCCCTCTGATGTCATCTCAGATTACTGTCCAGATATTTTTCTGTCAAAAGCAAGGGGAGAGGAAAGGTTGGTGGTGGGAGAGAGTGTATTGACTTGTTTATATCCTGAAAAGGGGTATATGCTATAAGGGTTTAGTTTATACTGTGGAAAGACAAGAGGTTTAGATTTATCTGTGTATGTTCTGGACATGCTCACGCTGTACTGTTTGTAGCTGGGTAGCCAGACCACCAAAGACTTCAGGGACTGAGTTATGACATTTGTCCAAAGAGCTGGATAAGTGCCGAGTGTATTTGTCTTCCCTGCCTGGGGCAGAGAAGGCAGCTGTGCCAGGTACACTCAGGCTTGTACGCCTGGGAGGGCGGGAGGGCCTGTCTTAGGACAGGCCGTAAGCAACGCAGAGTGAGGATTGTTTACCTTTGTTAAAAAATGCCTGTCATAACAGCCTGTAGTCCCAGTCAGTCTATGTCTGATAATATAAATGTTTAACGAGAGCTTCTAATGCTCCAGTTTTTCCTCCCTTATGCATCCCAGTATTATTTTATGTTCATCGAGTCCTGAAGAAATTATGGCACTGATGAAAGCAGGACTAACAAGGATTGTTCTGTACAGCTGAGCATCGTAGACCGAAGGTAGCAATTTGGTGGGGGAATATGAGCTATGAATTCTGTGTTTATGAACTGTATTTATGTATTCTGTATTTCTGAGCCATAGTTCATATATGAACTATGTCTTCTGATTTCAGAATATGAATTCTGCAAAGCTAGACCCAAATCTCTGTTTAGGAATGCTGTTATAACTTCTGGACAGTAAAGAAAATGAAAGTGTAAGTGTTTCTGGTGCCAGACTTGAGACACATGCTGTTTTGTTGCTCCAGCATCAGCAGAGTTAGCAGTTTTGCTGTAAACATGATGCAAGTCTCCCCATTTCTTTTCAGAGAAATGCGTAATTCCATGTTGACACTACAGAAGAAATACCTTACAGGACAAGGGTGCCACAGTCATGGCAAGTATGAGAATATGAGAGTTGGTTGAAAAATGAGACACTGCTTACAGAAAGAAAACAACAGAAGTGTTCAGGGATCCCCTTTTACCTGAACTTTTTCACATTCATTATGGTCTGTGATGAGCAGAAAGTGAAGGGCTGGGCTGGGCCACCCTCCTATGGCCTGTCTGAAGTCCTGACACGCCATGTAGGCAATGAGAAATGGGAGGCCATGCTTTTGTACAGGTATGGAGGGTCAGAGCTGACCCTTGGTGATGGGGAGCAGTGGAGGGGGGCACGCATGGACAGAGTAACATCTGAGGAGAGCAGGTGTATCATGGCAGTAGAGAATGAATGAATGGTGCCCTTCGGACTGGGCTTCAATTAAGAAAATTAATTAGAAAAAGAACTACCTGCTTTCCAAAAATAAAAGCTAGAAAAAAATAATTGAGAACAGCATTGAATTTGCTTCCCAAATAAAGGGAGAATGTGAAATAGGAATCCTGTTGGAACACAAAATTAGTCACGGTCTTTATTTCCAGAGACTCTTAATTGCAGTAAGCAGCAGCCTACAGGCAGTGTCCCAGGTCTGTGAAAACACAGGTTTAAGTAGGGAAGTGCATTTCTTACAAAGAGGACATTGCAATTTTCTTCTTAATACTGAGGTTGGGCAAAATGCAAGGTGATAATAGCCTACATATATATATATTCTCAGAATCTGTAGTACCTGTTAAAATTAAGGCAGAAGCACTGAAGGAAGAAGAGACTGAGTAAAACCCACGATATACTGGCGAGTTTTTGTAAAAGGATAGTATTTACATGTACCAGATGGCACGACACTTCTGAAAAGAGGATTTTACTCTCCATTCTTTTTCACTGGCTCTGGATATTTTTCAGCAGTAGCTGTAGAAGTGTTCCCTGTGTAAATAAAGTTGTGGGATAGACAACGGGCAGCTTAAGACTACAGGACATTCCCATGGCCTCTCTACCCCTCCACGTTTTTTTTCCCTGCCTAAGGCTACTTAGAACCTTAATGTGACTTGGACCAGAAATGCTTAGAATGTGGAGATGGGTCTAGCTGATATATTAAAACCAGATAATTTCCAGCTATTTGAAACTCCCTCCCTGATAAGGCAGCCTGTTAAAATTTTGCCAGTTTTCTTCTTAAACTGCAGCAGCTGAAACTTGAATACCTGCATAGGAAAAATTTTTAAAATGTTGGTGCATATCTAGCATTGTAATACTTCAGTGGAGAAAAAAAAAACAGCTTTAAAACAATTGGGTGAAAACTAGGAAGATGTCTCCCTAGAGTGGGTTGTATCATGACCCTGATAGGATGGTCTAAGGCAGCAAGTGAAGGGTTCAGGAAGATAAAAACCAGGTGTTTGATTAGTCTCACTCACTTCTGTTTTCATCTCTCACTTTTTTTTTTGCAGTTACCAGTTTCCTTTTAGGGAGTTTTTTCTGACAGTCCAGCTGTTGTAGCTAGCAATGCCACCTCGAGTACTGTGTGCACTTTGGGCGCCCCAATGTAAGAAGGACGTCAAACTATTGGAGTGTGTCTGGAGGAGAGTGACCAAGATGGTGAAAGGTCTCAAGGGCAGGACTTACGAGGAGGGGCAGAGGTCACTTGGTTTGTTCGGCTTGGAGAAGAGAAGGCTGAGGGGTGCCCTCATTGCGGCCTACAACTTCCTCATGGGGGGCAGCGGAGAGAAGGTGCTGGTCTCCTCTCTGGTGACCAGCAACAGGACAAGAGGCAATGGAATGAAGCTGCCTCAGGGGAAGTTCAGATTGGACATTAGGAAAAGGTTCTTCACTGAGAGGGTGGTTGGTCACTCGAGCAGGCTCCCCAGGGAAGTGGTCATGGCACCAGGCCTGTCAGAGTTCAAGGACGACACTCTTGGTCATACGGTTTAGTTTTAGGTACTGCTGCGAGGAGCAGGGAGTTGGGCTCGATGATCCTTATGGGTCACTCCCAACTTGAGATAGTCTGTGATTCTGTGAACAGACACTGAAGATTTTCATCTGCATGCTCAGTGACAAAGAAGAATTGTTTAATATTACTGATGGACTAGGCCTGCTACTCCTGCAGCCAATGCTGTGTGTAAAAAGCATCTTTGAAGCTGGTCCTATTTTTTCCTAGTGTGGTAGTTTGTGTTGCTGTGTATGAAAACTGTTATGCATTGAACTGCTGTTCTCATGATCTCATTTTAATGGTGGCTGCAAAGCCAGAAACCTTGGATTTCCTCAGATCTCATACATGCTGTCTATAAGGATGTTGTAATATTTTTGCATTTTCCTTTGTCATTTTTACAATTTTCCTTTAAAAATATGTAATAGGATAGGTCATTAAATGTCAAAAAGACTCATTAACCGCCCCCCCAAATTAAGTGTGTCAGCCCACTTTTTTTACATTTGGTTTCTCCTTAGGTTTAGGAAACAATCCTGAAGGCTAACGGTTCATCCAAAACTTCCACAGGAGTTCAAAGTGCTTTGCAGAAACAGGTCCCTTCTGACTAAAATTCATTAGCCGAGTTTCTTCTCCCCCAGCTCCCACCCTTTAAGAGCTGGTCTGAGGTGGTTGTCCTGGCTCTCCCCAAAAGAGGGAAGAGATGGTGTCAACTCCAGGGGGCAATGCACCCTGTCATCAAATCTGTACCTAAAGTAGGTGAATTACTTGCCCCCTGGTGACTACAGAGGAAGTCTGGGACACTGTCTTAGAGGAGGACCTAACTTTTTGCCTGGCAGAGGTCATAACGTGATTCAGTCAGTGCAGGAGAGCAGTCCTTCTGCCCGGGTCCATGCACCATCCTCATCAGATAACGTGGTCCTTCAAGACTGAGCTGGAGAACAAGCAGAGTATTTTTAGCTTTGTTTGGAATTAATTTCTGATAATCTAAATTACTGTGAAATTGACTGGAAGATTAATGTACACACTGGTCTAGCAAAGACCAAAAAAGTGTGTCTGTTTTTTAAAAAAAATGCAGTCAGGGAAGAGCTGAGACTGGGTTTTGCAATGGAGCATAGGATTTTAAACTGTAGATTAAAAATGAAAACTGCTGAAAATAATTAAAAACAGACGACTAAAAATGTGTGGGCAGGGGCTTATGCATGGAGGCTAGAGGGTAGGAAGGAGATAAACTGCAGAGAGCGGGTGGAGGTAATGCTTTGCGTTGCATCTAAAATGAGCTAAAAACTAATAGTCTTTGAAAAAGGCAATGTTGCCCCCCCCCAGTTCCAGCTGCAGAGTAGGCTTCATTTGTTGCCTTTGTTTTCCATCAGATCTGCCAGTCAAATTGACCTGTCCTGTGGCCACTAGATCGATCTGATGGAAGTGTGGGGAATAAGTGGGCAGGACTTGGGTGAAGAGAGAGCGTTTTGGTAGGAAGTACCTGTTAGATCAGTTGTATACTGAACTTGTGCTCCTCACCCCAGGGGACTGGTGGGCTGGACTGGTTGTTGGAGGCTACGTCCATGGGGGTGGCACTGGGTGAACATGCAGCTCCTTGCAGATGTGGACAGAACAGTAGAAGTTTCATCTTCACTGAGAGCTTTCAGAGCTACAAAGCAAAACAAAAGCATGAGACCTAATAAAGAACAGAAGCTTGACTGTCATTTCAGGGTGATGTCTGAGCTCCCAGCTAGGCTAGATCTCCAAAAGTGGTTGATACACTTTTGATTCTTGGTATTTTACTTGGAACTATTCAGTTTGGAAAGTCCATGTATCAGACATGCAGAAGCAAGGAAGACCTAGCCTGCTTGAGAGAGAGAGAGACACTGGAATTACTTTTGTGTTTTCCCAATCATTACAAAAACTGAATAGTTGAGCATCTAGGAAGAGAGACTTTCCTTTGTGTTCTGAAAGGATGAGGAGGACCAGCTGATTATAACAGAGTGAAAAGAGCTCTGTTTTTTTAGCATGTGTGGGTAGATTATAGCTCACAGCCACATGAGCTGATCTGTGGGCCTTTTCTAAATATGTTCTAACTGTCATGGAGGGTATTATTCCTTTGCACAATAGGGGGTTCAAAGGAGGAAAACTGCAGCATGAGGTCTCTAAGTCACTGCGGGTATGAAGATTTTACTCAAAGTGAGGTGGTCCAATGGAGTATTAAAGACTTCCTTTCTCCATATTTCAATATTTATGCTTTCCTGTGTATTATTGACATCAGCTGCTGAGCTAAAATTTGAGAAATTTTTTGGAAGGGAGGACAATGAGAGACAGGCAGTACCTACAGAGTGACTACCTTTTCTGAATGCTAATAAAAGTGCACCTCAAGATATTTCCCACAATTAAGTATTTGAATGAAACATGAAATTTGCTTCACCTCTGCTCAATCTCCTTTGAGGTCTGAGTCCCATTAATATTTTAATAAAAGAATTTCCTGGCAAAAGGAAATAAAAAAGAAAGGATGAGTTTTAAGCAACTATTTTGCAGAAGGTAAATTGTGAACTTGTAAACATTTGTACCGAAAACGTGATGCTGAGCTGCATCAGCAGACAAACAGCAGTTACAGATATTTCATTGTCAAAATGTAAGGATGAGTTGCATGAAGTTCCACAGAGGATTGCTCTAGGTCTGGTAGTATTCATTAAATTCATTAATGAGCTGGATGATGACACAAGGAGAATCATTATTAAATTTGCAGATAATTTCAAGCAGCAAGAGACCGCAAGTACGTTAGAAGCCAGGATTAAAATTCAGTGATCTTGATAAATTGCAGATACGATCTGAAAAATGTGGGTAGCATTCAATATGAATAAGAGCTACATTTAGACTGGAACGAGGAACTGCAGAAACACAGGACAGCAAAGAACTGTTCTCACAGCAATTCTGTGGGAAAATATTTAGCAGGCATCCTAGACCGCAAATTGAACAGGAGGCAATAACGCTGGGCTGGTGCAAAAAAGGGGAACACCCCCCTGGGCTGTCTGTGCAGGCGCAGAGTGCTTTGCTGGGCACCAGTAAAGCATCAGTGAGAGAGGTGTGGACACTTGTGGACACAAGAAAAACGTGGAGCTGTTGGAGATGGACCAGAGAAGGGCAGTCAGAATGGTGAGACATTGAAAAAACAAGCTGTAAGGAAAGAAAATTGATTCTGTCTAATCTCATACAGAAAAATGGGTAAAAGTCTTTAAAAATGTGAAATTCTGCTCCAAAGAGAACAGTGATCATCTGCTTTCTACATCCATGATGGAGGACAAGAAATAATGGGTTCCAATTTTAACAAGAGAGACTCATCTTCAATACTAGGATGAAACTTTGTACAGATAGTGTTTCACTAAACACTAGAATAAATTTCCTGGAGTGTCTATGGCATCTCCAGCACTGAATGTCTTTAAGGACTTGTCAGGAGAAACTTAGGCATAGCTGAGCCTACCTTGAGTGGTGGGACAGACTCAGTGATTTTCAATCCCCTACTGTGCTACTATTTGATAACAAGAAGCAGACCCCCTACCCCCCACCCCCTCTCCCCGAGTACTTTACATGTTTAGTTAAAATTAACTATACTACTCTGAATATGCATCACTGCAATCATCTTCTGGGGAATTTAGCCTTCAATCTCTAAGAATGTAAGCAAGAACAAGTTGAAAATTTCAGAATTTGTAACTTGTCAAAATTTGGGCAGATTTTCACAGAATGGCATATCCTTGTCACCGAGGCCCATCTCCCTGATACATTTTTAACAATAGCCTCAAAACATGGACATATTCAGTTATGTGAATATATTTATCATGGGCAAAAGCCTTTTTTCATCAAATCTCCTTGGAGCCAGTTAAACTGATTTTGCTGAAACATAAAAAAACAAAAAAGATAGAAAATAAGAAGCCAGCCTTGTGCTGATCCATAAAATGAAACGTTTCATCCCAAGCTGCTGAAGAATGGCAGAATTTCAACCACACCCGTCATAGTTATTTACCCACAAGTGGATTTGAGAAGTCACTGTTTCAGTAGCGTTTATAATGCTCTTTGAGATCCTGACGTGAAGCGTATTACATATTTTAAAGATTTGTGGAGTTGTTAATGGTTGAAGAAGTTTCTTGGATAATTAGGGAAAAAAATTAAACCCATGTTTTTTTTAAATAGGCCCTATGTGTTATTTTGAATTATGCATTGTACAAGAGTTGTTCTCAAGTTCTAGTTTAACAGAGCAGAAGAGTTTGAAATGTGTTTTAATTGAATCGTGTTGTATCAGTCTCTTTATTGTCATAGCTTAGCAGGCTGAGTATTGAAGTAAGGAGCGTGTTACAAGGGGAGAGCTGCTGGTGGAGTTCTTCTGGCCAGAGAGGTGAAAGGCAAGACCAGAACTGAGCCCTGGGATCCATCTCATATTTCACACTGCTGAGATTTGCAAAACTGGCATCTGGATTCCTGGCTTTGTAGGCAAAGGGGGATTCACAAAGCTGGGGAAGATTGACTGCAGTCCAGTGAGGCAAACCTTCTTATGGTCTTCTTGCATTTTGCAGAGAGAAAGAAAGATTCTTTCTGGCACACCTCTGAGCATCTGAGGTTATGCTCCAGCTTTGACTCTCCAGCTCTCTCTACCCACCGTCCTTAGTGAGAGCCTAGAAGAATCAGGTTTCTTAGGCTAATAACAGTTTTTTGAGTCCTTCTGCCTCCCACCTCCCACTCATTTTAGTGAGTGCTGCATAGCTGACCCCTGCTCAGCCAGATCTCCTCCATGTGCAGTACTTTCTCAGCAGCAGAGAAGCTGGAACAATAATTGAAAAATGATCTATTAATAGTCACTTACATTTGAAAGTGAGTTTTAAGGACTTTTCTTATTCAAATTGTACAAATGTTTGACTGCTTAGGCTTTACTGGAGGAAAAAAAAAAAAAAAGGAAACAAAATTAAATAACTGAATATTCACCAAAAGCAAATGTCAAATATTAAACTCCCCTGCCAAAATCAGAAAATGCACTGTGATGTTTTGCTACATAAATTAGCCAAAGGGGGAGAAATGGCACCATGTGATTTGGATAAATCATCAACACCCTGCAAATTTTTTGTAACTATTAGAGAAAAGATTTTAGACATAAAAATGTGTGTGTACACAAAGTGAATATATATATAGATACACAAACACACAGACGTGCGTTTCAATACTTGAACTGTGTTGGTGGGTACTATAAATCATCCAAGTACAGAAAAGAAACATGTTTTATGGTGATGTCTGCAGTTTCTTCCATATGTTAAATGCTTTTTCAAAAGCAGGAGATGATATAGTTTCTGCTGTGACAAATGCATAGTTTAATAAGACACAGATAAATAGTGGTGAGAGGGGGATATAGCATACAAACAGCATGATCAGGGCTATGAAAGTCACATACTGTATCTTGCTAGTTTTAAGGGTTTTTTTAAACCTTTCATGCCTTCCTCCACACTTCAGGCTCCTCATTCCCACTGCGCAGCAGCTCCCATCACAGCTTATGTAATTAATCATCCTAAAACCTATTTCAAAGAGAAAAAAGCCCAAAGGAAACTTTTGCAGTGTTGCAGAAGAAAATAGCCAGGGATGTTGTGATTTATTTAAAGTAACTATTCCTTGTGCACCTGTTCCAGTCCAGCAGGTAAAGACTGACCAGAGAAATCCTGAATTCTATGGGAATTCACACATTTCTGCCACTTAGTGCTGTGGGCTTTCATAATATCTGGACACTCAACATGGCAGAAGTGGAGTCTCTGCCTGGTCGGGGAAAACTTTACAAGTTCAGATCAGATGGATGGAGTCTGGGCAGAAGGCTGTTCCTGACTAAAGTATAGAAAAGAAAAAAAAAATCATTACATGTCAAGGAACTGATCTCCTGGTGAACTGAAAGAAGAGGTGGAGAGATCTTAGCAGATTCCTAGCTGTTATAGAAAAAACTAAAATCCCCTCTAAAGACCAGGCTTTAGTACAGGAAAGAATGAGACTGTGCTAATCTCCTCATTCAGCCAGTGCTCTGATTAGTTCATATGTGAGATTTCCAAGGGAGGAGAGAAAAGGATGCCTCTGCTATGCTTGAGCAAGAACCAGAATATTGAGGAATCTGAATCTTTTCCCTGCTGATGAGTTGTATTGCTCTTGGTCCATTTTGGGACTCCAGGTAAGACAATATGAGGCAAAGCTTCTTACACAAACCTCTGTTTAATACCTCCAGCAACAAGGTCTTCTGGACTGTCCCAGGTGCATTTGCAAATACTGTGAATTTTGCTTTCCTACAGTGTTCTTCGAACAGAGCGACCATTACTAATGCTGATATTTTTAGCTTTATACAAAAAAATTATTCTCAATGCTTTTGGTTTTGTGATTTTCTTAGATTCAAGGCACAAGTTCCTCCATGCCTGAAATTCATCACCATGTTGGGTTTTTTTTCGGATGGTAATAAGTCATTGAGAAGTTTGTCAGAAGTCACGCAAAATTTAAGAAGCATTAGAGCTGACACAAATTTCATGTTTGCAAAGACAGCTGAAATCCCTTTGCACAAAGGGAGGAGTTCAGTGAAGCTCAACAAGGCCAGTGCACGCTGGCTCTGAATGGTTCCTATTAAGTTGTCTTTGTTCTCTTAGCTTGTACAATTCTTGTAGATGTAGAAGTATACAATTGGCTTGATGCTGTTTAACTCATGGCTCGGAAACTGCCAGTATACATTACCTGTGCTCTTCAGCCTGACACGTTCAATTTTTGCAAAGCACGTTAACGTGGATCAGTGGAAACCTCTGGTGAGCTGAGATCCCCACGGGAGAATTCTCCCTGTAGAGAAAGCACTCACACTCGTGTAAACCTGGCAGATGCAGCAGCACCTCCCGCGCTGGCTTTCCCCCCAGAGAAGGGTATGCAGGAAGGACTCAGCACAGCAAGGCTCCCCATACTCGACTCTCCAATGATAACATTTCCTGAGAGTCCCTGAGATGGAGGTGGAAGGAAGACCATCTTTCTGCAGACCTAATGTGTTTTGGGGCCGCATGGCTGAAATCAACCCTTTTTCTAATTGCTCCCTTTTTCTGCTGAATCCATGTGCAACACAGCACACACAATAGAGGATCAGGAGATTTTAAAGTATACTTCCATAAAGACAAGCTAGGAATCACATGAGCGGGGTACCATGAAACAATAGTTGAGAGTACTGTATGTAGTGCACAGAACTGCCAGTTATTGGTCACAATGACAACATGCAGAATTACTTTTTCCTTCTGGTAGGTGAAGTAAGGTAAGCAAAATTAATGGCACCCCAAAACTTGCTCATGCAGAATGCTAGCATGAGCCTGTACTGCTTGTAAACTTCCAAATTTGCTAGTCACGAATTCCATACAGTTAATGGAATGTTCACAAAACAAAGGATCCTTCTGTAAAAAGGCTGAGGAATTCAAGACTGCTGCTACAGCCTGATACCCAAACGTATCATGAAATAAGCAAAGGGCTTTGAGCTGACACTTTTTTTTAAAAAAAATCTATAATATGTACCATAAAAGATGTGCTAAAACCTCCTTAAAACTACAAAGAAAATGTGCCATAACAACTGCCTGGAACAAAATAGGAGAGAAGAATTAATCCACCAGCTAAGGTCGTATTTAGTTTGCCTTAACAAAGTCTGTAAAGCCTATTGCTCTGTTGTTCTAATGATGTAGGCTAAGACACAGGAGATAAGAAAAGCCAAGACACTGAAAGCTGTTGTAAAACTAGGTCACTGTTAAATTAAACATTTTATGAAAAATAGAACCTACCTTGAATGACTCTGAAAACCTCTTTGCTTTTTTCATGCACTCAGCCAGAGAAAGGCACTTCTCCGCTTTACTGCCTTCATGGGAAAAAGCACTGGTTTAGTGACGTCTCAGCACCCACCCCCAAGCCAGCAGCTCCATTTTTTCTTGTAATTAACAACTATTGAATATTTATGAAGTAAATGCCACGGGGTAACGCTTACTCATCAGATCAACAACACTGTTGGTTTGCGAACTGAGAGGAAAGGACTGGCCGTACCATGGAACACCACAACCACCACAGCCATACCGGCTTCTGCTTTTCAGTTTTCTTCAAGCACCAGGAGAGGAGGATGCTGCTGGCAGAAAGCTAGCCATATCTACTCCTCCTTTTTTCAGATAATCACAGGGGAACATGCTGTGCTGTGACTCTCCACCATGTGAAGAAGCTCTTGAAATACCCTGAAGACTCCCACTGTTGAGCTGTGAGTAAGAGAGTTAGCACAGGCCCTGTGAGCATGTGTATCTCTAGTGTCATAGCCACTATATGCAGTGGTTGAAAGTTGAACCTTTCAAAGCTGATAAAATGACCCCTTCCCAGCAGTGAGGATAATGCAACTTTAGGAGAGTATTACTAGGTGTGGGGGAAGTTTTCTACTGATGCAGTGTTCAGTAAAAGATAGGCTAACTCTGTAAAAGGTGTGTTTTGGTCATTGAAATCAATCTCTGCTATAGAGTAAAGCTGACCAAATATTTTCATTGTAAATGTTAGTGAAAATGAAAATCTAGCTTGGCTTCTTTCAGCTTTAATGATGTATCATTACTGACAGGTGATGTTCTATACCTGGTGTGGACCATGGTGGTCTCTTCTGGCTTTAAGATCTCATCACAAAGTACAGCAGAGAGGGGACAACGAAACTCTGTCCTTCTGGCTGGAAAAATGTGCAGCAGTCCCTTGCCATGCATTCTTTCCCTGTGCTTACTGAGCATAACAAAGCATTTCAGATGGAAGGTCTTTTTCCACAAACATTTCTGTATGTGCTTAGTTCTACATCAACTCGAGATGTCCCACTGATCTAAATGGAACTGTTCCTGCATCTCTAATCACACTCATCAAACCGCTGGATGCTCCCACTGGGAAAGAGGTTAAACTGAGAAATGATCTCTGTGATGAACCAAGTCTGACTACATTGTTTTCAGCATAAGGATCAATGCAAATACAAACCTAGCTTGGTTTCTTTTTGTTTTAATTATGTATAATTTATTTTAGTAGTTAATGCATGAAATTAAAAAATGTTGCTATGCCATTTTTCTCTATAGCAGTTATTCCTTCAAGGGGCCAAAGAATAGTTGTTACTTGAGAGAACCCACTAGACAAAGATTGTGGAAATAAGACATGAAATACTATCCAATACCATTTAAAATACTTCTATTTATCATTTGCCTTTCCTTTTATTTGTTGTTTTTGGTTACAATTTCTTCTGTTGACCACAATTTAAAAAAGCACAGTGGTCACTTTTGCTTTAATGTTTCCAGTCAGCTTCCTTTCTCAGCATCGTGTGCTGCCGTAGTATGGTAATACTCAGTCTGGAAACACTGCCAGGAAACATATTCATAATTTCTTTGAATTGCAATGTTAATACATATGTGAAATACTTTCTTTCAATCCTGTATTTTGAAAATGGCATTTCTATAGAACATGCATTTTAGTCTGAGTTAACCTGATAAATTTAAGCACCTGTTAACTACTGCATGTACACTCCTTTGAGGGATCTGGGAGAATAAAGAACGTGTAGTACAGAGGTGAAACAATTTTTCCTGAATAGACCTGATATAAGACACTGAAATATTTCATCCTTGATGTTATATGAAGTCATATGCCAGCATAACTTGATATAACTACTGATTTGAAATGCTTTGCTGAGAAAATCTCAGAAAAAAAAAAAAAAAATCTGTGTTTCATAGGCAGCCACTCTCTTCTTCCTCCCTTTGCCAGAAAACTTTGTGTGGCAAATAATGTGCAACATGCTTAGGTTTATCTGAAGGGAATGACAAGTAGTTTAAATTCAAACTTGATATAAATGGAAATATTTTTAGATTCATTATATTTCAAAAAAGTATCCCGAAAATATCCTGTGATGTTTCAGAAGTGCAATCTCTTTGAACTAAAAAAATAAGGGAAGGTCCACCAAGATCAGAACGTTTTGACCTGCTGCAGAAGGTTTTAAATGCCCACAGCTCAAATCTGAGCCAAATCAGTTGAATCAACACCCTGTGAAGTCCGGTAAGGGTCAACGAGCTCATGTGAGCCACAACAGCAGAATTTTGCCCCTAAGACGGAGTTTTGATGTGACAAGGAAAGAAATGCATGGTCTCTGAAAAGGACGTTTTAGAAGAGGTGAGCATGGGCAAACTGCAGGCTGGAACCTGACACTTGCAAGACTAAGGAAGGAGTAGTAAAGAATGGTAAAGATCCAGTAGAAATGGAAGTAATGCAGAGTTGCACCAGAAATAATTTTTTCTTCAGAATTTATAATTTGAATTATTGCTGTAGTTACCAGACGTCCAATGTCCCATGTGCACCACAACCGTAACAGGACGTCCCTGCACAAGATAGCTTCTGTTGTCAATCAGCAGGCTTATCAAATATAAGCCTGGTTTTGATAACATCCAGGATGTTAGGAAAGGGAGGAACATAGACACCACCCAAAGGCTTTTAAGACAGGGTCCCTAGGTTGGTAAAATAGCCTTTCCTCTGTGGAGCTGCCAACCTTACCACAAAGAGTTTCAGCTGCAATAGCAAGTGCAATGTGTGGAAACCAAACCTTGGAAACGTGGAAAATGTTGGCACAGGGATGGGCACGGAAACCTAGTGCTTTCCAGCATAGCGCTCTCAGACTTGAGGGTCAATTTTGGGCAAGGTGGACTTACCTTGCCTTCTGGAGGAAAAGGAAAGGAGTAAAAATCTTATCCAATAGGGAAAGCGGTGGAGAATATCTGTAGGAAGTATGCAAGCTCCTTTGCACACCTAATTAACGTATGAAAACTCATCCTAGCCAACAGCAAAGGCTTTTGCCCCTGTGACAGGTCTGCTTACAAGAGCTGGGTCTCTCAGGATTTGGCTGGAGCTGCGGTGCCTGTTAGGATCGGTAACGGCGGGCCGAGTCCCGGGCTCCTTGTGACCCCAGGGTTTAGCTGGGCAATCCCGGGTGTTTGAGGAGCGTGACCCAGAGATGAGGCTTTCGTGGTTACAGATGGAAGAATTATGCCCAACGCCTTAATCGTGTGATACCACACACAAGGAAGAGTGCAAGGCAGATACAAGGCCTGTCAGCGGCTTCCTCCAGAGCTGCGCCGGGTCGCCCAGAAGCGGCCGAGGTGGCGGGATGGCGGGGGCCGAAGTTTCCCCGCGTCACCGGCGAAGGGCGACAGGCTCAAACGCGGGGGGGAAGCGGCGGCCGCTGGTGCCGGTGCCGGTGCCGGTGCCGGTGCCGGGCGGGGAGGTGGGCCCGGGCTGCCCGCAGCGGGCGCTGCTGCGGCGGGGCCGGGGCCGCCCCCGCGGCCCCGCCCGCGCCTCACCCCCCACCGCCCTCCCGGCGGGGGCTCGGCGGCGGCAGCGAGGGGCCGGTCGCGGCGGGGCGCGGGGTGCGGTGTGCCCGCGGCAGCGAGGGGCCGGCCGGGCCGCGGCGGGGCTCGGTGTGCCCGCGGCAGCCGGGCGGCAGCACTGCCTGCGCCGCCGTCCCCGCCGCAGCCTGAGGGGCGCTGAGGAGAGCGAGGGATTTTTTGGAAGAGGCGCGGAGAAGAGCCCCGGGAAACCGCCGGCCCCGCCCGCAGGCGCACGCCATGGTGCGGGCCCCCCGCCGTCCCTGAGGAGAGGCGAAGCGGGGGGCGGCAGGGGACGGCGGCGCGGTTGCTAAGGTAATGGGAGTGGGCTGCAGGCAGGGCTGGGGCAGGGGCTGCGCTCGTCGCCGCGATTTCCCCCTTTATCCGCATCTGTCTGGCGGAGCGGTGGCTGCTCAGCTCTGCCCCCGCAGCGGGGTCCCGGTCCCGCCGCCCACCGCGGAGCCCCGGCCCGGCTGGAGGGCGCTGCCCGGGCGGCCCCGAGGCGGGGTGGGGGAGTTCGCTTCGAGTTGGTAGTAGCGGACAAGTGCGGGGCGGTGCGTGTCTTACCTCGGGGTGTGGGGGGGTGTGTGGGTGTGGGTGTGTACTGGCCCGGGGGGGAGGGGGGGGCTGTGCCCCTCTTCCCGGGCCGGGCGGGCCCCCCCCGAGCGCAGCGGCGGTCGCGGTTCGCCCCCCCCCCCCGCGGGGCCCTGGGGAAGGGGGCCCGGCCCCGCGTCGCGGTCCGGGTCGCCGGGGGCGCCTCGGCTCCGTCCAGGCGCTGTGGGGGGTACCCTCACCCCTTGGGGCGCGGGGGGGCTCGGGGCAGCGGTGTCCCGGCAGGAGCAGGGGATGTGCCGGGGCAGCCGGGGCTCGGGGGGGGGGGGCACGGGGCGAGTTGTGGTGCCGTGAAGGCGCAGAGCTTTCCGGGGGGAGGCCTCGGAGAAGCGCCGGGGTACGGCTTGAAGGGGGAGCTGGTGCCCCGTGGGAAGACTGGGAAACTGTTTCGCTTCGGCGGTGTGTGGCAATAATACACTTTCATCCGCTGACAAAGTGCGTTTGCATGAAGACAGATCGGTGTGTGAGAGTAAAGCTGCCGGGCACTCTCCTCCCAGAGCCTTAATCTCCTGTGACACTAAAAGCATCTTCTTAGTCACTAGCTGCGACGGCATAAATAGAGGAATAGGTTGTAGGGCCAACAAGGAGCTTCAAGTGTATTTTTCTGAGGAAGACGCAGATTTTTGTGTAGATAACGGCACGCTGCCGCTCGTACGGTGCAGACATAATAGCAGTCAGGGCTGCCGCTCCAAGGAGCTGACTACGCCTGTGGCTCTGATCTTGTCGTCCCGTGTGTTCTTGCTGCCGGACGCAGCCCTCGCTGGGACGGCCTGGGTAAGTCGGGGCTCGCTCCAGCTGACCCCAAGGGGCTCGCCACAACGGCACCCCGGTTGTAGCCTGTGCGCTACAGAGCAGCGGGACACGTCCCAACACTTCCCTGGAACGAAAGATTATGGATATGCATGATTGCTCTTGATTGTTTTTTATTTGCTGACTGCCGGTGTGTAGGGATTGGAAAGCAGGAAAATCTGTCTTTGATAAATAAAGCCATACTGTAAAACTCACCTTTGCGTTGGCGTGTCACACTGTATAATTGGTGGCTTCCCACCCCAAAGAAAGCTGCGTTTCATTTGTGTTTGTGTGTTTCTGTGGGAAGTGCTTTGAGAGCTGTGAGTGTGAAAAGCACTTTATAAAGGTACAGTGTTATTTGTAATTGCTCGCTGGAAAACATAGTGAAAGAGCTTAACTGGAGTTCAAAGCTTTGGGGATTTAAGGCATTTGATATCATCATAAATACTCTCCAAGGTCAATTTGGGTTTATTTTGAAATGGAAGGTTGTGTATCTTTGCTTTCCTTTTTTGTTTTTGAATGCCAGATTTATTCTAATCTTGCAGATCGGAAGAACTAGCAATTGTTCGCCCTGTGGTTATGATCCATAATACTTTCTCACCAGCTGACTGGGAACGCTTTTGCTATACTTCTCTATAAATCTGCTTTAAAAGGAGGTCAGATGTTGAAGAGCAGTTGTTGACTTGGGGGCATATGGTTACAAGCACAGAATAACAGTGTTCGTTGCTTGAATGTGTGTGTTAAATGCTGAAGAAACTGTTTAGACTCAGCCAATATTGACTTTATTTTTCGATGAGCTGTTCCTTTTTCTAACGACCTAATAGAATAATTAATGGCAAATATTTCAATTTCTTTCCTAACTGGCTACAAGTGTGGTGGAGTTTAGATAGCTCTTATTTTTTTCGATTTTGAACTGTAGTAGTGATCAGAAGGAGAAATAGTTATTTGCTGTACATCTCATACTGAGGTTTATAGTAATAAATGTTTGAAGATTGCTGTTCACCTACCCGACTGATTTTTCCAGTTACTTCTTACTGCCCTTCCTTCTAAGGAAAGGCATAATAAGAAGCTGTATATAGTCATTGTCGACACTGCTTGCCTTAGTTTCTCTCCGATGATTCCTGTGATGTGGGTAGTGCAGATAGCTGTTTTAATCAATGACACCTGAGGATAAGAGGAAAAGGTGTGTCCTCTTAAAGCAGCAATTACCTCCTTGCTAACCACTTACAAGGTGTTTCAGCGTCTAGCATGTAATTCTGGTGGAGCACACTGGTACGGCAGTGGTGAGCAGAGCACTGTTCATTCACGGGAGTAACTCTGCGTTGGTTGATGTTTCTAAGGCAGCTGGAGGAAAGCTGAGTGTATGGGCTGGAAATGTGAGGATCTGTCGTCGTCCCTTTGAGCAGCCAAGAAGGGGAGAAAAGGGGAGGGCAGTCCTGTCCCAGCAGACTGCAGCAAACTAGCAGATGGCAGGGAAAGAAAAGAAGCTGCTGTATGTGGAGTAGCAGGAAGACAAAATAGCTGCAGTGTGTCATCTTAACACAGTACGTTAGGATGCGATGTTAGTCTGTGGTGAAACTTCTGAATCTTGCAGTGCTGTGGCTCAGGCTTCCTAATGGAAATACAAGGGTGTTGTAGGGTGATTATTTTTTTGCTGTCCTCAATAACAGTATGAGTCTTCAGCTTTTCAAGAATGAGGGATAGCTAACCTGGAGGCTTTGACTGGAGATACCTTTGATATCTAAATAAAACCCTGCAGTTGTAAAGTGGCAGCAGAACGAGGGTGAGCTGCTGCTCTTCCCATGCCCAGTGTTACAAGAGTGCAGTTTTGCCCTTACAATTGGTTATTGTGTTGTGTGTGCTCATCACCTGGAGCTTTGGTCCGCGTTTCTGCAAGCACACCTAGGCTCTCTAGAGGGGAAAGTGTATAAACACAGGTCCACTTCACCAAGCAGCTCTGGACTGTTCAGAGTATGAATATTGCATCTAGCTGTCAGAACTGGAACGCTCTTGGTTCCTCATGGGAACCTTATCAACTTCTTCATGACTGCATTATTATCTATGTCAATTCATACCACGGTGTAATAATTACAAAGAAAACCTGGGTACAATAAGAATGTTACGTTGATGGTTTGGAAGGGTGTTTCTTCATGGCAGTTTTTGAACTGCTGTCACCAATGTGGCGGAAGACAGAACTCTGCCATCTGAAGTATCAAACAAGATGTAAGCGAGACATTGTGGCCCTGTGCTGTCACAGAAGGTGTAGTAGCATTTTTAACCCTGAATAATTGCAGCTCTGTCTGCATATGAGAGAAAAGATGACCAGAGCTGTGCTGGCCAAGCACCAGTCAGAAACACTTAGGTGCCTATAGGTGATGATGGTCTCCACCCAAAACCCTGGGTTTTGGGAAGCATGTGGACAAGTCAGTGGCTTGGTTCCTGTGAAGTTACACATCCGATTTCCTCAGGCTACAAAACTTCCTCTGTGCATCTTTGAGCACTTATGTGTAGTTGAACATCTGTCTTTGTATTCTGAACTAAATTATTATGTCCCTACATCTCTTAACTTCTTTTTCCTGCAAATTTCTGCCTCCGCTCTTCATCTCTTAACTTTCTGTGAGGTGACTGTGAAAGCACTGCTCACATGGTGGTGGATTTATGGGGCTTTAGAGGTGACTAGAGTGCACCCAGTCTTTGAAAAATTTGGCCTATCTTTATACCCTTGAAAAGGTAATAATAGATGTGTCATGGGGAGTTCTAAACTGTGTTTGATTACAACTTCCCTGTAGTGATACAGCAACTTTTAAAGTTTTTACAGGTTGATATTAATGTTAGTGAATACAGTGTGTTTTCTTAATCTATATAAATTTTATCATGGAAAGGCTTTTCCATGATTTCAGTTACTGTTTCCAGCTGGAGTAATAGCATATTGTGGTGATTGGGGAATGAGCTAATTTCTGCTGTTGTGCTCTATGAGGAGGAGCAAGAAAGAGGCGCTAATTTGTATTTTCCTCATTGGTTGTCAAGCTCTAGAAAGACTGTGGAGTCAAGAGAGACTGCTGCTACCCACTTGTGTTGCATCAGATCTCATACTGTTTTTTAATGTCTCTGTAGTTGGTGGCAAAGAATGTGGAGAGAAAGAGAGGTAGATTAAAATTTCAGTGAGCAATAAGATTCTGACATTTTGACGTCCCAGGAGCTCTGCATTGTCATGCTGGAAACAGCTATCCATTCCTAGACTCAGCAGCAGCAGAGTAAGGCCCAGGTACTGCACTTCGCCTACATGGTGGTGGTGGGCACCACAAGGTAGTTAGGCAGTGAAGAGGAATTAGTGGTGTATTTTTGTGGGGAATCTTCAATTACACGTTACAAACGTGATCCCAGTGGAAAGGGACAATGTTTGATCTTTTTCACTATGCTTACAGACCTGGCATCGGTGGTGAAAGGTTCACAGGGGAGTTAAAAGCTCCTCAGATTGATTACTACAGACCTACTATGCTATGGAGATGTGTGTTGAGCAAATGATAGCTAATGGTTTGAAAGTCAGGGCATATATGTTCAATTTATTGCTCTGACATCCATTATGTGAATGTGGAGAGTCACTTAATTTCATTGTGATTTAGTTTATCATTTTGTAAAAAAAACAATATTTGCCTCTGCCACAGATGAGCAACTAGTTTTAGATTATGCTTTCACTAGTGTAACAGCAGTCTGGCATCGACACGTATTAGCTCACTTAAAGGAACTGTATTTATAGGAGAATTATAGTATAACAGCAGTAGTAGTAAAGTATATTAGTATTTATAATGTGCATAGCATATATTGGCATTTATGGTGGTTCGGTTATGGCATTGTGGAGTTGAGGGTAGATGAACCACTGCAGTGGGATTTGTAGACTCTGCTGAACTGTGTGGGGGTGTGAGCTTGAGCTAGCTAATTCAGGAGTGGCTTAGATATACATTGCAATTACTGAAGTGATTTGGACGTAATTTGCATCTGAAAAGGCTGCGTGGTGTTGTGATAAACAGTGGGGCAGTGAAATCATAGTATATTGCATCATGTCCTTGAAGTACATGGGATGCAACCAGTTGTGTTCATGGGACACCATGCAGTACCCCTGGTGCAAATCTTCAAAAGCACCTGTGCTTTTGGGTAGCAGATTTCCCATTTTATTTGATTGCAGGGTACTTGCAATTTTCCATCCTCTTGAGAATGAACAACCAGCAAGAACTCTCAGCACTTTGGGGTGTTTTAAATGAGATTGTGCAGTCACTGATCAGTGCAGGGGTGGATTGGTTGTTATATCAACTTGCTTTAGACTACTTGAAGGTAGCTTTATTTTAGCAAGATCTGTTTGGAAGAGGGAGTTTATGTGGAGTAATTCTGAATTTGGAATCTAACAGGTACTGGGGCCTATATTTTTTTATTTTAATATTTTGATTTTGTCAGCCTGCATTAGAGCATCCATTAGTTTGTGCTTCTCATTCTTTGAATCAATTTTCTTCAGTTGTTTTCAACTTACTGGATAGAAAATGCAGTCCATCCCCCAGAAGTAGCTTACTGTAGTTGCAAGTAGTATTTTCTATGGTGCATAGAGCACAAGGCACATTCAGAGATGGTGTATTTGATGGACCAACTTCATAGACAAGATGCTCTTAGCACACTTTAACTGATCCGAGGAAATGATTTTTTCAAAGAAGGATTTATATTGGAGAAGGGATTAGAAGTCTGCCCACAAGCTCTGTATTATCGGTGCAGTTACTCATTTTCCACAGGGAGTGATTCTGGCCAATAACTTGGCATTGTTGCAAAACAACAAAAATACAACTTCAGCTCCCTCCTTTGCGACTGTTCCTTGCAGACTGGATAGCACTTTATAAATACTGCGGTAGTTTGGAATCACCAATTCAGATGAAGTTCAAAGTTGGACTATATCTATCTCTTTGCATTTCTAAATTTGTGTAGCACTGACACTTGTTTCAGTTAAATATTCAGCATATATTTGCTGTTACATTCTCTGTAGCTATCCTTGGTAACAGCATGTTGGCTTGGAGCCCTTCCAAGAGCCCTTGCACTCACAGCAGTATTATTTTATTAGAAGGTAGATTGATTACAGGTGGATACTGCATTTTGTTCTGAATTCTCTGGAAGAAGGATGGATGTATTGGAGGGAGTTTCTTCCTGGGTATAACATCATTCTGGTCCGTTAAAAGTAAATTTGGTATGCAAGTGCCCATTTCAACAATTGATTTCATAAAGGGAAAAATTTACCTTGTTAATAAACAGTTCACGTGTCAGTATTTGCTACCACCCATCCCCATTCCATTTTTCCTTTTGCTTGTCTTGCTCTCCTTGTTTATCTGTCTGTCAAATAATGGATTGAAAACTCTGAAAGTGGGAAAGGTCTTCCTTTTAAGTCAGCAATGCTTCCAACACACCTTGGGTGTACAGACCGGAAAGCAGGTAGTGCATATTTCTCTATTAAAAAAAAAAAAAAAAAGAGAATGCCTTTAGTGAGGTGTCAGGGAACTCAGGACCTAGTCAGTGTCAGATGCCAAGAAAATTACTTAATCTTGGCTTCCACCCCTAGTTTTCCTGGATGTAGCATCCAGTTGCAGACAGTATTTTCAGCATTCTAAAATAGCTACAAATATCTGCAGATTTAGAAATATATAGAATCAGGATGGGGTGTGGCACCCTGGGGATAGGGGAGGAAAGTAATCAACTTCTGTGGTTTATCAAGAAACAGCCTGATCATTTGCCAGGTGACTGAGACAGGTCACGTGTGGTGAACATGACTGGAACAACTGGAACAGTCCATCCTTAGTGTTGTCTGTTATACAGTTATGTGACGGAGTGATTAGTGCCACAGTTGTCACAGATGGAGAAAAAAATTCTGTTCTGCTTGGACAACCACACCATGAATATTTACTCCTTTCATTAAAGGACATACATAATTGGGACCCGCAAGTGATCGGAGAGGAGCACCTACAGAAACCAGCTGCTCACATCATATTACACAGTGGGCTGAGTTTAAACTTGTAGACTGTGTCTATCTGCAGGAAGCCAAGTGGCTTGGATTGCCTCATGTCTGAGAGCTAGTTCTGTCTAAAAGATGGCTGTGTCCATAGTGCATATCCTTGGCCAGAGGGGTCTCTTCTGCCGACCAGATGGTATCTCTGTGACCTGAAGGTACAGTGGTCAGTTTTCCAAGTACAGTGTTTAATAAATGTGAGGCTGTCCTGCAGCCCACCAGAAGGATGAGGTTATGCATTGTGTGACTTGGGACATGCTAGGAGGCTGTATGGGGCTGCAGAAACTATTGGGAGACTGCTGGAGGAATGGTTAAGAAGCAGGGAGTCAAACTCTGTTTAAGGTCATCCGTGCTGACTCTTGGGAGCAAGTGGTGATGAGAGAGAGCTGTGTTCCCAGGCCGATGTCCACGTACTGGTTTCGAGCTCTACAAAAGAGAACCTGGGAGCAAACTAGCAATCGAGCAGCGTGGGTGATCAGAAGCCTTGAGCTTGCTCCCTGCCCTAGTACTGTGTGGAAATGTAGACATACCTATAGGATGTTTTGAGGCAAGTTTTTCACAGGAAGCACGTGGTTACATGTATGGAAGAGGACTGCACCTTTAGGAAATGTCTGTAAGAGTAGTAGATATTGGAAATCCCAGTCTTCATCAGGATCCCAGTTTCCCTGAAGAGAAGAAAAGGGGAGTGTCCTGGAATTGGGTCCCTTCTTCCTGCTCTGGCAGGGTGAGGTGGAACAGTCTCTGCTCTTTCCGTGCCGAGATGTACACCTGTCTTTCGTCCTGCTGGTTGCAGAGCAAGAGAAGTGTTGAGCTCCAGTACTTCAGCATGGGGCTCCTGTGAACTGGTACCTCAGCAAGAGGAGGAACGGGGTCCTTTAGAATTCACAAATTCTCCCAGTATAAACAAAACTGTGCTCTCACAAAGAGGAATTCATTTGGCAAAAATTTGAACATCAAGTGCAGTTGCTGGAAGTGTTTATACTTTGTTCCTTAAAAAAGGCAACAGACTGAATATTGTTGATAGTACTGCAGTCCTCAGCACTTGCAAGAAGGCACAGAAGGTCTGGAATGATCTTCCACTGGGAAAGTACTTTCAGAGTAACTTCAGTTACAATTGGATGTCCAAAACACTCATTGTGAGGATTTTTAGATGCTTTGGGAGCTGTACTTCACTGATCAAAAGCAGGCTCCCTTTGCTGCTCCATGCAGGGAAGCAGCGCCATGGTATCCAGAGTGGCACAAATATGCTCCGGTCCATCACTCCTAACTGTGGCGTGGCTCCCTACACAGGGATACCCAGCCCCTGTTTCACTCTTCCTTAAGTCATCTGGTTCAGGAGAGGAACGTGCTTGCAGAGTCTTGTTACACTGAGTGGGTGGTCAGCAGTGCTGTGTGCAATACCAGCATTTCCCCCTCCTCACCGCTAAGGATACTGGAGGAGGTGGTGGAGGTTTGATCTCAGCTCCAGTCTTCCCAGCTTTTACTGGTTCAGATGGATGTTGTATCAGTTCCTCTTCAATTATTTCACTAGTCATACAGGTCTGCTTCTGAAGGAAGAGTAGAGGTGAATTGTGCAGTGCTTTGACTGAGCTACACCAGTTACAAGCAGACTATAGCCAGATTGGACCTGGGGATCCTCTGGTTGATGTTTTCACCTTGGTAAACAGGATGACTTCTATGATATGCTATATGTTGTCCTCTGGTATACATGCCTTGCTTGGCATGCCTAAGTCCTAGTTTAATGAAGTAATAGTTAACCAGGAGAGGAACATAAAGATAAATGTCTGTCTTCCCAGTGCAGTTCTAGAGAGACTTTTGTCATGGATATGAAATACCAACTTAATATTAATGGTGACTAATTGAACTCAGAGTAACTGATTTTTTTTTTTTTCTCCCCATCTCTTCCTTCCTGTCACCTCAATAACATGATCTATTTGATCTAAATATTCTAGCAGACCAGGTAGGGGTTTTTCCTATTGGCAATTATCAGTTCAGCAAGGCATGCAGTTATATGATTTCTCAGGCATGTGAAAAGTGATGTAGTCTAGACATAATTAACTAATCAGAAAAAAAATAGCTAGATATTAATGACATGAAATTGTATTTTACACTATGATTGTGTGCTAAAGCTCTAAATCTCTCATGATTTGACATTAGCACTACGTGTCAATTATAAGCTGCCCTTGAAATATAATTACATAGCATAAAGGTAATTTCCACTTACTGTCACCAAAAATTGTATTTCAGCTGAGCGGTGCTGATCGATATCTACATGGGGATTCATGTAGTAGATTCTCTTCTCTGGTATTAAATTTTTGCATCTATAACAAACTATCTCATTTTATCTCAGATGTGCAAGAAGTTGCTTATTAAATTGACAACTGATTTATTAAAATGCAGGATAGAAGTTCAAATATGACCTTCTATTGGGTTGTTAAATCCAGGTGATATTTTCAAGAAATTGTTTTGCAGAATTTCTTCTAACTTTATACTTTTTCTTTATTATTTATAATCCCCAGAGCGTATAAGGACTCTTAGATGGGATAATTTCTATGAAGTATATGGGGGTTTGTGCCTGTAAGAGTTTTCTTACAGCAGTCTTGTTTACAATAGTCTTTTCTTACAGTAATCAAGGTATTTGAGAACACTAATGGGAATCTCTTAATTTACTGCTTAGGTGTTTTAACTGAATTTACATATACACAGAGATTAAATACTGACAGTATTTATGGATGAAAATGTAAAGGTTGTTGTCTTTGAAATTTTATTATTAAACTTTGCATCAGAAACTCTGAAGAGGTGAGCTGTGGAAAAAAATGGTTTTGTTGCTTTCTGGAGCATTTTAATTGGTTATTCCAGTTTAAAGGATCCTATTGTAACATATGGGAGCCGTATCTCTTCGCAGCTTCTGTTTTTTTGGGAGAGTTTGAGGAGCCTGATCAGATAAGAGAGGCTCACCATGATTCAGTGAATTTTGTCAGCAGTTGCCTATCTGGTCCAGTGTGCTTATGTTTCTCAGGAAAAAGCAGAACTGTTCTATAATAAAGAATAAAATATAAAAAGGAAAAAAATCAGCAAGAGGCAAATGCACCCTCTCTTTTTAGCATATTTTTGGGACTATTTTTGAAAGGCTTAATAGGCCATCTTATCCATAAACAAGAAGTGGAAGACTGCTGATTTGCTCCTTGTGTGTGGCAGAGTGAAAGAGTGGTTAGTGCAAATGGTTTTCAATTTTTATCACTTTTGCTGCTGAGGAGTCTGGATTACTGCAAGCATGGCTATTGTCAGAAAAACAGCTGTGGGAAAACAGCATCTTTTGAACCTGAAAGTTGGAATTTAGGGACCATTTATTTTTTGAAGATACACATTTGGATTTAGATTGCTGATGTGTGGGTGCAGGCTGGTATGAGTTGGCCGCTGGCAGTGTAGTAAACTGCCTGTAGGAGTAAGGAGCTGACAGTACTCTTCAGGTAGTAATTGGTGAGGCTTGTAACTGGAGGCTGTGCATGAGTACTTTTAATTTTTTAAAAAAACCTAAATGAAATGTTTGTTTTTGCCCTTCTCAGCCCTGTGTAACTGAAATATCTGTATAAGTCTGAGCTGGATTCTCTTCTGGCTGATGCATTGCAAACGTGTTTAGAGGGCAAATATGTTCAGAGGGCAGACTCTGTTTTTAACCTGTGTAGTGATGTAGGGTTGACTTTCTGCTTGCGTCTTGAGTAGACTGGGCTGGTAGTGAGGAAAAAGGTGTGTAGAAAGAATAGATTTCAATAGGATCTCTTGAAAAATTAGTCCTGCAATTCTTCTGCGCCAGGCTATGGGTTTTTGTTGGTTTGTTTTTTAATAGAGGACTGTGCAAGTCAGATGTGGACTTTTACATACTATTACTTAATTAAAGGGTTGCAAGTGCAGCACATTAACATAGTATCAGGGTAGAAAACCTGTACTTTGAAGGTGAGCAGTCTCATTTGTTTGCAGCAGATAGCCTGCATCACTGGAGCCCTAGGTCTGGGCTGTTCTCCGCCCTTCTCCCTGGTGGTTGGTCCCCAGGCAGAGATGGAGCTGTGCTCCCTTGAGGCTATGCTGACGTTGCTTCTCCCTTGGAGGTGTTGCTGCCATGTAGCCAGTGGTTTATCTGTGTTCATCGGGTGTGTTCAGTCAGTGCCACAGTCCTCAGGCTAGTGAGAATGTCCCATTTGTGGACTGGCTTGAAACCGGGCTTTAGCATGGCAGGAGTGCAGGGGAAGCAGTCCTGCATCACTGGGTGCTGAGCTTCACTCAACTGCCATATTAAAAAGCACAGGTGTAATGGGATCCATGGGGATCCAGCACTGCCATGCTTTCACCCTGAAGAGCCAAGAGCATGCCCATGTGATATCACTGTCTTATTTTCTCCGTAGTCTTTTGACCATAGTCTTTTTTTCCTCTAGAATAAGAATGCCGTCTAAGAAAGGATTTTATGTTCTTAAAAAAAACAGTCTTAAAGAAAGAGAAGAAATTTGGGTGGTGGTCAGAGCCCTGACAATTCCTCAGGAGCCCTGGTCCAGGGGCCCCGCTAAGGCTCATCCCAGCACCAACAGTGCCCAGACTGCGTGAACGGGATGCCTGCACTTGTCTCTGCTCCGGGGTGCACGTCAGTCCTGCCTTGTCTCCAGCCTTGTCCCCTGCAACATCCATCCCGCTGTCACTCCTGCAAAGGTGGCCCTGCTCCTGCTGCTTCTGACCGAAACCCAGCAGAAGATGCTGGGCACCACTGGGAAGAACTTTTGCAAATTTCTGTCTTTGAACAACAAGTTCATTTGTATTGATTATCTTTTGTAGATATTCAGAGGCGGTTGGTGGCTCTCTTAATGTCACCGTGCAGAGCATGGCAGCCACTACTGCATATCGTGCAAGATGTTTTTGTCTTGTTTCACTGGAGTAGATGAAAAGCTTCAAGATGTGCTATGGGGGAAAATCCTGAAGTATCAGAAAAGATTAAGTGAGCTGACAGTATAACAAGAATAACAGAACTTGTAAATGTGGATGTTCAAAGTGAATAATGCAGTCAGTGAAGCGCAGCTAAGTAATGATGCAGAGGGCTTTTTGATTAGAAATTGGAAATTCCTTCTTTAAAGGAGCATTGCTCAATTAGAAGTTAATTGCAATTGTTTTCTTTTAAAGTATGCATATATAACCTCAGATACAATGTAAGCGGTGAATGCGGTCTTTATATACTCCACGTGAAGCTGAAACTCGGATGACTTGACATATGCTTTCAACTCTGCTTTGTAATTGCCTCAGAAAGTTACATAAAATCCCTACCTAGTTCCTGCTCCGTTCAATTGAGTGATGATACCCAGAGCCTAATTCTTCATTGCCTTGAAATCATGACTAAGTAGTTCTCTGAAAATGCACATTTGTGTAAATCATTCGAAGTGCTATAATTTTAAAGTGTTGAGATGTGAAATTTTGATACTTTCGATGTTAAAGAAACTGAGCGTGTCAAACAGCTTTAATGCCAGTGTCTGTAAAAGGCAATGTTACCTCTTAGGCTAGGAAAGGTCACCACATGGTTCCACAGCAGCATTTAATTTAAGATGTAACTTGTCAAATGTGCTGGTGGAAGAAAAATTTAAAATATAACATTTGACTTAGAATGTAAAGTGTCCTCCCTGCCCTGAGCCCCTTTTTTTAAATTTAAACTACTGTTTTTGCCTCAAGCCTGGCATGCCCTGGAGGAGATAAGGCAGCATTTCTCTGCTTCTAGAAGATAGTTCGGGTTAAGGCATGTTATGCACAGTTGTTTGTCTGTGTGCTGCTGCCTTTTCCCAGCTGTATCGTGAGAAGAGGTGAGGGGAGGTGCTTACCCTGAGCAAGCAGCGGTGCCTTCCTGGTTCCTGGCTGCTCTCTGGGAGTTGGGGAAAGCCAAAGGTGGCTCCGAGTGTCTGCAGGTGACAACTGGCAGTGTGTCTGACAGTCTGAACCTGCTGATTCCAGCGGGGTTTCATTCTGTCTCACAGTAAGCTTTTTATCCTCCTTGGCTTTTTGTTTGAGGGTACCTCAAAAGCTCCTAGAAAAGTCTAAGCTGATTGTGCAAGGAAAGGAAGTGTGCAAAGTATTAATTTGTCTTTTATTGAATGGGAGCTTATGATAAACAATCAGAACAGGGGGAGAAGAGTGTGTGTGTGTGTGTGGGATGACCCTAGCCACAGCTGTATGTGACTTGACAGTCTTGCTCTTGGGGCATTGTGCTTTAGACAAATCAGTTCGATGCATTTAACTGTCTGACGCAGTGTGATAAAATCCTGCACTGGGTGAAGTCTGGAGCATGGTTCCCTCTGTAGCATTGTCGTCTGTCTGCCTTGGAGGTAGTCGTGTGTCCTTGCCTTGCTCCCCTGCAGCCTGGAGTGATGCTGACTTTTGCTTCTGTCCTTGCAGTCTGAGCGACGAGAGGCAAACATGGCCCAGGCGCCCGTAGATCCAAGTAATGTGGAAACCACTGACCCAGAGGAGAGTTCTCCAAATATGATAGTCTACAGAAAGGTAAAGATTTGGAGCTTTTTGCAAAAATCTCGTATGTGGTTCCTAGTTTTATCACACTAAGCATAAAGCAGCTGGCATACAACAATCTTTCAGTGCATTTTTTTCTATTTTCCTATTGTGGTTTTTGTTGCATAACTTAGTTTGATTCTTTGCAGGCAGTTGTTATTAATTTCCGTTGCATTGCTTAAATTAAAAAAGAGAAACCTCTCAAGTGCTAGTGAAAAATGAATTAGACAAAGGTAAAATAACAGCAACACATGATGTCAAAGAAAATTCTTTTGCCATGATAAAATGTCTTATTCTGAAGTACTTTGGAGGTATTGTAGGAAAGCAACCTATTGACCCATTTGCTAAGGCATTGTTTTACTCTGGGGTAGGTGTATCTGAGTCTCTTTGTAATTTAATGAAATCACGTAAATACATTTTATTTAGCCTGTAAAATATTTCTTATGTAGCATGCGAAAGTGCTGTATGGTTCTAACAAAAATAAAATTTCTTGCATGGCTCAAGTTACAATTCTGTTAACTCAAGAGCTACAATGCTAGCTCAAATCAAGTTTCCTCGTGTAGTATGATCCTGGGTAAAATTTATATTTTCACTCATTTTTACACCTTACAAAATAGCAATAAATAGCTAAAGTGTGTTGGGTGTACATGGTACTCTTTTCTACTTGCATGGTTGCAATCTTGATGACTTTCATATGCTGAGAAAATAATTTAGGTTTCATATAGAACGTAAGTTATTTAAAGTGTTACTTTTTGATAACCGTAACTTTGGTTTAGTTGTTGCATATTTGGTTTGGAATCTGGAATTGTTAACATGGGAAAATTTTCTGGGTAATGTGTAGGCTTGTTTGTTTTGAATGTGTTATGAACACACTTTGGCTGCTAATTTGGAAGTAGCAGTAGTCAGCTAGTCAGATTATCTTTTTAGAACCTGTTTGTGAAGAGGTCCAACACCCCAGCAAGTTGAAGCAGATACGGGATATGAAAGAAGTTTCTAGTTGCATGATCTAGACGATTAGGGTATTAAATCTGTGACTCTGCAGAGAATCCACTTACCTATTCTTGAAGCCATTGTTTTATTTGAATGTGCCTTACTTTCTATTCATCTCATGGCATTTCTACTTATGGATTTCTCCATTTCTTTGCCTTTTTAATGTTTCATTATTGTCACTGTAGCATGAGCCTTGTAAGTTCTGTGGTATCAATGGAGAACATACTCCTGTCATTTGATTCATATCTCCTTACTGATGCTCTCAGATGTCAGTATTACCAGCCCCTCATAATACATCATCTGTCAAAATACATAGTTCTCTTTCAGAAGAGCGTGCCCCATGTGTTGTTCAGTAATACTATGTTCTGTATTGTCAATATTAAGCTAACGCATGTCCGTCAGGTTTTTTTGTTGAGGGTTTTTGTTGCTTTTATGAATAGGGTTAATATTACCTATTCTTCAAAGTTAATTTCCATTGGTGATTAACTTTCTAAATCTAATTTACTGTTTGATATTAGTTATATATGTTACACATCAATAATATGTTCCTTAGTGTTGAGAAATCATATGCAAAATCTGAGACAAGACTTTTATTCTCTTGATTATCTCTCCTCTCTCCAAATGAGTGTTTAGCTCTTCATCTCTCATTTCCTTTCAAATGGCTTGATTGCCAGTAATGAATGAGAAAAATACTGCACTGGACTTCCTGAAATACAGAACACAATCTGCCCTGTACGGTCCAGGGTTGGTGTTGTGTCACAGTAAAAGAAAAGGTTTACTTCTCACAGCAGGGATCTTGAGATGCAATTGTTGATTCCCCTAAGGAAGAAGAAGAAGGGTGGGCTTCAGTAATGGGACCACAGTAATTCCTGCTGTGTCAGCTATTTTATTGCTTGTCATAACTGTCATATTTGTGGGTTTTGAGAGAGGAAAGCACTACAAATACAACCCTGAATTGTTCATGCCTTCTTTACTGAGACTCACTGTGGTCTATTTGAAGTTCATAAGCCAACAGGGCGGTTGTGGTAGCCTGTTTTTCTTTATAATCACTACTGAGAGATACACACATCTAAAGAACAAATCAGATCTTAGGCGGTGCTCAGTGTCCCTTTGGAGCAACCTCTGCTGTTTTGTTTATGCAGAAAAGCCTAGAACAGGCTATTCTCTTTACTTAGGTAGGTAAAACTTAAGTGGGATGGATTTTGGCCGTGTAGAGCAAAATAAACTAATTTATTTTGACTCCAATTAGTTTGTGATACTCTCTATGGACTCCTGCAAGCAAATGGATTCTAACTGCTTTGATTGCTACAGCAGATGGTCTCAATGAGATAAGACTTATTTTCTACCTTCATGGTTAACCTTTTGGGGGCTGATATTTATCAAATTGTGAGGCATGTTATTTTTTAAATCCGAAATGCTCAATGTTGCCCTACTGTTCTGGAAGACATCTGTGTGTGAATTAGGTAGTGCAGATGCACTCATTAGGGTAAGTAGTGTTTAGGGTGTGATACGCCTCACCCTACACTTGTTAAAACAAATTGTACCCTAAATTACATGAGCTTTATTGACTAGGTCTCCATTGACTCTCATGGGTGCCTCAACACCTAGCTGTCAGGTACTTATGACATATGGTAGACATCTATAATTAAGCAAGCTGCATCCCACTCCTAGGATCTGTGCTTCCTCTCATCTCTCTGTATGTCTCAGTACTTAGTCCTGGGCTGGTTTTAGGGCTATCAGTAGTGCTGCAGTAAGGATGTGCTGTCATTTATCTTCTTTGGCATAGTGATACCCAATGAAAAATTTAAAGGTGCTACAAAGATTGTATTGCCATTTAAGTACTGCTCTGTGGGTAAAATGTAGGAACCATCGGTCTGGCCACATCTGGAGAAGATGCTGATATATTTTTTGTTGAGATTACTACTGGAAGAGTGGTATGCGGTGCTTAAAAAGACTGTTTGAAATGCTCTACCCTCCTTTTTGTGGGAGCAGGTAATGTCAATACACAAGGACTTCTGGGGAAGTGAGTGACATCCCAGTCCTCACTTCAGTCTGTGAGCGTTGTGTGGGTGCTGCTGCATGGAAGGAAAAAAATGCAATAAAAAGCCAGTGAGAGGAGAAAAACACACTCCAAGCAAACAGTAACAGAAAATACCAATTGATTTTAAATGCCTGTCACATCCCCTTGAAATCCAGCCACCCTTGATTGCCTTTCTGGCTTCTAAGTGCTGGTTACTATGTTCCAGGGGCTTCTTCGGTTTATCATTCCAATAATCCAGGTCTGAAAATTCACCTTCTTGCAGACCATGTTGAAGGACAGACAGTTCATGGACAGCTTCTGGCACCAGATCTATTAGGCAATCTATTACCAAAATTTGGCGAATCAAATCTTCTTACAGAAAAGATGGTAGAAAATTGTCATGTCACTGAAAGAAAAGAAAAATCAAAATATTTAGGTCTTGACTTAAAGAAGAACTAAAAATACCAATAAGGAAGAATTGTTTAGGAGTACCTGGGGAATATAACAAGGATGAAAACACAGGAATGAAAATCTAGATTGGATAGCAAGGTGTACTTGTTCCTGTGAGAGATCTCTTAGGATGGGGAAGAGTTTGCAAACTGTGCTGTTAGAGATGTTTAGAACCACTGTGAGCATGCATGCTCTGAGAGATATCAAAGGGTATCTTCAAAAAAATGACCTGGATTGTCTGATGGTACATTTCCATCTCTGCTGAATTTGGGCAGACACATCTCCTATATATGCTTGCTAACACTGGCACTTAGTGAGTTAAATTTTGAATTTTTATGGTTACTCATTGTAAATCTTTTGAACAAGCAGGAAAATCTAATTTCCAAAGGCAATTACTGTTCTAAGTAAATGTAATACAAACTTGCAGCTGCCGCAAGATGCTTTCAGAGAAATCTGAGTTGTTTGCTACCTTCAGTACTTGGCAGCCTTACCCTCTTTTTAAATGCTGGTTTAAGATCTGAATTGTAATCATTTTTTTTTTTTTAAAAAAAGCAACCTTAGCAGCTTTTCTCCAGGCAGATTTCAGGGTTCCAGTTGTGGCAAATAGGTGGAGTGTTGCTGTCAGACCTGATTCAACATGGTGATAGGGTGAGAAATGTGAGAACAAGCAGTTGTGAAGACAGATGTATGCATGCAAAAAATGTATGGACCACGAAGCAGAAAGATGGGGGAAGAGACTGTTGTTAAAATTAGCTGTTCAGATAAAAATGTAATGCTGGTATTGGGAGCTAGTCAGAAGACCAAGACTACTATTTGTTTGTTCTTCCATTGTGCTAATAGCACATGGAAAACGTATCTCAATAGGACACTGTCCAAGTAACCAAGAGCAGACAAAACACACAAGGGTATAGTCCACATGATGACTTTTTGCAAAGAAATACAAAGCTGCAGTGTGTTAAAATGAGGTGGATTTCATGCATAGAACTCTTATACTTTAATAAATGAAAGCAGTCTGCATCTTTTTTGAGGTTTCCTAAACCTTTCAAGGTTTTATGCTGTTCCTAGTGAGAGGCAGCAGAACTTAAAATGCATTTAAACTGTGGAGTACTTTTGGCATTCTTTTTATTTGTCTCTTGAGTTATATTTTAGGATTCTGCTGCATGTAAAGAAAGGCCTTGAACCTTACTTTTGTACATGAAATCTGAGATTCTCACACACTTGCTTCTGTTACAAAATTACGATGATAATGCATGTGTTGGTAACACTGCAGACCCATAGTCTTCAAATTTTAAACCAAAGATTTTTCTGTACTGTCATTAAAGATTACTTTATGGCATTTTAAGATCTTGCTCTTGACATTTCTTTTTTATTCTGTTTCCAGACTAACAGCCCTAAACCAGGATTAAACTAGGACTGAATTTGAGACTACATATCAGTCCTTCAGGAATTGAAACACATGCAGTTTTTGATAAGTAACCCCAAAACTAGCATTGTTAATGTTGGAAAATAAATTTAAACCCAATCTTGTTACCAAGATGTGTTACAGGTTAGGCATCAGGACAGCTTTAATTCTGCACTTCTGTACTGCACATTGAAAAGGAGGCTTTAGTTAATTTATCACTGCAAGTACTCATGTGCCTTGGCTGTAAACAAAAGTTGACCATTTTTTGAACCTTGCTAATTTCTTTATCCAACTGATTTATTGTGTCAGTAACTTTGACTGCACAGTGTTGCATAGAGAGGGGGAAACGCCTGTGGGCAAGATGGGCCACTTGTTAAATTGTGGCTGTAGTGAAGGGCAGGTGTGTTTTATCTAGGAGATTCCCTTTTGGCATTTCCTGTAATAGCAGGTGTAACACTCAATAATTCTCCTTTCCATACCTCATACAATAAAATCTTGGGGAGAGGAATCACAGTAGTGGCATTAAATTTAGTCCTACGGAGAGAGAGAGGCTGTATAGTAGAGGACAAAGATGGGAGCGGCTGGGTGCAACAAATGTGTTGGGCAGGAGCAGCAGAGAAGAGTGAGCCAAGTACGCTGGTAAGTCATAGGACAGTCATTGTCCAGTATTGTGCAATGGCAATGAAAAACACAAATATGATCCCAGAATGTCTTGGAGAAATATTTCAAGGGGAGTGAAAGGTGTCAGTAGTATTATGCAAAGGACCAGTGATAACGGCCTCATCTAGGTCATGGTGTAGTCTTCTCTGTTGTCATCTCTTGTCTTCAGAAAATATGACCTGGTTACACAGGATGGACTAGAAACAAGTGGCTTATTTGTCTGAACAAAACAAAATGAGTTAGGAGAGATGTAATTACTCTGCAAGAGTGCTCTAAGGGATGTCAGGCAGGGAGAAGACCTTACTAAACTGAGGATAGTACTGGTGTGCACACAAATTTTTATAAATTTCTGATGAATAAGTGCAATCTGGGAATTAGGAGGTGGTTCCTAGTTATCGGAAAACTGGACTTCTGGAGCAGTCACTCCATGGAGTACTGCAGCCAGGGAAGCCAGCTGGTTTTAGGATAGGTATAGGCATGTTTTTGAAGAGGCCTGCGTGACATCATTTCTTGCAAAAGTAGAAGAGGAGACACAATGAGCCAAGAAGTCTTTCTAGCTTTAGATTTGTACCTTCTTCAGATTACCTTGAACAGGGACTAAAATACCTTCAAACACCCTTTAGTTACGCAATAGCAAAAGTTTGTACTGCTGAAGTTTGACATGTGCTGGTGTCCTTGAACAAAGCTAATGCCACTGACCTTGACTGTAGCTGTCACGGGAACCTTGTGGTAAATCTGGGAACTGTGTGTTTGATTTCCGCATCTGTTAAGATGAGTATGAATGATTAATGACCTAAGGCATTAGTGTAAGATTGCACAAAGTTAGTGCCCAGAGGACTTCAGAAGCTGGCTTGCATCGTTGTTTACACACAAACAAAGCTGTTGTACAAGTGGCAGAAACATGTTGTTAGAGTCAGGTGGAGGTGATCCATCTGCAGGAAGGGCTTTTGGACACTGTGGTTTGTTGTTTCTTTCCATCATTTGTTTTGCAGTAATAGTTAAGACTGAGCTGAGGTTAAAGATTCAGCTTAGTAGGTGGTGTGCAAAGTTATGAATAGGGAAGTGCATGTAAGGTGGTAGGTTATAATAAAAATAAATAAAATAACTGCTGTCTTGTTTCTCTTTTTAGATATATAAATACATACATATATATGTGCACACATACTTACATGCCTTTGAAGTAATGAGGATGAACAAATAACTTAGGTTTTCCCTGATTATATTGTTTAGCCTAATATAGGAAGTACATTCTTAGAACATATATAAGATACTTTGAAAAGAGAGGGAGATATATATGTGTATATGATATATTTTCTTATATATCCTATATGCATTAAATCTTTCCATTCAAATAATGCACGCACAGAATAATTAGTTCATGTTTTACAGATATGAATCTGTCTTTCTGTTCTTGGAAAAGGTGGCTTTAGCCCTTGTGTAAAGGTTGCCTTACCTCTCGTATATTGCATTTGAGAGATTTTGATCATAAGCCTATAGTTATCTTTCTTTTTTTGTGTGTGTAGTTTTCTCCATATTCAGAAGCAGTTGTTTTATTTATTTAGTTTTCTTTCTTCTCTGGCTCATCTTTTCTCTGTTCCTGTTTGTAACTGAAACAAACTGTCTCTTGCACTCATAAAAGTCTAATTACAGTGATCTATTACTTTAGCTGTTCTCACAGGCAGAAATAAGACGAGCCAGGACCAATAGCTATGACAACTTCAAAGTATATTTTTAGCAAAGCGACCAGTGCAAATTTAGAATACCAAGATAAAAAGGGAAGGTTTGGCTAGAGGGTAGGATTATGCTCTTCTAGCTGTAGCGTTTAGTGCCTTGCATTTTTGGAAAGGGATCTTTCCTATTCCCCCAGCATCTTTCTCATGTTATTCTCTGTATTTGTTGTTGTCAGCATTTTAAGTTATGGTCTTGGAGTATTTTCACTGTGTTTGTTGATTTACTTTTTCATGTTGTTTTGGGCAAGAGGCTGATTATGAGTGTTTTCTTTCTGCCTAAAGCATCATTTTAGCCATGGGATTGTTTCATTTATTAAAAACAAAACAAAGTAGTGAGGTAGTAGAGAGCTGTTAACCTGACTCGTTCCAGGAGGCAGCTTCTCACTATTTCAGATGCAGTCTTGAACTCTAATATTAAGATGATAGAGAAGAGTTTGGATGGAATTGGATGAAATGCACACAATCCCACTTTTTTTTGTTTTGTCATAGAACTTTAGGTAAACCCTTATTCTATCCTGATTAATAAAATATCACTCCAGAGGATTATGAACTTCTTAAAAGTTCATAAAGCTCTGTGATAGAGTGGGAGGATTCATTTCAATAAATAGAATTACATGTGCGGGACCATGAAAATATGCAAATGAAGTTCCATTTAAAAACTCATGTTTTGCATCGTAAGACATTTTGAAGCGTGCTTTCTTTTTTTCATGAGAAGCTGTCATACCATGTTCAAGGGGAAGCAATTTCTTTTATTCTTTTTTCTTTATTGCTCCTGTTGTTGTCCTGTGTCGTCTTTTTCCTTGTCTTTCCAAAGTTAAATGAACTGAAGGAGACGAGAAGTAACCGGTTAACCAGACACTGAAGTGTGCAAGTCTGCTTAACAAAAAATTGTATTCTCATTCTTGAGTATATTTGATATTTTAGTTCAAAGGCTACATGTTTTTGAGGGGGGGGGGGAGGGGGGAATGAGCAAAGGTGTTCATTTAAATAAGATATCTCCCTACTTTGCTTTTCTTTGATGTTAATGGAGCTCATTAATATTAGCTTGCATTGAAGTGTGTGGAAATTGTACTTTGGACCAATAATACAGTACCTCTGAAGGTAAAGTGATACATATTTGTGGCATACATGAGAAGAAATGATAAAATATGTATTTTTCTAATGCTTTAATTGAAAGAATGAGTGGAATAGGTAGGAAGAAGAATTTAATCAAGGAACGTGTTAATGAACTATTCAGATCTATTTCTTGAGAGAGAAAGCTGATCAAGTCCAATTTTGTTCATATTTCAATTTTGTAAAAAAAAGGGGGTTTGTGAGATTGAAGCCAAATAGAAATGGTTCTGTGGTTATGTTTTTGAGGTCTAGATGAAAATGGTTTTGTCTACCAGAGTCTTAGAGCATAGTGCTGCAGATGTCGCTTCTGTTCTCCTCCTCTACCAGCTATTTTGGGTTGTATTTTTCCCCCATTTGTTGAAAACAGGTTTGGTGGCCATTGCATATGAAGAATTTTCCTCTCTGTCTCTGTTAACATTTCACATGTTTTTTTCTTATGTCTTGCATTAGTTGGCAGTTTAGCAAGGAGACCTGGAACTGGAGGGCTGTGGAGGCTGTTTAATAACCTCTGTAATTGTGAGCACAATTCTCCTTTGCTTGTTGGCATGACCATGGCTGCAGGAGCTGTTTCAGTGGTGCCCCAGATAAAGGGAATATTTCATTCACTGATGCTATAATTAGATGCCTTTCCCCATCAGTAAATCCACACAATTTTGTTAAACATGGCTTGTAGCTACATACAAATTATCTCATTCAATAACTTGCACAAAATGTCACATAAACCTTGGCAGCACTGGGTTCTTGTCACTTGCACTGTTCCCCACTGGGCTCTTAATAGCAAAATTAACTGGAATTAACTATAAAGTAAAGTTAAGTAAAATTAACTGTAGTTAATTATATTTTTCCTATGCATGAAAAAACAGAGCTTTGATAATGGCACTACTGTTGTCTGTATGCTGAAGATCGTTCAACCATTGGCTTGTATCTGAGAAGTTATCTGTGGAAAAAGCAGTGACTAAACCCACATTTTTTTAATAACGTGAAAGCATCTGTTCTTTGGAAACAGAGTGCCTAAGTGCTTTTTCCCTTGGTCCTCTTTCCACCAGGAAAGGTGACCTACTTCGGTAGTGATTTTTTTTTTTTTTAAAAAGTATTTTTGACTGGAAAGCACTTAAAACATGTTGAATTATAACAAGTTTTCCTTTCTGCATGGAAGGAAGAAACTTCTGTTTTCTTTTTCAACAGTTAAAATGGTGTTTAAGTTTTTCATAGTGTGTTTAGCATCAGCGGTGCTCTCTTCCTCCCACTTAAGAGATGTCTGAGAGTTTCAGGTGGCATAGGAAAGACCTTGACCCAAACTTGCATGAAATTGTGACAGGCTAAAAGTTTTGTGGTGCTCTGGTTCTGTCTTTGCTAAACTGTTAATTTTGTGTGTGTTTGTGTATCTTGACGTTCATGGGTAAAAGTGTTCAAAGGAAAAACAGAAGATTGAAGGAGAATGCACCAAACGTAGGCAGAAAGAATTAGTGAACTGGAAGGGTGATGCATTTTGGAGAGAGAGTTAAGACTCAAGATTGCTTTTAAAAAACCAGCATTTTCTGACTTAGAGTTGCAAAAGATATTTAGAAGTACTTAAAGCAGTTCTTCAGCAGTCTTAAAAGTATCTGACTCCACTTGTGGGCTGCATGCAAGCTGTAATTGTAGTATGTTGCTGTCATCATTGTCTTTAATTGCATAAACTTGATTTATTTGAGAAACATTTGGCCATAGAGTGAGGCCCTGAGTCACCTCCGAGGTGCAGGCAAAGGCACACTGAAGCTACATACTCCATTTTGCAGTTTCCTGAATTTATTTTTTTTTCCCCCCTCCCAAGTGTTTCATTTGACAGTCTCACTGTTCTCACAGTATAGCTGTTTCAAGTTGGTTAAATTTAACTGAAGGTTGGGTATTCTTTAGGCCAATGTTGTCTCAATAGCACCGAATTCATCTGCCAGGCTGAGGGAGAGCAATGAAAAGAGGGACATGGTCGTGTGCTGGGGCATATACCCCGTGGTGAACACTGCTTTACTCCTCTGATTTTGCATTTGAAGTGCTGAGAAAAAGAGTTGATGACCAGAGAAACCATTTAAATATGTCAAGTTGCAGAGAGCTTCCTGGGGCGTTCAAGGACAAGCAGCTGGGATGCTTCTTTCTAAATGAATTACAAAAACATGTAGGAATGGGTAAACCGGCTCCATTACTTTAACTATTTTCTCCCTAGTGTCTTAAATTTTTGCATACTTATGCATACTTATCAGCTGACCAGCTTTCTCTGTGGCAGCCGTGCCACTCCAAGAGTATTTTGAACAGGGCGAGCAAAATCCCTGTTCTGGGAAACTGGTTATTGGAGGGAGATTGTAAGAAGAGAGGAGGCAGCTGTTTTAACTTCTGGGCTTACACCTCGCAGCTGGACTTGAATCTAAAGTATAAGAAAACAGTGACAATTTGCCACCTCTTTCTGGGTCTGTTGGAAATCATTTGATTCTTTTTGATTTTGTAGCAGACAGACACTCCTTGCAAAAGAAAATATCCTAGAGACACTGAAGTAGTATGAATTGAGATGTCCAGAAAATACAGTCTGTCCATCTTGTCTCTGATGGTTTTGGGGTCTGTATCCACAGGACCTGACAGTTTGATCCTGTGGGAAATTAGCAGCTTAGAAGGGAAGGCAGCAGCTTCAGCACAGAAGAATCCTTTGGGCTCCCTAGGCACCCCCACACCTCGCCAGGGTAAACTCCTGAAGGGGCTTCTCACATGTACAAGACTTGAATTAACTGTTGACAAAATTGAAATCGGTATTATCTTCCTGAATTCCTAAGGATGAGACCTTTGAAAGAAACATCTGAAATATTTAGTAAGAATTGTTGTTCATTGTTAGCTCAGTAGGTTTGCAGGCAGCTGAACAAATAGTTGACTCATCATAAAATAGCTCTGTAAGTCACAGAGGAACCAAATGCTGTGAGGTACATGTTTGGGGATATCAGGGTGAGAATTTTTTTATTTAAAGAAACTGTTTATGAAAACTTGTGTACAAGGTATCAGTAAGGATTTTTACTGGGTTCCTGGTGGTGTATTTATCACATCCAGAGATGAAGACCTAGACTACCTCAGGTGCAATGCACCCACCCAACACATTGCATTGATTTAAATTGTTTTTCTGCTTCACTGAGGGCAGGTATTTGAACCCAATCCTGTGGCATCAGGTGTGTGTTGTCACAGCTGGACTCCTGACTTCTGTTGGCTTTTTTCCTTCCTCCCATGACTCTTGTTTTTTGTTTTGTTTTTTAACAAATACATTTTCTGTTTTGTGGAATGAAACAATATATCAAAATCATTACATTTTTTAGAAAAGTAATCTTGTTTATCATCCTCATTATGGGACTGTTGCATCAGTGGTGGGCTGCAGCAGTGGTGTAGGAACTTAATTTCTTTCTTCCTTCCAGTGAGATAAGGGGAACTTAACATTTTTCAAATTCATATTCCAATCTGATAACTTCTTGATCTTGGAAATTTTTCCAGAAGCATCACAAGAAATGGATTCTCCATGGCTTCCTGGCTGAAAGTGGAAATGTGTAGGAAACCATTTAGGTGCACGTCTGAAGCTGTCCTCCAGATCTTGGCAGAGGTCAGCTAATCAGGGAGATAATTGAGGCTATCACTAATTTTTTTTCTTACTTGGAACTGCAGAGAATAGCTTGGAACTGGGCAAGTGGTCCCACATGTTGGAAGAGCAATGTATTGAGGAGAGATGGGTTAAGATTGTGTGGGAAGAGCCTCAGGCAAAATCGGTGCTTAGGAAGGAGAGGAGGGATGGAGGAGCACTTTTTTCCCCATCAGATCGTGTGTTGAATCTGGCTCACTGTAACTTTTAAAGTAGTGCTCCCATAAAAATTGGACATGCCTGTTTGATGTGGCTAATGCTTTTGTGCTTTGTCTAACCTACCCCAGACTCCAGAACAAGAAAAGCATTTCTGTGCTGAAGGAGGTAAACCTTTCAGGATCTCGCGACCCCCCCGCCACCCCCCCACCCCCCACCCCCAATCCTAATTAAAACCAGAGTGCTCTTTTTCTCTTAGTTCATACAGAAAGAAAACAAAACTTTCCACAGAGTTCTGTAACGGAAATATAGCTCTCCTATATTGCCATGGAAATTGGGTTAAGTAAAAGCAGGGGCTCTTGGCCTGTTTTATGCAGGTTCCTTAATCATGACTCTTCCATTTCTGCTATTACTTTGGGTCAGAGCATGAGTAGCCAGGCAGTGGGTATGGAATTCAAAATTTATTTTTTACACATTGCTGAAATAAAAGCTTCTCCTTGCTGAAAAATTAATTACTGAGTGTTCCAGCACCTTATAAGATATTTATATGTTCTCCTGAGTCCTGTCTCTTCCTGTTTCAAAGTGCTGTCTTGAGAGCAGTTCAGGCAAGAGAACTGCTCAGCTGCACTTCGTAGTCTTCCTCTCTGCCAAGGAGTCTCAAGACGGCACTCAAAAACAAAGAGACGTACTCTGGGGAAAGTATGAATATTAGATCACTTTGGTTTAATCATTCGGGATACAGTGGCCTCAATTTATGCATTTGACATTTTGGGGGTTTTGTTGTTGTGGTTGCTAAAGTGCATCTCAAAATTGTTAAATGTAGGGTTCTTAAAGGCATTGGAAATCCCAGATGGGTAGTGCTGTTGTGTTACTGTTGTCCAAGGTCTGTGTCCAGTGTATAAAGAACTTGATGACAAAATCACTTGTCTGTTACTTTAATGGCTTTTTGTAGTGTTTTCATTGTGGTTTTTTATCCCCTTGTCTTTGAAACAGATAGAAAAGAAGAATTTGCTGGTTTTGCTTCATTTGGGAATGCACAGGATAGATGGTGGTCTGATTAAATAGCATCCTAGAGCTGCTGTTCTTAAAGGGGAAATAGTTGCTAGCATCAAATCCATTATGTAAAGAGGAGGCCCTCCAATGGTGTGGATCAGAATATTTGTTCTGGCTATGCTGGAGTGGCAGCAGTGAATTGATGTACTTCATCGGTGCTGCTGTAGAGCTGCTTGGCTCAGCTGTGTTCATAAAGTTGTTTTTCAGTGTTGTAATCCAAATGCTACCACTAACCTGCCTTGCATTTGTTGTTCTTGACTGTCTTCGTGGTTTAGGAGTTCAGCTGATGAAGTTGATATGTTTGTCAGATTCCATGTACTGAGCTCCATGCGGCAGGATGGTCACATCAAATAAAGACCACAAATCTACCAGCAGTGGTGCTAGTAATTAAGTCATGGTGTACAAAACACATCCTTTGGAAGCAGTGTATCTGCAGAGCTAAAATGAAACCTCTCATGAAATACCTCATCGTGATAATTTACAGAAACATTGAGGATTACATCTTGTTCTGTGGAGAAGCAAGGAGATAGAATAATGGCACAGGTTACTAGGTCCCTCAAAACCAATTTTAAATATGAGGAAAATGTTGTAGATCATCCTTTTCCATTTATTATGACTGGCTGGGCAGGCAGCGTAAGGTAAGACAACTCCTGTGTGGTAGCATATGAGGACAGAACCACCTGCCTTCTGGTGGATCTTAATGCTTTGAAGCCTGATGAAGTAGTGATGCTCTCTCTAAATGAGCATGGGGCACTGGGGGAAAGGAAGCATGTGCAGATGGACTGCAGGGGTACAGAGGCACAGCTTGCTCTGCTTCTTAGGTTACTCCATTGCTGCAGCAAGTGGACTCCCAGGGTGGGCAGCTGAAGAAAGTGCGTAAGAAGCACAGCCAAAGTCTGTGCTGGTGTTCCCAGCTATGCCTTCAAAGTTACTGTCTTGACACCTTATGAGGGAAGCTGAGGTTGGTGGCCGTTTCTTCTCTGAAGCAGTGCAGGGAACGTCACCTGAGGACATGCACGTTTTGTCTCTGCCTCCTTAGCTCATGTGTGCAAGAGGATCTTTATAAGTAATGTGGAAAAATAGGTATAGGAGGATCCAGGAGTCTGCTTAGTCTGCATGTTTGTTGCCAATCTCGGTGTCTGTGTCTGCCTGCCTTGCTTCCTGGGTGGTATGTGGGGAAGCTGGGACTTGTTTTAAAACTAGCAGGTCATTTAGCTTATACAGAAGTTTGCCCTGTGTGTATATCCCAGTGAAAATGTTTGAAGTCCTCAGGAAGAAGCAGCTAACAGTACTTATTTGTATTCAAGGCAGCTGAAGCATCAGCAATACTAACAGCGTCAGTGGTCCTGGTAATCTGTCTGGCCCTATCAAGAGAGCCTTTGAGAGCAAAGCTTCAAAGAAATAAATGCAAAAGGCTTGCGTTACAGTCTCTGGGTAGTGAACACGTTGAAGGTCAGTTGAGGTGTTTGACATCATGGTGATGCTGGGGACAAAGGGTGGCTTTTTGTAGTATTGGGAATGGGGAGGGAGGTTTGATATTTTGAACTGTACAGGGCAAATAAACTGTCCTCTGCCTTCCATATCATCTGTGCTTTTTCTCCCTATAAGTCACACTGCTGTCTCTGCTCTGTCACCTGCCTTTTTAAGTTACTGTGGTTTTATTCATGGTTTTTGGATTGTCTGTTGGTGAAAAAGCCCCATGTTTGGATACTTCGTTATTGATGATTGAACTACCATCTTTGACATCAAACTTGCAATATGAAGCTACAGAGGAAATTAAGTGTGTGACATGCAGCTTATTCTCAGTTTCCTCTACTTTTTTTCATTTTAATGATTTTGGGAGTGCTAAACTAATTAAAGTGGCCAGTAGCTTTCAGTATGTAGTTTAGTCTGAGACAAAATTAGTATCTTGTTTCAGCCAATATAATTCTGGAGGAAAGTAATTTAGTGGTAATAATGTTAAAAAATCAAAGCTAAATTTGCTGAATTGGATGTGCCTCTATAGAATAGGTCTTCTTTCTAACTAATGGGTTCAAATTAAAATGAAATAAATACCCGTAATGTTTCTAGAGATTTTACTGTACATAATAATTTCATAGACTACTGAAATGCAGCCACTCTTGGTTGAACAAGTATAAAGTTCAAAGCTGAAAGCTGCTTAATATTGAGAGCTAAAAAAGTGTTCTGTGTGTGAAGATGCTGTAGAAAGATTCTGCTGGATCAAAATGCAATAACTCAAATTGGGATTTGTCCCAGATACTTAGACTGATACCTTTACTATCATTAACAAAAGTAAGTATTCAGTCAGTAGCTGATGTTAAAGTCTGAGAGCTGCCTTAATACCATACTGAGCAAGGGACTTGATCTTACACAGTGTATGACCACTACAGCTTCTGAAGCATACTGCATCTACTTTGGAGCTCTCCCACCTACTAATTGGACTTTTCCTTGAAAACAATGCTAATTCAGATTTGGCTGTCTTTAGGATTGTTAATGGCTTAACCCCAAACCAGTTAAAGTCATTGGATATGCTCCCCTTCCCTTCAGCAAACTTTTGATCAGGACTTGTGCAAGTACAAATGAAAAGGGTTGCTGGATTTTGCCCTAAATAATTTTCTTGTAAACAAAGAAGAGTGTGTGTGTATGTATGTATATTTTTGTTTGCTGAGCTGTATCTATCCCTGAGTGTCAGCTGTGAATGAAAAGAAAATCAGATAAGTGAGAAAGTTAAGTCCGTTTTTACTGAGAGGCCAGCTTAGGTATGGTAGGAATCAGCAAATTCTTGTGTGGTTTTTGAAGTTAGGGCAATATGATTGTTAAAACCTGAGATCTGTCACCACTGCGACAGGTAGCAAGGAGGGTAAAGCTTGTTCAGTGGAGAACTTCAAGTCCAAACAGCATGGGCTGCTGAGGTGTTCAGGACCCTGGAGCATGTGTCTCATGATGGCAGGCTGCAGGAGCTGGCCTTGTTGAGCCTGGCAAAGAGGAAATCTAATAGAAGCCTACAGAGGATGGAAGAGTAATTGCAAAGCTGATGGAGCCAAGCACTTCTCGGTAATGCCAGATGATATAACAAAGGACATGGACCATGAATTACAGCTTGGGAAGCTCAGGTTGAATGCCAGAGAGAGAAAATTTCTCTAGGAGAGCAGTGCTGCACTGACTGTGTTACCAGAGGGGCAGAACCTGATGTCCAAGGAGATTTTCTGACCATGGCAGCCTGTTCTGGAGGGGACTGTGGCTGGAAGGCCCTCCTGTGCTCCCTCCTGGACAACCTGGTTCTCTAGGTGCACTTCTGAAAACAGGCAAAAGGGAGTTGTGAAAATAAAGGCTGTAGCCCCTTCTGCTACCTTTTGCATATTCTGTTGCAGCTTGTGGGAAGGGGCTGTGAGCTGCTGGTGTCACTCTATGCCATCATTCTAATTTACTTTAGGCAGTAAAATTATTTTACGTTTGATTATTGAATCCTTCTAGATGTGTCCAGCAGTAGTATAAATTTTCTCCGTGATTTTGCAGCAGTAGACTGGGCCATTTTTTTTTTCAGTTGTTTTAAACTTAAATCATCTATATGTAATTTCTGAATATTGATCATATAGGAAATTAAGCAGGAAGAGGAAATTTAAGAAGAGCATCCGCTGGACTATTAGGTGTAAGCAGTACAAAAACCGTCCTCTAGTAGTAAAGGCTACATACATACAATATTAATATTTTTGCATGTATAACATAAAGGTGTGTGCATACATATCCATATGTATATGTCTGGTTTTTGCATAGGTACAGCGTTTATCATATTTGAAGAGAGAGGGAGAAATATCCTGTGATGTAGGTAGTGGAGAGAAATTTCACAGATCTGGGATTCCGTTTTCCCTTCTTCAATTCAGTTGACTTCACTCTGCCTCAGTCCGTTCAATGAAAAATATCAATAGCACTGCTTTGCCTGTATTACTCTCTTCTTCTATCAGTGACTTCTTGCTAGTACAGTTTGCCAGAAGACAACTCATGTTTTGTTTTTGAGAAGACTTTGGCATTTTTCTGTTCTGATGCCAAGGAAAACTAAGACACTATAAAAATATCAAAAATGAAATCAAGATGCTCCTCTAGAGTCTCTATCCTGGAATTAAAATAAAATCATAATTGTATTACATGAAAACATTTCTGCACTTAAGTGGTATAATCTTATAAACTTAAGGTAATAATAAAGTTCTTTTAAGTTTTGACGTACCAGATAGGTGACTATCCTGTTCTGGCTAAAGCTTGCCCCAAGTCCCAGGCATGGTTTCCACTGCAGGCAGGCACCTGGGGAGGAGCCGAGGGTTAGCACTGCTGGAGGATCTCTGCCCCTCAGCACAGCCCCCTCTTTGATCTTTAATCATCAGTATAAATTTGCATTAATAAATTGAAGACATCACTCACTATATTTGTATCTTCTTGTATGTAGGCAGACTAAGTTTTAGCCTTTAACCTATCATTTTGCTCTGTCATTAGCTAAACTAGTCAATTCCTGCTGTGCATAGAATATTTCTCTCCTACAGCCTCTCATCCATGACCACTTCCCTTCATTCTCTTTCATTTGATATTTCTTTTTGCCCTACCTTACTTAGGTTAAAAGCCTTAACTTCTAAAGCATATTTAAAAAAAAAAAACCAACAACAAACTCCTCTGCAGAACTCTGTTAGCATTACTACATCCCCTCTAGCATTCTGTGTGCATATTTTCTACCTATTCTTCAGAAGAGGTCTGAACCCTGTCTCCCGGTGCCTGTGCAGCACTTAGTCTAATGGCCCATGACTTGAGCTCAGTTCTGGTTCTGAGTTGGGCAGAGAAGAAGCCCCGTCCCAAGGGGAAACGCTTATAATACTTTATTTCCAGCTGTCTTGTGAAATCAGAGTACTGTTCACCTCCTGATGGGTTGTAATGTTTTTGATTTCTTGAGATGCATGTATGGTTTATCACATAGATATAATTTTTAAAGTAAAACAAAGTGTTCTTGTATTCCTTTTAGAACTAGAAACCAAATGAAAGAGTAACTGAAATCCTGATTAACAAAAAAGTTCTTTCTGTTACACAAATTTAAAACATAGCTAATTTGCCCATCTGTCTCCTATCTAGTAGTGACAGAAATCTGAATATTTAAGTGACTTTGTGGTTTGAGTAACTAAGGTTTGTGGAACTGCAATTTAAAGTCAGTGGAGCAAATGGTTGCACCTTACTGGGATTAATTGATTGTATTTCTGAACCAGCATTTTGGCTTGTGGAGCTGACCTCTACCAGCTATCTCCTCTTTGTCATACTCCCTAGTGCTTAGCAGCCAGCAACTCCACCAGGTCTTAGATGTTCTTAAATGCTGAGTCCTTGCTCTTCAGTGGCAAATGGTATGAAATGATCACTTTATTTTTCTAAATGAGAACTTGTGCTCTAGAAGAAACTAATAAATATTTCTTCTACAGTTCGGGCTGGGCCTGAATGTCCTGAGGTGCACAAACAGAAAACGGAGACAATGCTGAGTTTGAACAGCTGCTTTCTGTTTTTTTTCTTTCTTTCCCCTTCAAAGTATTGAAGTATTGCTGGAAGTTTCTACTGTGACACTGTCATAGTCCTCTGGTCAAACTTCTGTGAGTTCTGCTTTTGTTGAGGTTCCCTTCCATGTTTGTATGTACTTTACAATATACAGTTAAAAATTTTCATTCCTTCCCAGTCCATCACTCTCCCCTGAGACTGCCAGAGATAGCAATTCTGATGGTAAGGTGTTACGGTGTTGGTGTTGCATCTCACTCTCAAAAAACACAATGGCAACTCCACCAAGTCAGGCCATTCAGATTAGCACTTGCTTATTGAAAGTGAAATACCTTTTTTCTTATTTCATAGAATGGTTTGGGTTGGAAGGGACCTTCAAGATCATCCAGTTCCAACCCCCCTGCCATGGGCAGGGACACCTTCCGCTAGACCAGGTTGCTCAAAGCCCCATCCAACCTGGCCTTGAACACTGCCAGGGAGGGGGCAGCCACAGCTTCTCTGGGCAACCTGTGCCAGTGCCTCACCACCCTCACAGGAAAGAACTTATTCCTTCTATCTAATCTGAATCTACCCTCTTTCAGTTTAAAACTATTACCCCTCATCCTATTCTTACACCCCCTGATCAAGAGTCCCTCCCCAGCTTTCCTGTAGCCCCCTTTAAGTACTGGGGGGCTGCTATAAGGTCTCCCCAGAGCCTTCTCTTCTCCAGGCTGAACAACCTCAACTCTCTCAGCCTGTCCTCACAGCGGAGGTGCTCCAGCCCCTGATCATCTTTGTGGCCTCCTCTCGAGCAGGTCCATGTCCTTATGCTGGGGGCCCCAGAACTGGACACAGCACTGCAGGGGGGGGTCTCACGAGAGTGGAGTAGAGGGGAAGAATCACCTCCCACGAGCTGCTGGCCACACTGCTTTTGGTGCAGCCCAGGATACAGATATTTACCCTCTCAGTGCCAGATTCAAAGCAATTATATGGAAGCTGAAGGCTGTGTATATAAATGTGTTGAACAGTTTATTTTTACCAGTGTGCTGAGCTCTTTCTGTCTGGATTAGCTGTCTTCATTTCTGCTCCATTTGAGGAGAAAGAAACAGTGTCAAATAACTAAATCAGAGAAGGAAAAAAAACCCCACAACATGATAAAGTGCTATTTTCAGGCTTCTAGAGTGGTGTTGGTAATTCTGTGGGAATTGGAGCCATTTGAAAGATAAGACCTTCAGTTTTCATGATTTGGAAAACTCAGTGCTGCTTTTTTTCTGGAAGACCGACTTGATATATATTTAAGTAGTTAAAACTGGCCCCCTTCCACCATGTTGTAGACAATTAATGAAACAACATTAACCGCACTGAGGTATAGACTTGCAGGTTAGTGAACTGAAGCACTTTCCTGTGTTTTGATCATTAATCTTAAAACAAAATGTTTCCATTATCAAGAAGATCAGTATTTCATTTTAATGTTTATAGAAATGCATCAAGAAATCACTGTAGAACAGAAAATGGAAGGACTTTTAAAAGTCATTGATAGATCCCTTTTCAAACTTTAACACAGTTTACTGAAGATACATGCTTCATAGTCCACATTACATAGGCTAGATCATTACTTTTGAACTATTGACGTCTTTGTCTCCATTGTCCTAATTTATCCTACAATAATATTTCAGATATCTATAGGAGATTTATTAACAATACCTTAAAGAAAACAATGAACTGCAGACAGTTTTTTAATTGCTCCTATCTAATGAGTCTGAGTTTACCTCTGGAGACTTGGTGCAGGCAAATTACTTTCCCAGCAACTGTTTCCCTCTTGTCTTGCTTCAGTCGTCCTTAGAGGAGAAAGCTTGGTATCTGAACTGCAGAGCTTACTCTAAACACTTTGGATGGCAGCTTAAACCAGCAGTAGAGATGAAGGTTTATCCTGTAGCCAGAATTTTAAAACACCACTCTGAAAAACTCAGCCCTAAGTTTTTACTTAGGTATCTGGTATTGTATAGATGTCATGCCTTGGAGCCCTCAATGAGTTTAGAAAAGAAACTCTGGAGTGTCGTTTTCGAAAATCAGAACTCTTAAGCTCCTGAATACTTAAGATTTCCTCAGTGTCTGAAGAAATGCTTTAAAATTGGCAAATTCAAATAAAAACAATATTAGTAACCATCCAGTTGGCATATCACATAAATAAAATATGCTGGATAAATCTGTTTGCTACCATGCCAAATAGCTACAGTGGTAGCAAGAGACAGTTGTCAGCTGTTTGGACTGTTGTATAGTTTAAAATGTCAGTGCATTATTGCTGAATAGTGCAAGGGAAAGCATTTGTTCAGAGTCCCACTCTAAAAGTGTACTTTAGAGAGAGAGAGAGAGAAATATCAGGATGCAAGATCAGATGGCGGATACCACAGGATTTGGCTAAGGTGCTTGACATCTAATGATGTCTTTCAGTTATATTGATTATTTTATTGCTTCTGCCAAAGAGTGACAGTGCACTTGCCTGGGTTCTTGCTGAGCAAGCAGACTCAGTTTGAAATGTACTTTTCCCCCTTTTATTTCACCTCTTCTGCTACTAATTCTTTGCCCTTATTTCCTGTGGGAGCTCAACAGAACAAATGCATAAGGACCTCAGACCTGTTAAACAGGGAGAGGAAAGCCTGAAATATTAGCAGGTTTTGTGATCTTTAAACTTTAAGGGGAAGAATTATATTTTTACCATATTCCAAAATTTCCATCATCAGGTCAAATGCAGTCTAGTTCATTCTCCTCTGCTAGAATCTGGATGGTGTGTGATGTCAACCCCACCAAGGCCACGAGAGCGCTGCCAGTTATTGCTCTAGTACGCGTGTCAATGTGGGAACTCTGTCGTTGCAATTTTTGGATTTGCAGATTTTGCCAGAGCTGCATAGACAGGTACTGAAAGGACCTAGAAATGGGAATACCCTAGTCTGAAAGCTGTGACTTTGGCCTGGTTGTTCCCATTCAGAGGCCTGAATGTAATATGGGAAGTTGTAGGGATACTCTGCCAGGGGCTGGGTGAGGAAAGGATGATTCATTTCTCTTGTATTTTCTAAAATTCCTTATACTCCTAACCTGGACTTTCATGGTGAGGAAAATGGAATTTTCATCTGCCATTGGCAGTCTCTAAAAATGGAAAGGTCTGTTCCTCAAGCGAGATTTCTTTTGCTTATGCTTCTTTTTGTGAGTCTTCAGGATTTTGAGAGTGGAGATGGACAAAGCAAAGAGGGCTTCATAATTTAAGAAAAAAAAAAGGTTCATGTTGATCCACATCTTGTTTTGTCTTATTATATGGAACCAACTTGAGAGGAACGAGTCCTCGCCTCAAAAATACCTTCCACCAGAAAGGTGGTAAGCTGTAGCTGAAAACATGTCTGTATGTATTTGACCCTGGTTTCTTACAGCAACAAGTCTTCTGTAAACTTTTCATTGTGAAGCTGAGGATCATAATCCTTCCTAAATCAAGCAATGAATAAATCTCTGTTCAAATCCAGTCTGTCACCTTTGAAAATACTGCCTCCAAGTAGTTTATGCTGTGCTAGATATGCCATAAAGTGGTGGTGGTGGTGAAAATAAGATTAGCCGCCTTCTACTGTCTAAAGAAAAGAACGAAGTCCTACACTGCATATTAAGGGAAAGAATGGGGATTGTGTAAAATAGGTCAGAGATGCATTTAATTTTAAAAGACTTGGGTTGAGAAAGGAGAGAGAATAAAATTTTCCATAATGGCAATCAGGTAACCCTGAAGTGTAGTGGTTATGAAATAATTACACTCCAGAGGGATTAGAGGCATCTACAATTGCCTGCTGCCTTGTAATGCCTTGGGGATGTGATTAATTTATGATAATTAAAGCTCTTATAGTGGAAATACAGTATGAACATGGAGAGTCTGAAGAAGTTTCAGAATTGTGGCTCAGTACGTCTAATGTTCATGTTAACCTATGCTGTTTGCTCATTTGTAAACATCCTCTTTCTTTATACGTGTTTCCTTGTTGTTTGACCCTTAGTGGGTGGCACCATAAATGAGTATATTTCCTGGACCTGGATGATTTGTTCAGTGCCTTGGGTTGCATTAGCATGGTCCTGCTGCTTGAGTGATTATCTGAAATGCAGATACCCTTGATAAGGACTCTAATAGCTTCGCTATTTGCCAGTTTTAAACAGCATGGAGGTGGGGATCATACCCATTGTGGTCTTCGGGACAGTAAAACTGTGTAAAGCTTGTATACTGCTTAGAGAGGAAACTTCTGGATGGCCCTAACTTTTGTAAAATTCAGGTGGTTCTAAATCAGAAATGTTCCCATTCTCATTTACTTTTGTCTAGTGTGGGTGCATGTATAACTGGAGGTCTGTCACTCCCCGTGTATAGTGCTATGGAACATTTTCCAGCCTCCTTTCTTCACCAGAAGTGCTCCCATCAGTTTTCTCTCAACTCTGAGAAAATGTAAAAAAAAAAAAAGAAAAAAAATTTCACAATATTAAGAATGCTAAAACCATGGGACTTTTTCTTCACAATAAAGGTGTAGCAAAGATACTAAGAAAGCTGAGTGTTGAGAATTTAAATTGTGGTAGCTATTTTATGATTATTCCCAACCTAGATATTATGCTCCCTTTCTGTAGTTTCATATAACTCAATTGCAAATTGCATAAACTCATCTTAGACAAAGAAGTTATTGTGGAACAAGAATGTCAATATGAAAAGGATCGCCATTTGAAAATAAATTTTCTGGATTTTTTTTTTTCCTAGGTAGGTAAGTTCTTAGGCTCTTCTTGAAAACTTTTTTCTGCTTTATACAAAACATATATATGAAATATGAAAAGAGAAAATGGTCTCAAAGTATGAATTTTCCATACATGAAATTCTGTGAAACACTTTTCTGTTTTTATGATTGCATTGCACCAAAGAATGTAAGCCCAACCATCAGTACAGCAGGAGCGTGGTGTGCATTGGCAGTGGCTTTATTTGTCTGGTGTTGTCAGTATACTCTTCTGAAGAGGCATCTTAGTTTCTTTTACCAAGAGAAAAGTGATGTATTTCAGAGCACCAGATGTAGTGGTGCAAGACACATCTTACCTATGTGTTTTTACTTCAGTGACTGCGTATTAATGTTTTGTGGGTTTTTTGTGTCTTAACCACCATGAATATTGTTTGTAGTATTGTGGGTAGGAGCAGATTTACCAGAGGCACATATTTCTCAAGAGGACAGTTTGGGGCAATGGGTTGCTCCCCCAAAGGCTACGAGTAGATTGACCATAGAAATGGTCAATACTATTGGATGTAGCAGTCGGGTTCATTGGCACTATGTTAAGTGCTAGGCTCTGCCTAACTGCAAGTCAAACCTTATAGGTGACCTCTTCAGTGCCTGATGTCTGTTGTGAAGCTGTCATCTATTCAGAGAGAAGTAATGGATTATTTTTTTTGTAACACTGAAGATGCATTGCTGATGTCTGCTGACCTCTGCATAACCTGCTGAGGATGGGATAGTCATGCTTAGTAAGTTGCAAGATTTACTTATTACTTATGCTTCAAATGTAGGCTAATTTCCCTGTGAAATCTGTGTAAGCAAGATTCAGGTTTAGATGCTTCTGACTACCACAAAATTAACGCTACTTAGTTTATTCAGAAATGTTTTTGTGTTTGAGTTGTTAGTGGATTTCTCAAGAATGTGTTTTGCAGAGATGCAGTCTAGCCAGTAACGAAACCTAAATATCTTATGTTACATTTCCTTTTTCCTTGATCTAATTAAGTACTTTGACATGTATGTATCCCTCAGTACAACCAGGCTTATGCATATATATGCAAAACAACATGTTTCTATGCTTATTTGTGTTTATTGACTAAAATATGGGATATCCATGGTTTATTGAAAAGGCATTTGTATCCACTGTTTGTCTTGGGCATGCTGGTACTTCTTTATTTGTGGGTTGGTGGGGTAGATGATAATCCTTTCATTCCTTGGACTGTCAGGAAGAAGGATATGAGAGGTGTAACTTCCTACACAGCTGAAGTTGTTACCAAGACTTAAAAGACTTGGACTTGTCGCATCATTATTATCTCTCTTTGTTCTGTTACTTACTTGTTGTTTACTGTTAGTATTGGAGATATGTTGAGATCACTATGAAGAACTTCCGAGGTTGTTTTTTCTGCTTTAAAAAGGATGAAGATATTGTTCCTACTTTGCTCCTTTGCCCTTACAGTGGAGACCACAAATGCCTGAAATTGAATACCTATGAAGTATCGTGTTTATACCTTTTCATACCTCTGCTTACCCTGGAACTGAGTTAGATGGGATGGAAGTAAGAGGGGCTATTTCTGGGCTGCCACAATTGTATCCAGCTGATCTGTATCAACAGCTTCATATGATGGCTCTCACAAGAACAACTTCACCATGTGAATAAGCTTCCAGAAAAAAAGATACCGCATTTTAATTTAAGAACTCCTTTCTTCTATGCTGTGGTGCTATTTGATCTTGGTGCTTTGGGCTCGTCTGCCCAGGCAAAGTAATGCCCGGTGTGGTGAGCTGTGAGCTTACAGAGCCTTGGCTGCCTTTCCGGGGCAGTGTGGAAAGAGCCAGAAACTTCACTTTGAAAGCATATGTTCATCTACGAGTATCCTTGGGAACCAGTGAGGAAGAGCCAGGAAGCTGTGAAGTTGCTCCTCAGCCTGCCGTTCACTACCTTACCGTGTCTTCAGGCCCCATCACATGTGCACAGGCTGTTTGAGAAGGGCGCAGCATCTGTGGCACTAGAATGTCCTATGAGTCAAACCATCAGCCCTCGTTGAATCCCTTCATTTGATTATTAAGGAGGACAGTTTAGTGTTTGAAGGCATTTCCTTCCCTCCTTCCCTCCTTCCCTCCTTCCCTCCTTCCCTCCTTCCCTCCTTCCCTCCTTCCCTCCTTCCCTCCCTCCCCCCCTGAACAGTAGAAATCTTATAACTTAAAAGACTTGGAGTACTTAATCAGGTCTTTATGGTTATATTTATGTATTGAACAATGTATTAAAAAAGATGAAGGGCAGCTTTGTTTTCTGCTTCCCGGGATGGTACATGTATCTCTGTCCCTGTGAAGAGACCTGAAGGTGGCCAGCCATCGCATGAAGGCTGGAGAATTGGCAATTCTACTTCATGTAAAAAAAGAAAGAGGTTTGGGAATTTGTTTCCTTTCACATTGATTCTCCAGAAAGTTTAGTTTGAATGTGGCATAATATCTCCTTTAAACAACACTAGCATACTTCATTTCAAATTTTACCATTTCTTACTTTTATATTTATATGATCAGGCTTTATGGTTATTTTACATTTTTTTAAATTGTAGTGACAATTGGTGCTATAGTTGATGCAACTAAAATGTAGAAATAATATAAATAAAAATAAATTTATATCATAGAATCATAGAGTCATATAATGGTTTGGGTAGGAAGGGACCTTAAAGATCATCTAGTCCCAACCCCCCTGCCATGGGCAGGGAACCTTCCACTAGACCAGGTTGCTCAAAGCCTCGTCCAGTCTGGCCTTGAACACTGCCAGGGAGGGGGCAGCCACAGCTTCTCTGGGCAACCTGTGCCAGTGCCTCACCACCCTCACAGGAAAGAACTTATTCCTTCTATCTAATCTGAATCTACCCTCTTTCAGTTTAAAACCGTTACCCCTCATCCTATCCCTCCACCCCCTGATCAAGAGTCCCTCCCCAGCTTTCCTGTAGCCCCCTTTAAGTACTGGAAGGCCGCTGTAAGGTCTCCCCAGAGCCTTCTCTTCTCCAGGCTGAACAACCTCAATTCTCTCAGCCTGTCCTCATAGTGGGGAGGTGCTCCAGCCCCTGATCATCTTCATGGCCTTTTTTATATCATAGTGTTCAGAAATGAAAAATAAGATGAACCGTAATATATATATGCTGAAAGGTTCAAATGGACATTTGTAGGATTAAGGTATCTAAAATTTAGGGATTTGATTCTTTGTGCAGCAACCAGAGCCCTTTTTCTTATGCACCAAACTGGAGCTGGATGCAGTAGTACTCAGGTAGAGCAGATCAACAATTCTGTTACAGGCATATTGGAAATCTGTAATGAAAGTAGTATCAAAGTGATTAGTCAGGAGAAAACCCACCTGTGTTGCTAAGTGCAAAACTATTATACCGGACTCTCTGCATGCTCTTATTTCTTGTTCAGCTGCAATTTATTGTGTTTACAATTTATGTCTGCCTCAAAGGAAAACTGGATTTTTCCGGTGGATGTTCAAGGGCACGGTTGCTGCTCTCCTGGGGAATACGTCTCGGAGCCACTTGGTCTGAGAGGATGTCTAGGTGTCAGTATTGCCCAATGTGCCTTGCTACATGTTCCCCAAAGCAGTGGTGAAGTTCTGGGAACATGTAAATTATCTGTAGGTTTCACTGCTTTTCCGGGATGGATTGCATCATTCACAGTTATCATGGGCTTGGCTTTGGATTGCTACTAAGCATGATACTGCTACGGTATTTCAAGCATAGTTTGTATTTTCTAAGTCATATTCATAGCAATGAATGCAGAAAAAAATGTTTTAAAATTCAATTTTATATATGATAGCTCAATCTTGTTACAAAAGCAGCACTGTATATGATCAGTGCTGATTTTATGCCTTTGTCCCTTCCAGCCAGTGTCTACCTATGATTTGACCACACATATTATATGTATTTAAAAAAGTGAGTAGATTGTTATTTTAGTGTTGTAACAAGGCTACATGCTTTCCTCTTTTTTGGGGCAGTGCTAGGGTTCATAAATGCAACTGCAAGCTTAATAGGATCATCATTCAACTCATGGCACATCTACGTGGAAGTACTCTCAGAAATAGAAACCAAGGTGAATGGGCAGTTGAGAGTGCTAAGATTTTAGCACAGTGTCAACATAAAGTTCAAATTCCATCTGTTACTACTTCTCAAACTTGGATGCAAAACTAAGAGCTATGTTAAAGGAAATACAATGGTGCCAATGGCAAAGTGCTTCCCCTCAATGCTGGGGAAAATTCTGCACTAAGATGATTGTATTTGTGGTGCTACATAAAAGAGGCTAAAAGGACTGACAAGTGATTCCTGATGAAGATTTGAACAGATGCAATTTAGTCCTACCCATACCGCTGGAAGAACTGAAGGACAGGCATAAGACTCAGCTTTGGCAATTTTCCTGCCTATCATATATTGTAACTGAGTAAACAAAACATCTTTTGCATACAACAGTGGATGAAAAAATGCATGTAAGCATTTTGCCATATTCACCATCTTTGAGTTCCAAGCTTTTAGATAAAAATTTCCCGATTTTTTTTTTTTTTTTTTTTTTTTCTGTTCTTGCCCAGGAGATAGAATGCTTTTGCAATGATAACAAGATATTACGCTGAACTACAAAATATTTATGCAGGACTTTGGCCTTCCTCGTAATGTCTTAGGAGCACTCATGTTCTAATAAGGATGTAATAATCCCAGATTTTAGTGAGGCATTTGACATGCTTCTCTGTGTTTAACATGTCCTGCTAGCCATGCTTTGGTGATGAAATGTTGAAGAAAGTGTCTATGATGTTGCAAAACCTGCTAACCTACATCTAGTTTGTCTTCTCTCTGCTTTGTCCTTGTCTAGAAACGGTGAACCTTTATGGGGGGCTGATCAGTCTCTGCTTATTATCCTTTAAGATCCTTTTAACTGGACTGTTGCTCATCACCAGGAGAGTTAAGTCAAGAAACTGCAGCAGGGCATGCTTACATGTTGGAAGTGCTCTCGCTGCGATGAGCTGAGATTCTTTGGACCTCATATTGTGGATAGGATTTTGTGAGGACTCACAGAAGTGACATGGAAACAAGTGGATGCACTGTCAGATGCAACTGATGCCAGCTCAAGCTTACAAAATTACATTTTTCACAGTTTTTGTGTTTTGTCCTGTAAGCCAATGCAGAGAAAAGACATGAGATTGCTTGGGCTTTCTCACTTTCAAGGGCTCTTTACAGGAGGAGGTTCTCTCTTAAAAAAGAAAACAACCACCAGCCAAAACCACAACACAAGACCTTAGTCATAACCTTTCAGTTTTCCATTTATTTTTCTTCTTGTTTGTATTCACATCTTTTCCAGAATTTGTGATGTACCTCATTCCTGGGGACATCTTTTATGAGTTGATGCAGTTAAGTGCTCTTCTGTATTGGAAAAAAAGAGTCAGTCTGATGCACAAATCCACTTTACTCTTGACTTACTGTTGTCCTTTAACCTGAACTTTTCAGGTTGGTTCAGTTTATGTTGGCTGCGAAAAAAGGGATAAAGAAGAGAGAGCTCACAGTAGTGCTTATTATGCACAAACATGGCCATTTGAGTGCTGGAAGAAGAGTCAGCAGACGTAAATTTTTATTGTTGCTGGCTCTGCCACTGACCAGCTGAGACATCTTCAGGAAGTGATTTCACCTGTTTTCTTTCTGTTTCCTTAGCCCACAGAACAAATGTAAAATGTTGTGAGATAGTCACTACTGAGAACTGTTTTTATGTATTATTCATCTTACCATTTGCTCTTCTACTGAATTGCCACAGCATTTATCATTGTGAGAGCCAGGTCCTTAGAAGGGAATGTTCAGGCATGCTACGGTTTGAATAAGAATAAACATGAACAGTGACTTATCACTACTTTCCAGAGATGACCTATTGAATTCGGATACAGATCTGGCCACAAAAAGATGAAGCAAGTCTAGAAATGGATTTATATTGCAAGTAACATAGTTATGTTCATAGCAAACAATACAAACCTGTATTTTTGACAGCCCAGCTAGATACTTTTGTATCAGGTATAAATTAAACTTGCTGGCAATTAATAATGTGCTCAGAAATGAGCTGTACTCTGAATAAATGGCACTCTGTTATTCTTTGGACTACAGCAGTTAGCACTTTTAAATCTCTTGAGTAAGGTATGCCCCGAATGACAGAGCAGGCTGTGCTGGCTAAGCTTGGCAGGTTTTCTGCTTGATGGAAAACTGGGTTGCCCAGAGCTCCCTAATATTTGCTAGCTAGGGATCAGCGAGCAGCTCACAGTGATAACATGTTCACTGATGGGAATGTACCCTACCATATGGGCTCACTGTGTGCAGGCAGATGTGAGATTGAGCACCCAGCTGTGAGGGGCTGGTGCAGTCCAGTAACATTATTTCCAGATAATGTTATGTTATGGTGAGCCACAGATGAAGCCCAGCTGTAATTTCAATAACTTTTGATGCATACAGCTCTGATTTTTTACTTTGTGTGAATGTAAATGCCAGCACCTACCCTGCTTGGATGTTCAGAAGAAAAAAACTGCAGTTGAAATGTATTGAGGGAACTGAGGTGCTTGGTCAGTTCAACGTTCCTATTGAATGCATAAAATGGGGCTCAAAAAAGAACAGACCAGTATGGAGTAAATTCCAGTGTGGTATGGAGTGGATCTATGCAAGTATTTCTCTGCTTTGCTAGTAGTTTGCTTTTTAGAATTTGTTTAATGTTTATTAAAAGGTTACACTAAATGAGCACACATGCTTCATTACCATAATTTTTACACTGGCTCTGTGCAGTGCTTTGTATTTTTGTTGTTTTAATTTTTAATCGAATCCCCGCAGTGAACAGGGTTTGGAAAATGCAGCTCTTAGTATGGAGCTAACGGAGTCTAGAGAAGGTTGTTCTGAGAGCCCGGTGCGTGTTACAGTCCACTTAGTGCATATGTTCTAGTAACAGTTTCACCTTAAATTACAGAAAATAAAAACGGGCTGGAAAGTTCTGAGACATTGCTTGAGAGCTCCATGTTAATATACCCTGGACTTCTGGGAATCTGCTGCTTGTCAGCCCGGAGTTCCTGATTTTTAAATCAGTAGTTGGGCTTAAAGGGGGGGCCGGGGGAGGGGGGGGGGGCGCTCCCTGAAGGCATCTATTTGCAAGAGAAAAGATATGAAAGAGACTTGAAGAGTTCCTGTTGCTTGAGAAATCCATCTTATTTTTCCAGAGGGCTTGTAAAATAAAATTGTAGACGCTTCCTCTCTCTCTGAAATTTAATGTGATGGGTAGAAAGGGTGGAAAAAAAGGAAGTCTTTATCTAGAGCTCCCCGGCTTTTCTGCTGGGAGGTGGTAAAAGGGACATAGAAAAGTGGCTTTCCTTTATGCACCTGTTTCGCTTTTGTTACAGTATTTCTTGTTTTTTCCTCATTATCTGATTGCACCACCATATAAATACTTTTTTGCTTTCCATTAATTTTTAGAAAATTTAATTTTCTTTAAACAAATTTTGTCTGGAATAGGAAAACAGTCCAGAAATAATTCTAGTGTCTTCTGTGGAGAACTGCACATTCATATGCATGATTGTTTCAGCTTGGTGCAAAGGTGTTGCTACAGTACTTGTAGAAGAAATTTCTTCAGTAGTCAGATAAAGAACAGAACAAGTGAGAAAAGCTGTGCCACGTTATTGCTGATTTCCCGGCATCATCCAGGGCTTGCAGCATCAGCCAGGACGTGGTAGCCCCATTTGCTGAGTTCAGGGTAACTCTCTTCTGCTCTTTAGAGGCTCTGTGAGGCCTCGGTCCTTCCTGGGAATGGAGAGGGAGCAGGTTCCTTCTGCAGCCTGCCTCCATGCCTGCCGCTGCCATGCATCCCCTCGCTGTGGCATATTTACCTATCTGTTATGAGGAGTAAGCTGGTTGGGCTTTCTGCTGGAGATGGGTTGTGGGATGTCTTGTGTCTTTTTTTTTTTTTTTTTTTTTAAACTAAAGGTGATGGGTTTGGGCTTTGTTGTTGTGTCAAGGTTTTTTCCCCCACTGCCATAAATATTAACTATCGAACTGCTCAGAAACTTTGCATGTTAAAACAGTCCTGATTGGCTTGGACAAGGTGGGCAGGATTCAGGTGGCTTGGTCAAAGGAATGCGCTCAATGCAGATTATACTGCTGAAATAAAAATACGTAACATAAGGATGCCCTCTAACACTTGTGGGTTATGTTGAGAGTGTTTCAAAAAGTATTCTTAATCATTATGTATTGAGGACAAACTGCTGATGGAATAAATGATGAGGGTTGTCATGAAGCATCCTAAATGGTTGGCTCTGAGGGCTTTTGTTCCCCGTGAAAATTGATTTTAAGTTAAAGGACCTTATTATTTCCATGCAAGTGAAAAATATCACTTGGTGTACAGGCTGCATACTCTCTTTGGTACTTCAAAAGCATCCGAGCACTTTTTAAGCACTTCATGAGACGTTCAGGAACAGATAATCCTGTTTCATATGAAACCTGTTTTCAAACCTCACTTCAGTGTGTAACTGAGACCCTTCAGATTTATTTTTTATTTATGTTTTTGGGGACTAAAATCCCTACCCTGGACTGTGGGAGACATTGGTCTGTAGCCTTGCAGTGTTCTGGTTAAATGTCCTGGTGTTAGGCTGTGAGAGTCTGTTTTAAACTTTCCTGCTGGAGCTATTGCACTCGGTATGCATAATTAAACAGTCCTTAAGCAAGAGAAAGGCTTAGGCCCTGGTGTGTGACCAGGTTAACCTTGGCAAGTTGAGCTGTCCTGATTTTAGAAATCTGTCTGCAGCAGTTTTTTGCCTGGTAGCCTCACAAAACTGTCAGGTATGAATGAGTGTTTTACTTCATCTTTAAGATAGTCTTTTAATTTTATGCCACTGGATTGATAGAGAAGCCATGTTAGACGATGCTGTAGTAGTCTGCCGTTCTTGCTTGCTCTGTTACAAGAGGGAAAATAAAACCAACTGCTGTAAGGTTTGTAAGCTGCTAACTGGGCATTTAATTTTATGCGAGACTGTCTAGAGAGATGTTGCACTACAGTTAACAGCACTAACATGGCTTATGAATTGAGAGGTGGTGCTGTTTAAAGGTGTCTGCAGAAATAAAAGGAAATGAAGATGTTTATAGCAAATGTCTGTCTGACTGACAGCTTGAATGTTGGCGGTAGGAATTGCTATTAACTCTGACAAAGAGGAGAGCTGTAGCCTTGTAAGTGGAGGCTTCCCTCAGCTGTAAATGAGTTATATCAGAAAAATGGAGCACATGCAAGAACTTCAGAAACCATTTGAATTAATTGAAAATATCCCATTAAGGCTGCAACTATTCTTTAAAAGAATAATTAAATCACAAAGTGAATAAATGGTGCATTTCAGGGTTTTTTTGTCCTTATTGATTAATTTAGATGCCTGAATCACACCATGGTCTTGTCTGAGTGATCAGCAACTGTGATCTTTGAGCACTGTGGGTCAGATTCAGACACATAAGGAGAGGTTATGGTTTTTGCCGTCCTCTGTGTGACCTCTTTGCTTACATCAGGAATGAATTTGGCCTTCTGCCTCTCTTCCCATTGCAGCCTGTACTTCTGTCCTGTACTAGTAATGAGCAATTACAGCAGGAGCACTGCTCTATTGATTTTAAAACCTTTGTGAAAGAAGCTTCTTGAAAGGTTTTGGTGCAGACTCATTTAAAAGCCTTTTTTTGTTGTTATTTTTTTGTTGTGTTGAGCCTGCTGCCATGAGGCTGGTGGGTACGTGCCGGTTTCAGGCAGCTAAATCTCTCTGCTGAGCAGCACCGAGAGCAGGGGCTTCAGAGGTTTCTCTCACCTGATGAAGCCACAAGCAGGCCGAGAAGACAGACAGGCAGGGAGTAAGAAACATCCTGAAACTTCTCAGTTTTGTATGTCCTGGGCCAGACTTGGTGTGGCACAGACTTTGCCTCTGGCCAGTTCAGGTTTTAGATATGGTCTCTAGGTGTGTGTGTCTGCTGTCACACTGCCATGGGTGTCCTTCTGGCAGTAGATCAGGATTTCTGGTTTTCTCTTCTCCACTATGCTTCATGGAGAAGAATAGATGTTGCTATTTAGCACTTACAGGGTGGGGAACAGCTGTGCAACCTTTACAGATACAGAAGATTGATGTCTGTTGGGACTCTAGGAGGCCAGGGCTGCCTGTGTGTGTTGCTAGTTCACAGAGTTGTTGCACTGTAACCCAGTGTAGAGCTCAGCTGGTGCAAGGACATGGTTTCCTCATCTTTGCTGGCCCCTCGTTCCTGTGCCTGGGATGCAACAAGGTGGTTGTCACTGAACTGCAACTTTGTGTGTGAGCATCTTCTGTCAACCAGCACCAACCTAAAAGCTCTCAGTTCTCCTGTATGCTTCTTCATTATTCATTTCATGAAACTGAGACATGTGCAATGCTCTGTTAGCAGTGAAATTGCTAGGAGAAGATCCCTCATCAGTTGATTTGGGGCCTAACATTCTGCTTGTAAACCATTCTTTTACTCTGGAAAGATCACAAATCACCTTGCCATTCAGCTTGAATCCATCCTTTGGTGGATCCTTTGCTGTCCCTTCATTGGAGCTCCCCTGACATGCAGGAAACAATGATGAAGAAATCCACATCAACTAATGGTTGTAGTATTTGCACAGGCCTGAACCTCTATGATGACATTTTAAACTAATTTGAGATGTAGGAGCTAAATAATAGCTACTGCATAATAACAATGTGGTCTCTATTTAGCCATAGAGTAGAAGAGATGCGTGGTAAGTGTGGGCTAATAAATGGCGAGTGTATGTTCTTCTCGGCAATGTCTGCTAAGTGCAACACAGGTCGGCTCTGTTTCATTACTTTGAGTTTTCTCACATTTGAAAAGGTACTTTTTCCAGCTGTCCTGGTGTGGATTAAAATACCCACTTACCAGAAACTCTCTCATTAACTATATAGTTTTACAGCTATTTTTCCTGGTTCAAAGTTAAGTATTGATTTGTAAGAATATGCATGCTAATAATAATTCTATATAACTGTTATTTAAATTTTTATATCAGAAGGCTATATCTAGAATCTTTCATGGCTTTATCTGTTGCCGTCCTGAACAATGATTTCACAAAGGCTTCGGTGTGCTGTTGATTGCTGTGCTAAATGCAGCAGAGGTGGGAGGAAACCTGAGGTAGGAGTGAGTTTGTTCTTTTTTTATTTTATGTTTTTTGGTTTAAACCAATGACGTGTTGCTTAAAAGAAAAAAAAAATATACAGTGACAAGGAGTTGATGTTTTGAATGAAACTGTTCTGCTGATTATTTAACCAGTGTTTAGAAATGGTCTCATCCGTTGTGTCATCATTAGCAGTAAATCAGGATGCTGAGAACAGGCTGTCAGTAACTCAAATACGGAGTTAATGGAAGAAGTAATTCCATTCCCAACAAAAAATAAAACATCGTGGAATGCAATTTCAAGTTTCTATAAATGCCTTTCTTGCTGTGGCCCCTCAAAATTAGAAATAAAACAGTTAAAAGAAGTAAAGGTTGAAGGGAAAAGCAAAAAATAAACATCTAACTTAAATTTAACGTAACAGTCTTGTACGTATTTTGTGATTATATTTGCTTCTGGGCATGATACAGAGTAGTCTACTTCTGAAAGGAGAGTAGTTTAAAATTGAGTTATACTGGAAGATGTTTTGCCAGGATATACCAATACCGTGGTAATTTATAGCAAGAAGAACATCTTTCTCTCCCTTCCCTTCTGTTTTGGGGAATGGGAGACTTGGAGGACTACATGAACTTTGGAGTTTTAAGCAGTATAAGCTATTAATATTATTAAATTCTGAAGTGGAAAACATGATTTAAATGCTTTCACTCCTTATCATGCCGTGGAGCATTTGGGGCCAGATCCTTTGATGCTTTGAGTTGGCAAAGCAGTTCCAGAGTTGACTGGTGGTTTCACTGAGGAGATCATAGCTCATTTGGATTAATTTCCATTTGTTGGTTCATGATATGGCAAAGAGATGAGTAGGCATTTATCCTAAGAGCAGATGACTGTAAATTGGTAATTTTTGTGGAACATATAGTGGGTTGAAACCCTACACCTTCCCTCTGAAGTTAAAAAGTATTTTACAGAAGACCCATCTGGTGGGTTTTCAGAAGATTGGCAGTCCTTACCTTAAAGCAAGTAAACAATGGAATTAAAGTCAAGTTATAGAAAATCATAATGAATCACAGTGGAATAAATCTACTTGGGTTTGGATTCTCTTGTTGTTTCAAAACATACCCTTCCTGTTTTCCAAAATGCTTACAAAATTAAACCATTCTGTCCTAGTCTGAGTTTAAGGAATTAAAAAACCATATTAGAGGAAACTGTAGGACAGGTTTGTCTGATAGTCTGTGAAGCACAAATTCCAAGTTCTGATAAAAGCTTCAGGTTTATGTTATATTTGAAACTTCTCCAGCTTATTTCAAAATACTCTAAGCAACGGGGCTCCGTATTACTCCTGTAATAGGCTGCTACACCATCTGAAATATTAGTGTTAGCAAACATTTCAACTTGCTTAGCTGTCTTCCAGCTCATCTTCTTAACCTCAGCAAACAGTTTATTTCCCTTTATTGATATGATTCAACAGGTCTGTAATTTCCGTTAGGAAGGATAAATGGATTGCGATTTATGCAGCACACAGAAGTACGGTGCTCTTACGAGAAGCCCTAGAGCAAGGATGTGGAACCTCAGATAGAAACCTGTCTGACAGATACCTTGGCCACCTGAACGTTCTTGCCTCCTTTTCTGTACTCTGGGGTTACTGCATGGCATTCACCCTGCATACTGTGCGGGTGGCCACTGGACACGTGGGTACACTAATATTTCTGGGCTGCACCAGACTCGCTGTGGAAGGGGCTCCCGAGGCAACCACGCAGACCTGTCCTTGTCCATACAGCAGGTGTGGATACCCCGGTGCTAGGAGAACTTCTGTAGGGATGTCATCCTTTTCTCCCCCTCCCCCAGGGGAAGAGAGGGCTTTGCAAGCCCAGCCAAAGATGACTGGAAAGGATGAAGGAAGGTGTAGGTCCTGATTTCAGCACTAAACACTTGAGATTGATCCCTCAATTGAAAGTGAAAATATGAGGCCTTCTGGCTTATATTGTGCAACTGAGTTACAGCAGGGGAATGTGCTGGGAAGCATGAAGTTTTGGAGAGAGCTTTATCTGGAGAGTGAGCTATGTGTTGGTGTGTGCTGACCTGAACTCATGCTGCTGAACTGAGCCAGCTTGGATCTGAGAGCTGTAGATCAGCATCTTGATAGACACATTCTAATTGTGCACCCACCAAAGATGTTTTTGAAAGTCTGGTTTGGGCTTTGGGAAGGCCATGCCTCACCTAGGGACACTGAGGTCCCCCAAGATATCCGAGATTAGGAAGGAGGTTGCAGTGATGAACAGGCTTCCTCAGGCATGTGTCTTCTAGTTGGAGATGGTGTTATTTTTTAAATATCACCTGTGCTGTAGATTGCCAACATTCCTGTGTTGCTGAATTGTGACAAATAGGTTTTGGAATGGAAGCTAGATGGAAAGAAAAAACCCATTACTGATTTATTTATTTATAAAGCCTATTTACAAGATATACATTCTCTGTCCTCTTTCTGCCAATGATATTAGTGCTGATGAATTCTTATTCAACTAAGAAACACAGATCTTATTATATCAAGGGGTAAATACGCAGTGTGATACACAAGGATTAGCTGTGCAAGTCATTATCTTTGACATGCTGTCTTTAACACTGCTAGTCCTTCTCAGCAAAGGATCTTTTCTATATTTATATAATTTTAGCTGAAGAAAAACTGCGATGCTTACCATGCCCTCAGATTTCTTCTAAGTATTTTTGCTGAGGTCAGAATAGACCTGGTCTTATGAAAGAGGTGTTTGCTAATTTCAAGCGTATATTGTGTGTTTGTAAAGTAGCAACTGTGATGGTATTAGTTCATCTCATTTATCTGGAGTGGTGACAAGGCTAATAAAGACTGAATCAGATAATGATTTTTATACAGCAAACGTTTGCTGCTAAACAGCCCACTGACAAAATGACATGGTCTTTTAAAGCCTTTTAGCACATGTAAAGCCTTCAGCATTTAACTGATTGGTATGAAACCAAACCTTTCCCAGAAGTTTCCCCCATACAACCACACTTCATTTCCAGAAGGTAATTATACCCTTGGAGACGAGCTGAGTAGTAGGAACTTTGTGCTGCAGAAAATCCTGGAGGTGGGATTACCTGTCTAATGATGATAGCTACTCTCCTTAATGAGCTTCTTACTGCCAGTGTTAGTGTGTTCTTGGTAAATTGTATTTGTAGCATTCCTTGCATCCAACAATGCTCTGGAGGGGACTTGCTAACAAGAAGCTATTCAGTTCTGCCATCAAAATGACAGAAAGACCAGGGTGATTTTCCTCCTCTTGCTGGAGTTCAGCTTTGCTGACTAAAGTTAAATCACTCTGCCAAGGATGAATCATTGGTGGCTCATAAAAATAATTTCTCCAGAGAAAATTTTTGGCCTCTGAAATAGGCAAAGCTGCAGCAGGATTTCCCTGAGGGAAGGCCCTCCTTCCCAAACACAGGGCCTCACCCTACTTCCAATTATCCAAGCTTGAACGCTTTTACTTTGCCTGTGTATCTAACAAGTTTCAGAGTAAAGATATTCCTAAGTAAAATGCCACAAAATTAAAGGTATTCTTCATCACTCTGTCACTGTCTGTTAGGGTCTGGCCTGCTTAAATGGGGAAACAAGTGGGTTTCCTGGACTTTCATTTCTCCTCTCTGCAGGCACTGCTGTGTCCTGGTCCTCCATCAGGAACCTGCACCCAGGTTGGGGTGTAGTGCTCTTGAGGAGCCCTATTTTGGTGTTTGGGCTGCACGTAGGTTTTGTTGGTTTTTTAAACAAAAAATTTTCCTCTGAGAGCAAAGATTTTCTTAAATGTCTAAAAACTTCCACAGTATTTGACCCCTGCATTTTGCTTATTTGTTTTCCCTTTTAAAATTACTTAGCAACACTCTGTGAAATTCAGCCCTTCTGATTCCTGAGAAACCAGTGCAGTGTAATGCAAAAGCAGGATGCACACTTTGTCTAATGTCTGTTCACCTTTTTAAAAAGATTTGTGAAGCTCAACACTGTTATTGTCAAGGTGTTTGTATTTGGTTATATGAAATCTCACTTTATGGCTAGCTGTGAAAGGCACCAAGATGAAATTGTGAGGAAAAGTAGGGTGTGTATGAGACAGGTGAAAGACAGTGATGTACCTGAGGATGCTCAAGGAATCATTTTTAGACTGCAATTAAACTTCAGAAGTCTGTGACTTCCAGTCCTACGCTAAAAAATTGGCTTTCCTGAATTAAATTTGCAAAGATGCTACTGTTGTCAGCAGCAGCGGCTCCTGGCTCTGTGCCTAGCCATGCTTGTGCTCAGGAAGAGATGTTAGGCTGTTGAGGCAGTGTTTGGGTACCACTTTGAGGTAGATTGTGGTACAACTGTGTCACAGTTTGGGAACCTCCTACAGCTATACCGCATCTGTCGCATCTGGCATTTGATCAAAGAGTGAAGGAAAAAATAAAGGTTGTGTTTCTGAGGCCCATTAAATGTACTGGTGTGGAGAAAAACTAATTTTTTTCTTTAATTTTGATATTTTTCTGTTGCTATGTGAATAAAACAAGTATGCTACTGGCAAATTGATAGCAAAATGCACACAACTCTGAAACCTTGCTGAGAATTTTTGTTGAAGCTTTATTTCTTCATTGAAAGCACCTATACTTTCCGCTAACAGAATACTTCTTGAGGAGAAGGTAGATAATGTACCGATTTGCCAAGATTTGACAGTTTGAGTTAGCCATAAACTGAAATTTGCACTGTACTGGAAGTTACAATATTTCTTTTTTTTTCCACTCAGAATTGGAAAGAAAAACAGCCTGTTATCTGTTTGTGTCCTAACACACAAACTTATTTTGACTGTCACGATATGAAATGACATAATAATTGCGAATGTCACAGGAAAGGTGACAGTGGTAATGAAGCCAACTGTTTGACTGTCAAAATATTTAGTTTCATGATATCATTTTGTGATTAATTTGGATGCCACTTCATTAAATATTTGCTGAAATCCATGTGTATTCATTAGACTTTCACATGCCATCCCATTTTCGCTCTCAAATGGCAGATCAACCACGTGGAGACGTCTAACCCGATGAATGTACAAGGGTGTCTCTTTGGTCACCGACCGTCTGACACTAGTGCTGGCGTGGGCAGCTTTCATTGCCATGGGGCCTGGTGCCGCACTAGGTCCTTGTGGTAGAAAGACATCTAAGGGAACTTGTGAGGATATATCATTTTTAGCCTGCGTGGGAGTGAGTAGAGGAGCATGATTAGGGAGCCATGTTTGACTTTGAAATGCTCTTGGGGTTCATGTATTTCAGCTGCCAGGACTGCAAGATTTACTACAGTCCCTTGGAAGGAGGAATTGGGTAATGACAAGCTATTAGGTCGCACGATCTGGTGTTAGAAAAATGATGCACATTAAGAGTAACTGTTAAAATGTTTTTTTTTCTGATCATTGGAACTGTGCATCCCTCTCTGTGTCCTAGCTGGGGATTTGCAGTGAGCAATGAACAGGCTTTCAGTGTTGATGTGAATGGGGCATTTTGACAAACAGGGGACCAACACTTGGCCCTCAGTTGTTTTCGCAGGGCTGATCATCAAGTCTAAAAGTGAGACCAGTTACAGCCAAAACTCTGTCATTGTCTCATGCAGCAGAAACTGGAGAACTCACTCCTGCTTAGTCTTTCATTTTTACCATGGTATTAGAAGACATGATAACAGCAGTGCCTAATATGTATTGCAAGTGGTAGCACAGTTTATCACAGATGGAAACAAACTCATTTCATGTTCAGTAGACTATGAAATGAGTCACAGCTGTTCTCTCCCTGTCGCACAGTGACACACTGCTCTCGTTACAGAGCATCCACAGTACGGCTTTTCAGCCACTTGCATCCTTTGCTTGACGCACGTTCCTGAATACCTCTCTGGGAGTCAGGGACAGTGGGTCAGCTCCTGCAGAAAGGACCAACATGGTTCATTATTTTGGGGCTTGGGTAAAGGGCTGAGGAAGGTTTTGGTTGTAAAATAATAATTGATATGCTTTTCTGTTCAGACATTTGAGGGTAATAATACGACTGTAAGGTGCAAAATCTCTCCAGTGAACTTTTTTAATGATAACGTTTACTTAAACCCAAGTATCGTTGCAGTGCGCTGGATGGGGAAGTTACAGCTCTTGGACTGGCTATATCCCAGGACTTGTGTGTCTCATGATGTCTGAAGGCCCTGGGCAAGACCCTTGCTGCTCTCCAACTTTCTTGTGCTGCTGCATCTGTCTTTACTAGATGTGATAGTTCACAGTTTGTATTTTACCTATGGCAATTTTAAATGCAGACTCTTCCCCTAGTTTTCCCTGCACTGCTGCTGGCATGGCTAACTCTTGCACACCACCTGTGAAGATCCTCATCATGCCTGAAAACTGTTTCTCCTTTTGGGGTTTATTAGGCTGTTTACTAATAGGTGGCAGGAATAATTTAGCTGCGTTACTCAGCAATCCCATCTCCCCCGGGTCTGAGCAAACCAGTGAAGACATTAGGGTGGTACACATTAGCTCCGGCTTGTTTAGGCAGTGTTCAGTACACAAGCTCTGACTTTGAAGAGCCGTGGTACTTTGCCAGAAACACTGCTGGTCTCTATTTTCTTTAATTTTGTTTCTTCCTTTAACTCAAGTAGTCATGTAGTCCTGTTTGTCTTTTAATGAGATCAGCTTTTGTTCACTATTGGAAGATTAAAAATAATCACAGTGGAATAACATTCTGATTGCAGCACCTGGTGCTACGTGCTTGGTCTTGGATACAGGAGGATGACAAGTATTCCCCAATTTCATCCAGCTACCCGGTTAATGAAGTTTGTATTATCCAAGCTTTGTCCTTTTACATGAAAAAAAAAGCAGGATCCAAGTCATTCAGTGTTTTTGGACTGACTTGCGATACACAGTTCATCCTGTGTCACAGAACTGTGTTCTGAATTTTCAGATCCTTTTTTTGCTTAATTGTTCCTTATGCTCTTGGAAAAAAAAAAAAAGAAAATGTGTACAATCTGGAAGATGCCTCGGAGTATTCAGTCTGCAAGAAGTCTGAAGCAAAGTGTGAAGGTGTAAGCTTTCCTGGTGGCGTTACAGACTTTGTAGTGTGCTGCGCTGATGTTGAATGTTTTTCCAGGCTATTGAGGAACTCAAGAACTTTTGCCAGGGCCTGGACAGTCCCCTGGGTGGTTTAGAGAGTGGTGCAGGCTGCCCTCCTGGTTCCTTAGGAGCTGGGCAGAAGGCACGAGTCAGGAACTGGGGTTCAGGTGGTGGCTGGTGTCCTTGAGCAGCCTGGACTGTGAGGTGAGCTGAGCATGCCTAGAGGAGGCAGCAGCCCCGAGGATGCCCATCTGCCTCTTTCTTGCCCCAGTGGGGAGAAAGAAGGAAGCCCTAATCTGAACTGCTCACAGTCTGGAAAGTGTGAGAATGTAAGGGCTTCTGACTGCAGTCCTGGCTTTTGCATTTCGTATAATGCCTTTCATAAAGTAATCAATCTCAAATATAAGCCTGTTTAGAAATCCTCTTCACGTTTCCAGGCCAAGCTTCTTAATGGGCAGGTTTATACCCATTTACTTCACTGCTGTCATTGTCCTTCGACTTAATCATGCTTCCTCCCTCCCCAGTGGTTATGCTGGAAGAGCAATCCTGTCTTTTCTTGGCTTTCAGTCCACAGGACTAAACAAGTCAAGCTTATAATCTCTAGGAAGAATGTGCTCTTCACTTCCCTGATTATCCTCAAATCCTTTCTTTGGACCTTTTCCAGTTCGGATACTTCTTTTTTGAACAGAAGTGACCTGATTAAAAAGTATTTCAGATGGGGCCTCACCAAAGTCTTGTATGGTAGTGTCTCTTTGGTGTACCAGAACCAGAAGATGTCAGGCTGGCAGACAGCGTAGGTTCTCTTTTCACATTGAGCATCTCTGCGTGATGGCTTGGGTAAAAGATGCAGAAAGGACTGCTCAGTCTTCAGAACCAGAGTTGTGGCATTGGCTGTTAATTCCTCTGTGCCAAAAATATGGGGGGATCAACCCTGCTAGATATTATAAGGTTAACTAGAGGTCATCTTTTTGACCAGCCAGTTGCCTAGCGGCTTCTTGTGTAGTTTTGGTGTGCTGTCCTTAACAGATACGTCAACAACTGCCAGCCAAATATTGGAATGATTAAATGCACAGAGCTCTAGAGTGACGCAGTCAAAGTGACTCTACTGTTTCAGGTAATGAAACCTCAGATCAAAAATGTACGTTCATATTATATTCTGAGAGCTGCTGAGTATCTTTATAGCTTTATACAGTCGCCTTCCTTTATGAAGGTTGTTCATCTTGGTAAATAATGTGGATACGTGGTTCTGTAAAGTTTTGAGCTATTTTTGTGAGTATGCTTTTATATCTTCATTTACCTATGCACTGTCATTCCTAATATAGCATAGGATCATTAACAAAAGCACTTCATAAAAGAAATATAGAGGGATTAATAAGTAATGGCATACTCAGAATTCAAAACGAACAAAGATTGAGCACTTGCATTTCTGTATCATTAACTCAAGCAATTACAGGGAGAAGATACTGCATCAGTTAAGCTTGGAGACACCCAAAGCTGTGCCTATAGCAGACATATAGATTTTTTATTTATTTATTATTAAAAAGTCTGTAATCCAACTTGCAGTATGACTACAGTAAGTTTGCCAGTTGTTGGCATTTTACATTTTGAATACTTTTTCTCTAGATACCTCACTTGGTCATGTTGCTATTTTTGAATGTGTGGGATGACACGTTTTGGATTTTCTTTCAGTCATTTTTCTTTTTTTAAGACTGCACTGCATAAAATGAGATTCATGTTCTTATGACATTGTTTACGTTCATCTTGCTTAATTATAGGATAATGTTCACAGTGGAGGAGTATGTGAGGCAGTGAATGGTGTTTGCAGGTGATTAAATGTACAGTGAAGCTTAGACACTCGATAATTACAAAACCTGTTGGTTGTGATTGTATTCCAGCTCTGCAAATGTTACTCACGTTATATGGAGAGGGGCAAGAAAAAGGTCAACTGCAACAATTTTTATTCCTTTTTTGAGTGCTTGTATTGCTTTTTCTTTGCTTTTGTCTTGGGTGCCACTGTAAGGGCTGGTGGATTTATTAATAAAACATACATTTAAAAGTTCAAAAACTTGTTACAGATTGAGTCTTTTAAAGTTTGATCCATGTGTGAATATGAAACCGATACTTCTTAAGCTGGGGAAAAATGTCTGGTATTAATTCTTAATAAGTTATAGTACATAAAATTAAATTTGCACTTTTACTAAGAAAATGCTCGATTTCTCAGTTTCAAAAATTCTGCAATCCTTTTTACACAGTTCCATATTCACTATACTAAAATTTGCGATACTTATCAAGGATAGCTGGCAAAATGGAGTGCATGTATGGTGGTATTTCAGATACGGTATGTGACTGTGTGGTTAGGCAGAGTATGACCCTCAAAAGGGGAACATTACGAGTGGTGCACAGTTTCAGTTTAAGATGTTTGGTAAGAGGATTGCTGGAGTAGCCTTAATACTCTCATAACAATTGATTTTTTTTTTAAAGCTTTTTCACTTGTAGAAACAGCAATACATTATGCTGCAAGAAATGATGCCTTCTATTTTCACAATTAAAGCTGCGTTTCAACTGACCTGGGGGAGGGACCTTTTTTGGTGATGCTCTTCCCTTTCTGCCATTCAGTTATGTACATCCCCATTTATCATTCTCCTGGTTTGATAAATGATCCAGTGGCTGCTCTGAACACTGGAGAATCATTCAAGGAGGACTGGTGCAGGAGGGGGGATGAGAAGTCCTCACTCTCCAGAGCTGCATCAATTCAAGAATTCAATCCTGCAACCTCTACCTTCTGTGGGGAGGAGTAAGAAATGTGTCATTTCCTATTTAGGTAGTACCATAGTTCATATCAACCTAACTGGTGTTTTGCTAAATTTGAGCCTTCTCTGCTCTCCTCTGGCAGCATTGGTAGGGTGGAGAAATAGTGTTATTTCTCGCTGCTCTTTCTAACTTCAAACCCTCTGATGCTTTGATTTGGAGAGTTGGGGAAGGTTTCTATAAATGAGTAAGCTCTGGTTTTCAGTGTATCTGATGGAACTTGTCTTGTGAATGTGCAACGGTCCAGTATAAATTAAGAGTACGAGGAGGGCTGCCCATTTTTAAGGATAATCTGCACCCGTTTCATATCTGCTACAGATTATTTTTCATTTTGAACGTCCCTGGAATGCTTTTATCCTGTATCAGCCAGGTATGAATGGCTCATCATAGCTGGATGCAATTACAGGTGTGATTCATTAACACTAGTGGAGAGTGTCTTTAATACTTTTTTTGCTGAAGTGAAACAGAAAAAGTGGGAATTGCACAGTGAAACTCACTGTCTGGCTAACCCATTTTTTTTGTCATAGCAACAGTGATGACACGGAACATTAAAGTAATCCTCATTTTGGAGATTATTTTTAACAGGGGCAGTGGTGCCAATAGCACAATGGGCCTTTGATCTTCAGGAATTGCTGTTTTTTGACCTCCTCAAGTGCTGTGTAAAGCTCTTCTGTAGGAACGTATTCTCTTGTCTGCAGAAATCCATCATGGAGTAGGGGAGCATTAAGGGATAAAACTAATCACTATTTGAATCTTAATTTACCTAAGGTATATGGAAGCAAATTATTCTCATTGTTAAAGTATGTGGACAATACCTATAAAATGGATTAGTAATTCAAACTTTTGTTTTTAAGTCCTCTTCCTGTCCCAAAAGGGAAAAAAAGGGAAAAAAATGGCTCAGGATGGTGCTGGTTTTATTTTGACTGTATGCCCAAATTTCAAATTTTTAGTTTCATCTATCAGGAACTTTTGCATATTGCTTTCAGTCATTCCCCTTCCTGTGTGCTCCATTCTCCTTCCTAGATCTTTGATGCACTGGTGCCTACTTCGGGGCCCCAGTGAGCTTTTAACTGAGCACACTTACACCTCCTTCTTGGGCACCACATAGCCACTCCGAAGCTTGTAGTTCTTGTTGTTAAATAATGCTTGATACTTCTTCACAGTGGGTCATAGCACCAGATAGGAAATATTTGATCAGTTGAGGGGGTTTTCTTTCCCTTCTGGCATTTTATTCCTGTCCCAATCCCATGTACTCCATAGAGTTTCTTAGCTTACTTACTGGAATGAGACTCTACTAGACCCTCTAGAAGGCTTTTGCCCAATTTTTGTCTCCTCAAAGTAAGAATTTATCATCCATTTCTACACCACCAACCCAATTAGAATAATAGTGTATCAAGTAATTGGTAGCCTGGAAAGTGAGAAGATCTTTTCCTGTGCAGGAAAAGATTATATTTGTACCTTCTGCCCTAACCCTGGTTGAGACTGACTGCCCTTTTTAAGTTAAGGTTCTTTCTAAAATTACAGTGATGGGAAGTAGTTAAAATGACATACTGAAATTGTACATCCTACAATGAATTACATATTCCATTTCTGATACTGCAAAACCAAGCAAAGAAGTCCTTGAAAGAGCGAATTGTATTGAGCAGAGGATATCTTTGCCTTGAGACTTTCTCTGTTTTTACCACCTACTATTGTTTTAAATACACTGGCAATCTAAGTTTTTTTTACTGACTAGTTCCAAAATTTGGCATAGTTTTGTGGTAATTTCAGTAAATAGATAATTTCTTACACTCTAAGACTAGAAAGGGCTGTGAGGTGAGCTGATTTGACCACCTGTGTATGACAGGCACAAAATTACTTTCTTATATTAATACCTAAATTAGACTAAATCATTTCATCCTCAGGAGATTAAACACAGGAAGAGGACAGGAGAATGGGTGCTGCATAAAGCTTGTTAATAAATTTCAAATACTGTTTTGGAGGATAACATTTCTCAGGTAATCATTTCTTCCCACCTGTTAATTAGGCTATTTATGAAATCTTGAAAGGGTTTTTATTAAGGTTAGAACTGTCACTGTGAATTTATTATCTCCAAGTTGCCCATATAATCCTTTCATAGAACAGCAAAGCCACCCTGAAAAGGAGGTATTTTGGAGGAGCTCTGGCATGCAGGTGCTGCAGTGGATGGATACAGTCAGAGCAGTCTCAGCATCACCTTCCGAGTGCTCTAAAAACGTTTGGGGATGTAGCTTAACTGCCAGACCAGCTGCACTTCCCATCTGTGCCATTTGGCTGAATCTGGAAGTGACAGCTCAGCGAATGATAGTGCTTGGAGAAAGGTCCCTGCAGAAGTTCTCACAGGTGAGTTGTTCTGCCTCACCCTGGCTGCTGTTGAACCACTGCCAGCACAAGGAGCATGTTTGCATCAGTGACTATCAGTGTTGCAGCAACTGGCAGCGTCTCCTTCATCTTCCATGGGATTACTTTGAAATGGCAGTATTTTGCAATACCTGCACAACTCATGAGATTGACAGGGAAGAACCGTTAACAATGTATGTTTTGTGGAGGAATTCCAGTGCCTTCTGTCCAGGACCTCCAGTGCTCAGCAAAACAAAATCCTTGGACATAGAAGTGGCAGGGTGGACACATCAGCACAAGTTTTGGGCCTGAAATGGTGCAGGCTTATTTGACACCAGTGCAACACTGTGTGGATACTTCATAAGGCAGTGGAAGCACAGATGAACCTTGAGTAGTTCTGGCCTTGCGAAACCAAGCATATCAGTGTCTAAAATATGCGAAATATTGCATATTGGGTTTAGGTTTTAGGATTACTTAGAAACCTTGTGGGTACCTATGTGGACATACTTCTAAAACACATATGACAGTTGAGCATCTCTTTCTTTAGGGGATTAGTGTTTGTCTTCTCTAGCACTTTTAAAAACTCCATGAGGGGTGTCTCCCTATATTTTCAGGTGCTTAAAACCTTAAAAATATGGCTATTCAAGTTTCACAAGATTGTGATCATAGTAAGTAAGGGTAGATAGAAATATCCACTGTTTGTTATGCCACAGTGATGAAGGCCATGCGACCTGTGCTGTGGATTCCTGAAGGGCTCTGCTCTCACGCCCAGCTGGCACCTGCAGTCAGCCCGAGCACCTTTTCCTCGCTGCACTGTGAAATTAATGTGGGCTTGTGCCTTTGGGCAGGAGATCGTCTGTTGTGGAATGACACATCTGCTCGGGAACACTTCATTTTTCAGTTCAAAATTCATTTCCTTCCACTGTGGGCATGAGCTAACTATTATGGGAAGGTAATGAGCTCCCAGCAGCTACTGCAGTTGTTGTGCGACGGAGGATGTCAGGCGTGGGTTAGTAGCTCATGTGTGGCTATTCATCATGATCACATCGGTCTGTGAACTCTGGTATGTGCAGGTCCGTTAGTTCCTAACTTCTCCCTTCTGCTTTTATGGAGACCTTCTGCAGAGGTGCAGTGCTTTTTGGGGGTGGCCTTTTTATCTAATCTTTTTTAGGGCTTACTAATTGTGAAGTGTTTTCTTATTTTTTAGTGGTGGTTTTTTGATTGGTGGCAGATTGAGCTCTACTGTGTGCTCTGGATCATGGATTTTGTTGACTTTTATTCTAACCTTGTTTGTTTCCAGTTGGAGAAATACATTCTTGTATTGTTTAGTAACAGTTGTTTTTTATTCTGCTGCCATAATCAACGCTTGTTTTTTGAAGCTGTGGAACAGTTTGTAAGGTTATACAAACACTGCAGTCACAGGCTATGCTTCCCTGAGTTGTCAGAGCCGAGAGCAGTGCATGTGTTTGTGCAAAGGCCCCAAGGTAGAGGTGTAGGGAAAGCATCGCTTTCTGCAGTGAGAGTTCCAGTAAGAAACTAGACTGGGAGAGAAAGAAGCCCTACATCTCCCCTTTCCTACTCCAGCACATATTCAAATCACATCCTGCCTGTTCTGGCTGAAGGATGTGTAAGAACAGGATGTATTGCGAAGAGTAAGTAAGAGTGAATAAATAAAAAGGCAAATTTTTTGTTTGTTTTTATTCGAAAGACAAACAGTTTGACTACACAGAATTTGTCAGCTGCCACTGAGTTAATTGCAGCTGAGCACAGAAGCAAGGAATTGCCTTCAAGGGCTTCAAGGTTTGGGGAAACATTTTGCAGAAACTTCTCATTTATTTTCCATCTTCTGTAGTTGTTTTGAGTTGATTTAAAAATTATGTTTTGAGTTTTCAATCACTATAAACCTAAGATTTTCTGATTTTTAAGCTCTAAATTCTGTCCTACTGTGGGAAGTTCATACTAGAGAAGTCTTCAGCATTTCCACCTCAAAGCTCTGGCCAAGTCAGGGTTTGGTCATGGGAGGCAATAAGTTCCTGTGGCCACAGGAGTACAAAACTGAGCTTCCAAGGAAACTTTCATCTACAGACCTTGCAGGCTGAATCCTTGGGATGCAAGTGAATGCATCTCATGACTTGAATACTACAGCGTTCATTTAGCTCTACTTGTGATTCCTCTGTAGAAACAAGGTACTTAAGAAAAGAGGAGCAATGCATTTTTTTTGCAGTTTTTCTCTTTCTTACTTTTAAATCAGTGAAACAACTGCTTGTCACAGCTCATTCTTTAGTGCTGGTTTTGTCTCTGAAAAAGTTTTTTTTGCTTCTTTATTAGTTGACATTCATCTGGTGCCATTTGTATGCAGCACTAGACTTGGTGAGATAGAATATGCTTCAGTCAAACACTGCAGTTAAAATAATATTAGTTATTTAAAATAATATTTTAGGCATGAGATATTGTCTATAGTATGGCTATATGTGCAAGTAATAAGAAAGCTATGCCGTGAATTCACAGCTCATTGATCACACCACAATTCCTACCTCTCTCTGCGTGTACTTACCACATGGTAAGTAGGAGGTACCTTACTTCCGTTTGAGTCTTGCATTTATAGGAGGGTGAGAGTAGGCTGAATGTTACCAGTTCCCCATCACCTGCCCCCAGCAGCATACCCACAGGGCATCCCTTAACAGTTGTAAACTTTTTCCCCTTCCCCCAGTCTGTATCACTGCCCAGCTGCAGCAGAAACCTTAAAAAAACAAACCAAACAAAAAAACCTCCTTATAACATCTCTATGAAAGTAAATAACCTAGTCCCAACTAGAAAAGGGTGTTTCTGGCAGTGACAAATATACATGGATAGTGCTACATGACCAATCTCTGTCTTGAAACTTTTGTTGTAGACAGGTATGTTCCAGGTCTGACAAATCAGTAATTAATTCGTTTTGCCAAAACTGCACTGTCTGTAGCAGGAGCTCACTTGATGGCTGCAACATATTAGATGTTAATATCACACACTCACAACTCCTCATTTCCATTCCTGGCTCCAGTGATTTTCTGTTGCCTGATTAAATAAGACCTTAAATTAATTTTTAAAAATGTAATTTAATAATAATAATGAATTTAATAAAAAATAAATAAGATTAAAGAAGAATTCTCTTGGTCTGTTTTGCTACCTCAGCTTGCACTTGGTTGTCATGTTGTGTACACTTTGGATTTGAATGAAGTAAAAATTGAAGAGATACATTTTGGACATAACTTGCACACATTTTGGGTTTCAGTGCAAGACCTCTCAGAGCAGACCAAATTCTGATACACACTGCAGAGGGAGATAAAGCTGTTGAGATTACAATATGAAGTTTCAAAATAGCATTCCCAGAAGACTTTACCAAGTGTGCTTCCAGAGATTGAAGTGGAACTAGATGACCTGACTAGATATTCATCTAAATCATTTCAGTTCCTGTTTGAAGGCAGGTACAAGAATAATAAATATTGATTGGTGAAAATTAATCTACACTTGCAGATTTTTTTTAAACTTAAATATTAAATCTGTGTGCTCTAGAAAGTCTTTCTACTCTTCTTATCCAGTGTTTTGCTTTTCTGCATGTCTGCTCCAGGAAAGAATTCCCCAGACATTACAGTCCCAGTGTTCCTGCTCTACTCTGCTATGGCTGCAGAACTGCTTTTTCCTTTGGGCATGCTACTGCCCAAACACAGCAGTATTTGCAAGTAGAGAAACATGAAAAAAAAAAAAAACAAAACCCAAACTATTTGAAGTTTGTTCAGTGTTTTCCCTGACAACCTGAGTACAACATGCTCAGATGGTGCAATGCTAACAGCTATAGTCAGTATGGGAAAGGAATGAAGGATGCTCTGGAAAGAACTGGGTGTGAGCTTGAGGATTAGACTAGTAATAAAAAAGAAATCTATGGAACTGACTGGTTCAAGGTGCAAGCCTGTCCTTGTTAAATCCAAACAATTATACTAAAGCTGGAAGTGATGCAGAAGAGGAGTTGCAGGAAAGGCAAGTATCAGAGAACTGGAAAGTCCAAGTGCTGAGAGCTGGTAAATGCACAGAGAGAAGAACCTTTCAGTTTAGTAGAAAGTATGGCTATCTGGAAATTGATAGTTGTAGGAAAATTTGGGCTAGACTTTTGAGGGTGTTTCTAAGGAGTGAGCTTCTCAAGAGCTTTCCATTAGGCGGAATGTGGAATTTGTAACTTCCCTTACAAAAGTCTGCAAAAGCACAGGACTGAATGAACTGGCAAGGTTTCTTCTGATTTTCTGTCCCTAAAAATACATAGCAGCTGTTGAGCAATCTCTGTATTTGGTTGAGAACCTGTGTGTAGTTTTAGTTAGAGGGTTGTGTGTTGGAAAAATGTGTGCAACTCATTTTGTATTCAGTTAATCACATCCTCTCTGTTTTCTACTTTTCCCACAGCAATTTGTGTTTTACTAGATTAGCATCCTTCAATGAAAAAATGGAAGTAATGTAATTCCTGCCCTGCTGTTATGGGGAGAAACTCAGAGAAAACCAGATGAAGGAGTCAAGGGCTATAAAGCTACAACTTCTGGCCTGAGTATTTATAGTTTTAGAATTTTTGCACTAGAGGTAGAGAGAGAAATCAGCTGAAATCAGCTATATATACTTGAACAAGATGAGAGAAATGGGCCATGAAGACTTTTGTCAGACATGCTGTGTTATCAGGGGAACAGCCAATCTTGACTTCAGCACTACTATGTAACTTGCAATTACTAATTAAAATAAAATTGCATTTAGCAGTAGACAAGAAAATCATTGTCATGCTGGCAAGCTTATAGCTAATTGTACTAGTCATCATTTAACTGCTTGTGTGTGCCCACATTTTTCTACCATATACATAAAATATGTAGAAGTGGAGCAGCCCTGCAGCATATCATTGAGATGAAAATATTGAACCTTCTGAATGCTTATTTCCAGGGGCAATCTTTGTTTCATTTTATAATTTGAGGTTGACTAGGAAGACAAGTATAATAAATTGCTGATTCTTCCTCTCTATTACTGACTTTCATTGTTTGCAAAGATCCTGTTCCAGTGTTGTCAGAAAATGTTTAGCCTAATCAGATGATTTAGTGACAAATTTTGGATCTGGCTTATGCAGTAAACGGTCTGAGGTCTGCAAGAAAACATGACTGTTTCTATGAAGGTTTAGCTTAGAGGTGGGGGAAAGAGTTTTGTTCAAAATGCTGGCTCATTGAAAATACTTTTCATGAGGATGTGTCACTTTTTTTGCATAAGGTTTTGAGGTCTGTGATGAAATATCTTCCTCAGCACTGAATTGAGACAAAGCTGTGACCTTCTGTAAAATTAACTGCAGAATAACCTGCAAATTAGGAATCTGCTAGGATGTAGCAGATTCCTAGCCAAACGCATGTTCTGCCCCGTGCAGTCCACAGCCTTTGACTTTACTCTTCTGTACACCAAGTTCTCCACTCATTTGACCTAAACCAGATTTCCTACTGTTATGAGAGGGGTGAGGAGGAAAGTAGTGGACTTTTGGATTAGCATAGATGATTATGTGAGGCACTTTCTACTGAAACTCCTTGTAACCCTGTGGTTTAGGGTACATCCAAGTTTGCATGAGATGTGTGTACTCCTTCATTCTGGAAGGAAGGACTCCAGAGCTTCCTAGATGTTGGACCCCAGGTGTCTAACCATTTCTCTTGACATTTGGGAACCTTTCAGATATTGCACACTAAAAGGTATGGTTTGGAGCTGGCTCAGAGCTGTATGAAGGTGGCAGGACATATTTTTGTCTCTTGGAATATGTCTGTAGTTAGTGTTCTCTCCACTGCTGCTCTTGTACCACCTGTGAGAGTCATTACCTAGGGTTACCAAAAAGAGTAGCGTGGTAGTACGGTGCCAATGTGGTAGAAGTAGCTACTTGTAAGTCAGCCCCTGCTTCCAGGCTCTAAGGCTTTCGTGGCTCAGAAACTGAAAACCAGGCTCCCCTCTCCCTTCAGAAGTAGTTGTTCTCACAGTCCCATCTGCGGGGTGCAACAGCAGCAGCTCCTTGGGCATGTGTGGACAATGAGGTACTGCAGAAATCAGCCCTATGCTGGGGCAATTTGATTTGCAGATCTGCCAGGAATAAATACAGGGTTTACTGAAAATGGTAATTTTGTGAAGATACTAATTTTTCATCTTTAGGGGCGAAATCAAAATTCTTTTATGGTTTAAATATTGCCATTCTGCACAGGAGGGATGCTGGTTCCATTATGCTTTCTCTGTGTGGGTTATTTTTAGCTGTTGTGAAGAAGTCTGCCCAATATGGTTTATTTTCTCATGTTTTTACCCAGTGGGGATGCTTAGCAACTCTATGACTTTGCATTCATTTTAGATGTAAATGTTGTAGAGCTGTGCTTATACTTTTCTGTATTATATGAAGCTGTGTTTCTTGTTTGACTGACATCTCTCTGTTTGGAGACATCCTCAGGTTTTATTAAAAACCATGAATAAGCTAGACTCAGAATTTTGGCCCTGTTTGCCAACTTATTTCAGAATCTGGAGATATATTTGTGATGATGTGTCTTTCTTTTAAATTAATTCTGACGTTGTTGAATTTTTTTCATGTTGGTTTGCCCCCTGATTCTCTGACAGTTTGGCAATAATATTGATTTATTACAATCGAATAATTTAATTTCTCCTGTAGCCCTTGGTTAACCAAATGCCCTAACTTTTCTGTTCTCACCCTGTATTAGATTTCAGTCTTGGCTTTAGCCTTCCTACTGTCATAATCATTTTTTTCTGTATAGACCTACTCTGAGTATATGCTCGATTTATGGTGTTGTCACAATGCATGTGTTTTTAGTATCTAGTGCGTTACCATTTGTCAGTTTGAACCATACAGTTTTCATTCATACTGTCCCACTGTGATAACTCATATACTTTTCCCAGTTGATTCATACCATTAAACTTAACTTTCTGAATAATTGTGATTTGTATTTAATTTTCCCTTGTAGACTTTTTAAAAAATAGCCAAAGCTTTTGGAATCTCTGAAAAGTCTTCCCCTCTCTCTGTAACTGAATAGTAGGCAGGGCAGAGAAGTCCTCCTACAGATTGTAAACCAGCATCTTTCTTGGCTCTCAATTTTAAGATGGTGGTCAGGTGGACTGCCTGCATTAACAACTGCCCGCCTCTTTAATTGGTGGGGTGATGCTGATCTGAAAATTATAGCGACATTTTTCTGGCCAAATTGTTCTCATGCAGTACAACTTTGCATGCTATCGGTGTATTTTGTAAACTTGGTCAGTGTGAAACACTTTTAAATTTTCTAACTGTGTTTTTTGATGTGTTGCTTTTTGAAGTAAACTTCTGTTTTAAAAACACATCAGTGGTTAGGCTATCCCACCGGCGGTGCCCAAAACCTTTCAGTGGGATTCCTGAAGCTGAGTCTTAAAGGAATTTTACTCCTGGGCCATTCTCTGCGTGCTGTAAAGCAACTGTGGTAAATGTACAAAAGATAAAGGAAGTTATGCCATGTGAATGGTAAAGGTCAAAGCTTCAAACATTTGCTCTGATTACGCAGTAAATGTGTTGGGCCTGATCTTCACCTACTTGCTTGGCACTTATTATACAACCTGGGACCCTCTGACATCAGTAGAGTATATGGGAGTGTAAGCCAGGCTAGGAACTGACCTCATATACTGACCTGACAAAAAAAGATGAATTTGTGACAGATGTGACATCTGCCAGGTAGGACAGGCTTAGTAGTGCAAGCTGCAAAGTGAGTGCTTTCATGGAATTCTTTCTTAATTCCAGTAAGATGTATTGTTGGATCTTTCTTTTCAAGTAAAAAAACAAACAAAATGTGCATTAGCACTTCTGCCTCCTCCCCCAAACAAACCTAAATGTTAGAAGTTAAAAAATCAAAAGCAAAGCAGTGCTTTGGGACATTCTCTTTTTTTTTAATTAGGAAAATCCATAGATTTTTTTTTTTTCCCCACCATATTTCATTTTCTCTAGGTTCCAGCTGTGTTTAAAACCAGGAGTTTTAATTTGAAATTAATCCTGTGGAGCAGGAAGAATATCTCAGGCGTGAAGGGTAATATTATTTCTTCGCTGTAGAGAGAAAATTATTTTGTTCACTTTCCAAGACTTTACTACAGTGGCTTGTAAGTACTTTATGAAAGAAGCCACAATACTTGTCCTTCATGGATGAGAAATCCTATGTTTCCTGGGATTACTGCCTTTCTCTAATCCAGTTTGTTATCAGCTATTGTGGGGGCAAAGAGCAGCAGGGGTTTTTGGTCTTTCTGCAGCTGAAGAAATGTCAGTCTTTAAAGGAATCTTTCAGGCAAAGTAGAACATGGCAATTACAGTAAGGATCTGGTCCTGATTTGACGATGGATGGGGGCCCTTGCCATCTGCTGCAAAGAACAGCTGTTTCCCATGACCCACTAATTAATGGCCATGCACCAACATCATTAATGGCCCTATTTGTACAGGACAGTGTAACTGTGGGTTTGTGGGAGCATGTGTCTGTTTGGATCAGAAGAAATTGTTCCTTTACCTCTGCATGCTGGTCTTGATGACCAGTGGTGTTTTAACTGGCTATGTGCAAATGTTGACTCGACATCTGTATGTCATACAGATGGTCAGCCCTGAAGAAATGTTGGCAAATCTTTGAACTTCTACAGCAGTGTTTCATGGTTTTGCACACTGGGAGAACAGAAGGGGCCATGGATGTAAATGCAATTTGTAGGGTCTAAATCCCTCCTTACCACTATCAGAATAGTAAGTGTAGATGAATTGGTCTCTGAAATACAGGGGTTTTGTTGGTAATAGTTTCTTTGCACATGCCTCCTTTTACTGTTTGGATTTGGGAAGTGGGCTACCACAGCACCGGAGTTTTTGGCGGTGCTGTCAGCACTGCGCTCGGAGACCTCCTCTCACACTCTTGGGGTCTGATCAATCTGTGTTTGGATTTAGCTTAGAGTGAATTCTAATGCACGGGTATGGGGGGATTCTTTTAACCCTTTTAAGGGAGGATCAGCAAGTTTGAGATGGATGTGGAGTCCTTGAGATAATAATCATTATTCCTGAAGGAGTTAGCAGGAGAGCTGTCTCTTCTCTGACAGCACAAAGATAAAAAATAAAAATGTCAGAGTATCCTAGTTGGCATCCAAAGTGAATGAGTCACTCCTAATGCTACTAAAAAGCTAATTCTGCCTTGACTTCAAAGCAAAACATCAAAGGCAGTTTTGCTGTTTATCCAGGTGCTAAAGAAAGAGCTTTTCCATGCTGCTGCTACTCTGGCTGAGAGTACGGAGGAGTGTCATGCTTGCTTGCTATTGATATTGAAATCGTTACATTCAAATGAAGCTTATTGAATCTGTTGCTGACACAAGCAAGGGACCTACACCAGCAGTTTGACAACTGTTCTGTGATTTTTACGGAAGATAAACCACAGACGAGAAATGAGATAAGACAGCAGGAAATTAGGAGGTGTTCCCTGATTTTCCTAAACAGCAAAGATAATATTCTTCATGGGATCTGTTCCATAACTTGCTGTTATTGCATGTTTCTCCTTTTATACACCCTAGAAGCTCCTTGGCCTTCTGCATCTCTTAGTCTTTATGCATACGCTGTCTTGGCTGTGTGTGGCAGTGACTGTCATGCACAGAAGTCGCCTCCTTGGCACAGCTTCTGCAGATCCATGGTGGCTGGATTCGCCATGCGGCTGCAAGTGTTCCTCTGCAAATGTGAGGCTCTTGATTCACTTTTGAAGGGAAGATTAATTAAAGACACAAAGCCAAGTGAAAAGTGGCTTTTGGAAGATTATTCCAAAGTCTCTATAGATTTCTTTGAGAATAAATACTTTTCTATGGAGAGAAGTGTAGTAGTGCTTATCTTTGTGGACTTCATTAAAGCGTTTGAAATGGAGATGCATGGGAGAGGATGGAGTTTAGTATGAGAGTTAGAAGGTGGGTAAGAAATTTATCATCTGAAAGGGTAACATTTGTTTGAAAGAAGTACTTGCTAGGAGGAAGACTGCTAACAAAACTTGTCAAGGACCAGTTTTAAGAGCAATTGCAGTTAGTATTTTCATTTACAGCCTTTGAACAAAGTCAAGGAGTGTGTTTAATGAAGGTTGAATTAGCAGCAGTGTTATGATTATTTCATTTAAAACTATATGCTAAACAAGTCTTTTAGTTAGGCTTGGGTAGTTTCGTGAAAGGCAATACTTGTAAGGCCCTGGTCAAGTAGAAGATGATGATGATGAGAGATAAAAGAAAACAGCAGCTTTCTGGTTTCAGCTAGGGCTTCATTCAAATGTTGGGGCTAGAAACGTATATAAGATGTTTTCTGGACGATATGTACATTTTGAGGATATAAGAAAAAATTCTTTTACATTGCCTTCCTAGCAAAAGTGATGAATTATATGAAATAGTGACTATTCAGTAAGCCTGAAATGAGTAAAGAATGAACTTTGTTTTTTTCCGTAATTTACAAACACTTTGTCGTTCATTAGAGAGTTCTTGAGATTTTTACATTTACATTACATACAAACATTTTACTTCTGTTGCTCTGCCTTTTAAAATTGATTTAAAGATTTTATTTCATAGTTTTTTTTTCTGATTTTCTGACTTTTATGTTTTGAGAACTTGTGAGTGAACATAGCACTCTTGAAGTGAGAAATTTTTTTGTTGCCTGGTGCATGCAAGCTATCTGCTAACACAATCTATGTTCCCATCCTCTAGCTTGTCTACTTGCTGAACTGTAATGTAAGCTGTTGTTTTAGTCCACTAAGAGATGACCCATAATGCCAAATTGATTTACTTGTCTTAGTGACATGTAGACTGAGCTCAAGATACCATTATTCATGTTTCTTTCAGTTGTGACTTACAGCTGAATTTGAATCTGATCCATGTGGTGAATTGCGTCAATCCTCAATGCTCTCCCTTCTCTCCAGACATCTATATTCAAAATCCTCTATACTGTGTTTCAGCTTTTTGCAAGAATTATTGTTTGTGCTTTGTATCCTTAATAAGAGATATAAATTATGTTCACAGGATGAGTAAAAAAAGTAAATGTCATGGTAGACAAAAGCATTTTCAGCCAGTGATTTAAATCAAGGATGGGGGAGTTCTGAAAAATATGAATAAAATCAAAGCTGCCTTCATCTCTTGAAGATAATATAACACGTGTTGCAGGTGGGTTAGATTTTGGAAATGCACTGGAGAAACCTGAGGTCTTATCAGTACAGATAATAACTTTGGAAAGGTTACGTTTCTGCTCTGTACTTCAGCTTGCTTATCTCCAGGTTAAGGGAAGATATTTCTCAAATACCTGCTGAAACTTAACAGCTTTTTGCAGAATCTTTGAAGAAGCCTAACTAAAGGTGACCTGAAAACTTCCAAATTCAGTGTCACCTCTCACTGTTGTAAAGTGAGCTTCTACTGCTCTAAATTCAGGGCTGGGGAAGAAAGGTTGCCTGTTAAAGTCTGGAAAAATAAAGCATACCTAGACTCGGGGTTTATGGATATGCCTCATTAGAGAGGTTCTAAATAAAATCGGTGGAGAGAAGAGCAGAGCTGGCCAGTCTCACTATCTAATTTTATTGTTTCTCACTCATCCTTGCATGTATATGTGCAGACAGTATGTTTTCTGAATAGGTCTAAGCATCTTTCATGGCTTTCTGGAGCTTGCTAAACTCAGGAAGCTTTTGAAGTGCAGATACACTTCTTTGGAATTCATTATATTTCTGCATATAATGGATTTTAATAATTGAATTAGTCTAAAATTTGGAGGGGGGAAAAAAATCCCCAAAGGTGATATTCTGTCTTTGTTCATACACACACACGCATGCCTATATATACACTCTATTCTAATAGAGTGTGCCTGTCTACATAAACCTAACCATATAAAACGTAGCATAGATAACAATAGCAAATATAGGGCTGGAAGGAAGATGAGAGTTCTTCTGATCTAGCATCAAGATGGGATCAACTATAGCTACATCGTTCCGGATGTACTTTTGTTTAACCTCCTTATCTGCACAGGTGCATATATCCTGAGCCACGTACACCGATTCTGTAGTGTACTTTATGTTAGAAAAAGTTTTCTAATGTCTTGCTTGCGTCTGTGGTGACCCACTCAGCCCTTGCTCACTCTGCCCAGTCTCAAGGGGGATGGAGGAAGCGTATGGCGGGGGCAAGAGCCAAAATGCCATGGGCTGGATGGGAGCACACCTAAGGGTGGTGGAGGAACGAAGGAGGATGTGTCCATGGTGTGTGGAGTGAGCAGGAATGAAAGGAGGGCACATGGAAAGGAAGGACATAAAATGATGGAGCGTCCCAATGATGCCACAACATAAGTGCAACAAAGGAGGGCTTCAGCATCTCTTCATGCTTCCTATACCCACTCCCAGTTTGAATTATTTGGTAAGTTGCTCAAGTGGAACTGCTTAACTCAGTTCGATTGCCCAAAGCAGAGTCTTCCTGCATGTAGAATATTGTCTCTGTTGGGAGTTAATTATATGGGCTGAATAACTAATGTTCACTTTTGGTAAATCAAATAAAATAACAAAGCAGATTTCTGTCTCTGGTACAATTTATATAACAGAATACTTTTCATGTGCAAACAGAAGGGCTAGAACAGCAGAAGATTCGGGATATTATGATGTTTGAAATCATAAAAAGTATGTATATATCTTGTAAATCCGGGGTCATTTTAACTTTGTTCTTACCCAGTAAATGTGCACGGTTATGTGCTCTATTTACTATAGAGGAGAATTAAATGAAGAACACAAGATGATGTTTATGATCACAAAAGCATTTTCATGCATACAAGATACTAATAAAACTACCAAGAGTAAGAAAGAAGGGCAGTGTAGAAAGAAATTTCATTTCTTTCTCTTGCGTTGTTTTTTATCACAGTACCTCAGTAACACCCGAACTGGTATTTGGCAAGATCATCTCCCAGAGATGAGATGTCTCTCTGTGTATGTTTCTGTCACTTCACGTCTCCTAATGTTAAGAAATACAGCCAAGATCACTGTTCGTGTCTCTTGAATAATAATCCTGGGGATTATTTTCATTCTCTTGATACTCTTCTCTAGAAGAATGCTAATGCCAGTGAAACAGGTAACAGCTTTTACTGTTAATTTCTTTTGGGTTTTGTTTTTCTTCTTTTTTTTTAATAATTTATCTGTATTTTGGAAGTCACAGAATATTTACAAGCAAAATATTAAAAATCTGTAAAAGGGCTGATTGCATTATCAAGCTTAAAAGTGATGTTGTTGCCAAATATATATATTTTTAGGAATAGTTAGGTATAGTTAATATTTCATGCCTTACGAATATTCCTCCCCCAACACTTCAGCACTGGCAGGCTTTTTTTGGTCTGTTTTGAAAGTAGTATTTTTACAACAGTTTTTACTTTTGAGCTGTATTCTCTAGGAGTTCTTTCATGATTTTCCTATCTGCTTTATTATATTCCTCATGCGTTTGAGATTTTATGTTGATTCAAGCTGTATTGGCCACCTCAGTGTTTCTGCCTTAATCCAGATGGAGGTACATGTAGGGTCTTAAGCATGTACCTAGTGGGGCCGGCTCATGTGCTGAAAGGTGAGCATCTCTCTGCCTGCTTAGCTCCAGTTTAGATCATTGCATCTGTGGGTAAGCTCTCATAAGCATCCTGAGCAAACTAGAACAGTCTGCTGTCTTAATGCATATTGTAGTACGCATTTTTTGCGTATTCCAGTATCAATTTTTGGGGTCTATGGAAACAACACCATAATGTTTCCGAGCCAGTTGACTCTCCTGTCCTGAGACAGGTGTCTGCAGAGGGCTGTGCTGGACAGACGGAAGGAGAGCAGGTGGAGTTTGCTGGCAGGTGGTTGTGCTTATTCTACAATCTTAGTAGTACATTTTAAATAGAAAAATCTGTGTCTGTTAGAGAGGTGCTGTGAGTATTTAGGAGCAGGCAGAAGTAATGTGTATAATCCTAAAGCGCTATTGAATCAAGGTCAATTTAAGAATGCTAATAAAGGTTATTTCATCCTGCCACTCTAATCGTCTTGTTCCTTGTTTCCTTCTCTGCTGCACCCCCAAGCAAGCACCACAAACAGAAGCACTCCAGTGGCCTGTGTGGTGTCTGTTGCACCAGTGAGACCCCAGATTCGCAACTGAGAATGGGAGGCAGCATGTTCCCTCTTGTCCCCATGGGAGCTCCTGCCTCCCCAAGGCCGAGCGGCTCAGGGGCACCCTGTGCCTGCTCCGCTGCAACACCGGCAGCCTGGTGAGTGGGGTACATCTTGCACCTCTCTAAAGTGTTGGTGTGGTTGGTACCACTACAACATACGAGTCTTTCTGAATTAATTATGCCCTTCTGGAATCTGAAGCTCTTGACTGCATACTTTTTTTTTTTTTTTTTTTTAAATACAGGTTTGCATTGAATAATGTTTAGTATCTGTTCTGGTAACTGTTTATTCTTGTATCTCCTGTGTTAAGTGGGCAGTGGAAAAATACAGTGTCATTACAAATGGAAATATTTAATTAAAATTGAGCAGTAGTATTTTCATGATTTCAAGTGTACAGGTACTTTAGATAAAACATTTCACCTCCAGCTTTAGAGAATCGGTATTAGGAACCCCGAGGCAACTTCTTTTCTACCCAAGCAGAGAGTACTGGGGTCTAGCAGGTAACCATGACACAATAATCCATTACAGAGATGTAGTTCTAGGTGTGTGTAATGAATTCAAGAATCATAGAATGGCTTGGGTTGGAAGGGACCTTTAACGCTCCACTAGTCCAACCCCCATTTTGCTTTCCCTTTTCCTCTGTCCCAGTATTGTAGGTGGGGGTTGGTTTCCCTCCATTCCCCCCTCAACTGCAGCAGACGTGACGTTCTGCAATGCTTTGTTTTTATCCATAGTAGATAAAGGTTTTAGCTGTAGATAGACACAAAACATGGTCCCTTTGAGGTACTTGATATGAATCACATTGTTTCAGGGATGCTTTATAGCCTGTCCCAGGGCAGTGCTTTCAGTGAAATACTCTCGCTTAACACCTATCAGCATTTGCAGGTGCTTGCTTATTTTTGATAGGGGGAAGGTAGGGAAATTCTGCCTACCAAGCAGGGTTTCATGCTGTACATTGTGTAAGGAAATGCTACTGGGACTTTCCTCAACAATTCATTATCAGCTGTATAGTTTTTATTGCCTGATCTGGGCTCTTTAATCCCACTAGTTGGAAATTTTCACTCTTGACTCTTTCTACCACCTAGTTATGGTAACATTACGTTAGTGAAAACTCAGTTAATGTTCAGACAGAATTATAATTGACACAGAGTTAGCTGTGTTATTTGGGGTGGAAGGAGGATATTCTTTGCATGTAATATCTCTTGGTGTTACTACGTCTTAATACTCCCACTCCCTTCTATATATAGGTTGCATTAAACCAAAGAAGCACACGTGCTATTCTCTCATTTGAGGGTTTTACGCTAGGTGTTTTGTGAACCATGCTGTCTCTTAGTTGTTCTGATATAGGAGTTACGTCTTTCTAAGAAAACCTATTTATTCTTGTTTTTTTCTTTTGTAATTATTCTGAATAATTACCTATGAATCCTGATCTTATTTCATTTCTACCCCCATCAAACATAAAGCAAGTTTAATGACAAACTGTTTGAGACTGGAGAGTGTTTTGTCAAAGTATTGTGGTATGCTAGTCCTGGTTTTTTCACTCTTCCTCAGACGTTTGCTCCTGTCTAGTGTCAGAGGACCAGTACTGGGCTTGGCAGACTTCTGCTTTCACCATGGGTCACCACTCCTGTATGTTAGTGTTTTGATACAACCTTTCCTCTCATCCTCTGGAAAGATGCTGACTCTGTGAGAGATTGCCTGAGAGCTAATTTTGGTTCTTTTGTATTTGGCATTTCTGAATTTTATACAAATCATTATGACTGACTTGAAAATGGGTAAGGGAGGAGAATGGGACTTCACTTCTCAATGACACAAGTGTCATTGTGCTGAGCAGGCGTGTTTCAGATAGATCAATGTATGTTTGCTTTCCTGCTGAGCCTTGGGAGTTTTTTCTGCTGTAAAACTGCTCTAAACTGTAAGCAAACATTTACTATGTTAAACTGGCATTGTGGTTTTTTTTTTTTCCACTTCAAGCTTTTAAAAAAGGAAGCAAATCCAACTAACTAGCAAGAAAGCATGTGGTTTTCTTCTATTAAAAAAAACCACCCTAATCTCACTGGTTTTGATGAATAACTGGATTGCAAAATGTTAAAAGTCAGATTTGACCAGTCTTTGTACCTGAGGGACTCTCAGACTTGTTTTACAAATGGAAGGGAGGGTAAAAATGGGTGGGAGGAAAGGAGTAAATGAGAGGGGGGGAAAAGCAATTTTAGTAAAATGACTTTTTCATTTTTAAATTTCATCTCAATTTTTTAAAAGTAATTAAAGCTGACTAGGATGACTCTAAAGGATTAAAGAAAAAATATTTAGATTGTTCCTAAGTCGCTTATATCAGTGTTTCATCAGTATCTCTATTCAGATTTGTTTCTTCTATTGCTTGTATCAGACTTCCACAAAGAAACCAGAAAGGTGCATTTTGATTTCTTTCTGTACATGCCTAATAGTGGTGAAAGTGGAAAGGTTTGGCACTGAAGGACATGAGCTCAGAAGGAGAATTAGAAGCAGGAGGCTGCAGCTCCCCTGTCAGAAACGGCACTCTTGGGCAGGCAGGGCTTTTGTGTGCAGGAAGGGAGCTGCTGTGCCAAAATTCCCTTCCCAATTCGCTGTGCCAGTCTGTCCTGCCCTGCTGCTTTCCCTGTGTGAGTTCCTCAGTAATTCATGCCTAGAAAAGGTAACAGTCCAAGTAAATGTTTCTTTTGTTGTTGTTAGTTTTTTCTTTGTTTGTTTGTTTGTTTGGGTTTTTTGTTTGCTTATTATAAAGGAAATACAAGTCAAAGAAAAAGCTTTCTGCACAGGTGTGCTTGTTCTAATATTTGTTTTGTGTCTCTTCTGTATACTCTAAAACACACCCAAATCTCCAAATAATAATGGGGGGGTGAACCATCCAGAAAACACCTCCCTCTTCTGTCTTCCTTTGTACACAGGTACAAGAGACTTTTGTGTGGTTAAAATTTGCTGGGAGTAGAGGAGCTGTGCTGAGATTGTTAAACTACAGCATAGCAGGAATAGCAACGTGTAGTTGTGTGGATGTGGTGCTGGTTCCCTCACTTTCATTTATAAGCTCAGTAGACTCACAGCACTCGGACAGTATCCTTCTGAATCCTTCCCAGGGCTATCTGCACAAATCATGCATGAGCAGACGTTTCTGGCAGTGGGATTGCCAAATAGTTGACCTGAATGTGAGATTTTAACCAGCAGTCGAACTGTTGACTTGCAGGTCTTTTGTTGCTCTGCATTACTGCAATACTGGGGCACGGCAATGCGGGTTGCCTGGCTGTGCCCTTCAGTGAAGGGTTTGGCCTTTGATCAGGAAGACAGCCACAGTGGCTTCAGGGGCAGCTGCTAAATACAAGGACATACGCTCAACTAAATCTCTTTGTTTCCGTAAAACTATCTAAAAGCTGTGATTAATATCCAGGATCTTAAAAAATTCAAGATTTGCTTCTTGTTGAACTAAATTGCAGTTTGGTGCTCTGCTGTGTGAGTATGCTATCCTTGCAGAGTTTCTCCAAGCCATGTTCAGAACGGTTATTAGTAGGATCTAGTTAGGTCAGTGTTCTGCCTGTAGCTCTGGTTTCTCTGGAGGGGGTAATCAAGGCGTACAGTATTGCTACTATTGGGGTTTCTCTGTGGAGTTATTTTTGCTGATTTTAAACTTACCCATTCTTGTTTTGCCCAGAGGAGCTGAATGCCCTCTCACCACCCTCTCTTTTGCAGATGAATTCTCAAACCAGTTTATAAATACGGATAAATCCATATGCAATGTCATGGGATAGAAGATTGCTATCCCTACTCTACAGATAGGGAAATAAAAGATAAAAGCATCTGAATTCCTATTTTGCATGTTCTTATACTAATGTTGAATGTGCAGGTATACACAGCTCATCACAGTCATTCATGTAATCACATTAAAGCAATTAAATTTCCAAAACTGAAATACTCTATGTTTTGCAATACTGGAGCAGAGTAAGGTGTATCTAATGGCATTCCTGTATGTACTATGCTGCTGCCACCACCGGTGGCTACACGGCATAGCCCGGTGATAGTGCAGGGCTGCATCCCATGTCTCATAAAGTGGGTCCTTTCCCATGGCAGTGTGCTTCACTTTTCAATAAAGCCACTGTGTGTACAGTTTAAAGCTTCTTTGATTTAAAAGTTGATTCTGTTAATGGAGCCCACTACAATTCAAATGCAGATATTAGTCGTGTTCTTACAGATGTTCAAACCACTTAAATCCCTCTAATTTATTTGCCCAAATGATCTCCCCAGCAGTGAATTTCCCTGGTTAACCATCAGCTCTCCTACCGAGTGTTGCGTTTTTATCTGTTTTCAAAGTTGCTGCCTTTCAGTTTTGTCAGTGTCCTCATTTCAGGTTTCTCCGTAGAGTTGGTGTTTGATTTACCACTTGATGAGAAATATCCTCGCCTAGGGAAAGAGACTTGAATTTGGCAGCAAGTGGAGTGGGTGGGTATAACGTCTGCACAGCTACACAGAGCTGTCACTCGGGCTCCTGCTACTCTGCAGGAGGTGGAATATTTCCTAATGAATTAAATCTCTTGAATCTGGTCACAACAGGAGAATTTTGTTTTCCTGCTGAACAACAATGATAAAAATATCTATTTACACTTAGTGGTTTTAATTTTCTGTTCCTGTTCCCCTCATCCACTGAAGATGCTAATTAAGTATTTTTAATCTTGGCAAATAAAGGCCTTGAATGAAAGTGCAACTTTTTTTATACATCTGTAGAATAAAGCATATGCATACATCTGACCTGGTCATAAAATGATTCAGGCAACTAGAGAGGGGTTGGTTAGCTGGAGAGCCGCTCGCTGGAAGCAGTGCAGAAGCCTGTCCAGAACCGCACAGGCGTTAGCTGAGATGCCACGTGATTATCCATTTTCAGGGAAAGGTTGAAGGCAAATGGCTTTAAGGGAACACCCAATACACATCATGCAGCAGGAAAAGTTCATACCCTAAACAAGCTGTTCTGCAGCGCAGCAGCCGGTGAGAGGGCTTCAAAAGACTTGTCAGATTTCCTCAATGTACAAATAAGTGCTCGGTTAGAGGGGGAAGCATCTCTGACACACAAGGTAATTAGCTTCATCTGACTTCAAACATCTACGTGACAGGTGTTTGAATACTTCTGCTTTTATTTAATAATTTTGTTGTGTTTATCTTGCATTCCTGTCTAGTCAGTGGAGAGGAATAGGCACATATAAGGGATGCTCCATCTGACCCCGTTTTTGCTCCCTGCGGGGGGTGCATAGACGAGCAGCTGGGGTGTGAGCCTCTGTCCTTGCTCACAGGAATGGCTGCCTCGCAGCTGCCTGCCAGAGGCTGCTTTGGTCTGTACGAAGCACCTAAAGATACTAGGAGAAACAGAGCACTAGTAGTGATCCTGTCATGGACTGGTGGCTTCATGGTAGTGCTTCCTCCCCCCCCAACTGGTGCTGTTGTCTTTAATCACTTATTTTTGGAGATGGAGGGTACATCTGGGGATTACTAAAGTAGTGAGGATCAAAATAGACAATCCTTTACTATGTACAGATGATGCGGCCCCAAAATGCTCTCTTATGTCCATCAGTGCTTTTGTTCCTTTTTTGCTTTTTGGATCCATGGATAGCTATAAGTAATCATCTTATTTCTTCTTGCTGCCTCATCAGAGGCCTGCATATTTAGGGTCTTCCCTATCTTTGATTTACATTAATTTTTATTTTTATATATATATCTTTGATCTCTCTCCACACAAATACATGTGTATATGTGTGCTCACACACACGCTCACAGTGTACTGGTGCCTGACCATCTGCTTTGAATTACTGGAAAGGAAATTGTATGTAAAGGCCATCCAGGGACTATTAAAGACAGAGGCAGAGAGGAAGAGTACTCTCTAATCAGCAGTTCATTAAATAGCAACAACTTGTGGCAGAATTGTGCTTATGAGACTGCTGAGCACTTAGGTATCCTTAATTGTTTAAATTGGGAATTTGAAAACTTATTAGTATCTTGGATAACTGCTTCTGAGTTATCCAAGAAAGGCAAGGTAAAAAACCTTATCAACATATAAAAAGTGACATGTAGCAAACAAGGGTGAAGCCATGTCAAAGAGAAACATAAACATTTAGGAAATTGTTTAAATTAGACAGAAAGGGCAAAAATCACGTGACAGAAACCAAACAAGAGATGGCCCTGATGCTGCCTGTCTATGGATGGATTTATGAGTTTGTGGAATAAACCTCTTTGGAGAGTCACAAAGCTGCTGAGGGGTTTAAGGGTCAGGGAACATATTCAGACTCTATAAAATAAAAATAATCATAATCGGTGAACTAGGCTTTCCTGAAAGTAACTCTAGTCAAAGATGTAAAGTCAGCTGTATTTTTAAAATCAAGTGACACAGTCAAGGTTGTAATATTTGCTGTGTGTTTTGGGAAGAGAAAGATAAGGGTATTGTAAAAGTACTGCTTTCAAGTTTAAAAGAAAAAAGTAGGTCAGGAGATTTTCGTCATTCCTTTACTTTTACCCTAAAGGGATTAATCTTATTTCAGATCTAGCAATGCATACAGACCCATAATCTACAGAATATTTTATGTAGGAAACATTTGTACAAGCAGCATTTAATCTCAGTCTCTGTGGTTGGAGAAATATATGCAGCAGATGAATGCTGAGTCATTAACTTAACATTAATAATGTATTAATAGCCACCTTATGGACCTCAGATTTGCAGCTTCTCCTCCAATGCCAGGAAGTCTGAAAGCTTAAACAAAACAGACAATGAATACTGTACCCCCAAGCTGCCTTAAACCCAAATTCTGAAAATGGAATTTGAGGAAAAGACTCAGAATTTTTTCAGTACATGAAATACAAACAGGATGAAACTTCAGGGTGGCAACCCTAACTCTAGCTACTCTATCATGTTTGTATGATCTTGGCCATAAAGGTCATATTTCATAAAAGCTAAGACCAGATTTTCAAATGTCAGTGTCTAAAGTCAGGCAGTTGAGGGAATAGCCTGACTTTCTTACAGGTACTGGTTGAAGGCTTTCTACTTGAATTGGCTTGAGCTGTGGAAAGACAGGTGCCACTTGTTTTTCCCCTGAAATAGGACTACTTGCATAGGTTTCCAGAAACAGGTTGCATTGCAGGAAACTGCAGACTCCAGACTCTGAAAATAGGAGGACACACGGAGTCTCCTCTGGGTGGTGGTAGGTTAAGGTACCTCCTGTTGCCTCCTCTTACACTGCTGAGGTGTGACACGACACCAGCTGTCACGGTGGTGGCTGGTTTGCTGGGTGTTAAGGTACATTTGTGGAGGCCCTGCCCAGATTTGTCAGTGGAAGCAACATCAGCCGAGCAGTTTAGAGGAGAAGCAAAAGCTGGGGAAATGGAGGTTTTTGGTGTTTTCTGTCCAGAAACTTTCTTCCAAGTTCAAAGCTAAAAACATGGAGGTAGGATTTCTGGTGGTCTTTCAGGTGCTTTGTATAGGTCTAGTGAAGCAGATGTAGAGATTGTTAAGGAAAGGGCAGAAAGGATTTAAGGCGAAAGCAATTTGCTCCCATCCTTCTTATAACTTGCGTAGTTCCTCTCATGTTTGAGAAGTCCAAATCCACTTTGCAATCTCTCTTTTGAAATATTCAACGACTAGGAAAATTTTGTCCTTATGTGACAGTATTGCTCTGACTGCCTGGCTTGAGGAGCTGGGTGGGAACATTGCTGGAGATTTTATGGCCATGATTTCATAAGCAGGATCTGCTGCTGTTCTCTGACTTACCTTTGCATGATGAATACATGCACAAGCAACCTTGCAGTGCCACCAGGCTGATCTGTGAGATGCTTGTGGAATAAGAAGGGTAAGCAAATCCAGACTGACAGGTGGGCACTTCAGTTTTCAGTTGGTGAAGGATTGTTTCAGTGCAGGTATTGATTACCTGAGTGATAGTATGCCTTGGATTTATTTGTAAGAACTCGGACCTTGCTGCATAACTTCCTGGTTCTTGACATAGTCTTTTCCGTAGAAAGGAGGTCAGAGATTGGCCAAAGGGCTGAAGATTTCCTACAGCAGATTTCCTATGGCAGGCCCTCCTCACCAGGGAGGGGTATGTGGTTTTTATTTCACAAATGGGCTGAAGTGGTATCACTTCTCCCTGTAAAAATCTTCAAAATCTACATGCTGAGCAGTAGGGGGAATGCCTGAGCACCCTGCTTACCATTTCCCTGATGGGGAGTGGTTTCACTGCAAGCAATGAAATCAAACCAGCTGAGGTGCAAAGAGATTGCCCTGATGATTTAACTTGCCTTCATTTTGACAGTGGTGCACAACACAAGTTATACAGTAAACCATATAGTCTATATAGTGTTTTCTGACAAAAATAATAAACTGAGATGCCTGTCATCTGCTGTAGGAAGTATTGAAAGTTAAATGGTCATCATAAAATGTGGGAGTTGTTATTGATTGTTTCTGTCTCCCCTGAAGGGTCTAGGAGACATGTAACTGTGGTGTAGGTAGTCATGTTGCCTTTGTGTTTTTTCCCTTAAGTCACAAAATTTCACTTTAGAGTTAGCACTAACTGATTGGTGCTGTACCCTTGGCAGCTGAGAGGTAAGTTACTCTGAGCCCAGCAGTCCCTCCTTGTTTGAGGAAGGGCTAAAGAGTTTCACTATCTAGCAGGTGGCTGCAATTTTGAAAATAGCTTCTTAATAAATTTTCTTCCCCCTGTTTTTTGTCTGACATGCTAATTAAGCTCACCAGGGAAGTGAGTGGCTTGGATTCCTCCTTTGCTCTCAGGCTCCTGCAAACAGTCAACAAATGTAGATGTATTTATGCAATTGTGGCAAGGAGGAAGGCGTCCAAATTCTTCACCTGTGAATGTACCGAAGCATTTAATCCAAGAGAAGGAAAAGAGAGGCATGCTGCTCCTGGGGCACTGTGGGCAGGGCAGGGGTGCTAATGAATTGGAAGAGGAAGGCTAGATGCCCCAGAAGAGTGGCAAGTGTGTGAAAAACAGATTGTGTGAGTAATTACTTTTGCATACCTTCCTGACCATTATCAGCAGGACTGGATTTTTGATGGAAAAACTTAATTAAAAAGTTTAATTTTTTCCTCTTAAGAACCGTGCATAAGGGCTCATTGGTGGGTGGAATTTAGGACACTGATTAATTGCTTTCAAGAGATCAGCTGTGTGAATCCTGCTAAGATGACAGAAACAGTAAAAGTTGACAACCTGCTGGGCTAATGGTACAAATACTTGAGCACCATTTCTAAAACAAGGTTTTACTCATGACTTCCCCATCATTGCCATTGCAGGTAGGTATTTGCTGGAAGAAGGAACAGAGGGCACTCTGGTGTGCAGCAGCTGCACCTGTTTTGTGATCTTATGTCCCCTGATTATTTCTGTCTGACTATTTCTTTACCCTGAGGAGCCTTCTCTAGGGCTGGCCTCTGTATAAGGTGCTGTGCAAGTGCAGACCTGGCATCTTTCTTCTACAGTAATGCATTGCCCCCTGAGCCTGGGTATGTGATTGACTGTGGCATGGGGCATTGGAGCAGGAGCCAGGATTTAATTGCATGAGGTCCAGGCTGTGCTGCAGCTGAGTATGAGGGGAGCCAGCTCTCTGTCTTGCGTCAGATACATGGGATTTGACAGATCTGCAAATACCAGGCAGAGATCCCAACTTCAAGACCTTGCTGCATAACAGAGGCTTTTATGGGCAGCGGGACACTGATTACAGTAGTTTTTGTGTCTGTATTAATACAAATGTAGTCATTAAAACAGTTAATAAAACACAGCAAGGCTGTGCGTTGTTCATGGCATATGTTGTGGCTGTGTGGCAGCACCCATTCTTGCAGAACCTTGGTTTTTTGTTCCTTTCAGGCTTACATTTTTGGTTCATTTAAAATGCTGTGTCATCATTCACTCTTCATATGGGTTCTTGAGGATACAAAACCCACCATGTCTCAGCACAGCTAGTCCAGGGCAAATTAATTTTTTTTTTCCCCTAGTATGGGCAAAAGCTGGTAATTGCAATGTGTGGTAGTTTACAGATGCTCAGTTTCATCTATTCAGTCTATTTCTTGAAGACATCTGAAGTACAGTTGTCGTTGACCTCAAAGGCAGAAGCATGAACAATTTGCCAGACTTCACACACAGAAATTGGCAACTGTGCTCCCCTTTGACACTGCTCTCTTGCATTGCCTTTTAGCTTTCCAAACTGGAAGACAGCCTTCCCATAGAGGGGAGGGAACATCAGTTGCACCAACACCTTCTGCTGCTTTTTCGTCCCCAGCTCTGCTTCTTCATTTCTTGTTCAACATACAGCAGTAAACTCGGAGAGCCCAGAGCACTGGGACAGGACAGGAGACAGCAAGTGTGCCTTGCCACTGCTGCGGTGTGCTGGCGGTCTTATCACTCTGCTTTCTGCACTGCACTGCCTGGCTGCAATCACTGCAGCTGCATCCCTCCCACCCACCCTGCCCCAGCCACCTCTTGCTAGCTGGGAAGCAGAATAGGTGCCTTCTATGCTGCTCCAGGTAGCTCTGAAGGAAGGCCCTATCCTATGTTATCCTCTCTCACTGAGCTGCATTTCTCAAGTTTGCCACCTGATACTGTTTAATTCTTGATGAATTACTAATCTGTGCTGTAGATTTATGATCAATTGCTGTTACTGCAGAGCAGGGGACACTTGACTAAATTTCCCCTTTCATCAGTCTTTCTAAGCAAGCTGTCTGCTGACGGAGAGCAAAGGCAAGGCACCTTGGACGTGCAGACAAGGTCTTCTACACTCAAATATCACTAAGGAGCCAGTGGCTGGCTGGGTTAATCTGGCCGTATCACCGAAGGCACTACAGTTGGTCCCTGTTGCCTGCAGGGAAGTAAGTCTACAAAATTCAAGAAGCAGAACTTTTACTAAGAAGCAGTATCTGGGTGAGGGGGAGAAGGATGAAGAAGAGGAACAGAAGGCTTGTGCATTCATGTCACTAATGAGTGATATCCAGGAATGCATGTTGTTTAGAGTGCCTGAAGGGAGAAGCTGTGACTGCATGGTGGGTTGCTTCTCCCAGCAGTGGGGGTGTAGTGCAAAGTGGAGCCAGACTCTCCAACTCTTTGTATTGAATTTACCAGTCACCCCTCCTTCCCACTTGCTCCCTTACATATACTTTGGGTGTCCTTGAAGTTTTCAGATAGCAGAGAGAGAAAATGGGGTAATGCAGAAAGGTACCACTTTCTAGTTGGGGATTATTATTTCTGTAATGCTTTCTGTGCCTCTGGGATGAGGCTGAGAGAAGATGTAGAGTTTTAAGTAAGAGGAGTGATGGAGGAGTGCAGTAGTTGGCGCTTCAGTTGTGTAGAGAAACATTGGAGTGCAAGTGCTTTGTGTAAATCCTGTGTGCTACACATACTGCACACTGGACGCCTACGGTCAATTCAAACACCTTCCGAAACCCAGCTTCCCAACAGGAACAGTACATGTTGCATGAGGAGTATGGAAGAATCAGAAAGGATGCCTGTTCCATAGCTTGTTTTAGCAGTGCTTGAAAGTATTAGTCATGCAACAGTGGTAAAGAATCACAGAAAGACAAGCTTTCTTCTAATGCTAAACAGAGAAATTCATTATGATAAGGCCCAGAGCATTACTCCTCAGGCAAGAATCTCTCTGCTTGGCAGCAGAGAGTTTAGAGCTGGATTTTTTTCCTACTCTTATTTGTGCATGGCTTCTCTGCTGTTTTTTGTTACACAGCTGATTTTAGGATATTCATTTTCCTTCTTCTTCCCCTACCCTGGAAAGGCCTTGATAAATTACTGAGAGCTGCTGCTTAGCATGTCATCATCCTTTGTTGTTATTATGGCATGTGTCTCTGTCTTTTTCCCAAAGCATCCTTCACCCTTCGCTTGCATCTTCTCCTTTGCCTAGCAGTGACTGTGCTTTCCTTCTTCAAGAGTTACATTTAATACATAATATCACTCAGGACTCAGCATTTTTGTATTAAGCCGAATCCTGTTGCTTTCATCTCCCATCGTGCTTGTCAGTCCCTCGTTTCAGATTGAGTTTCTTCATTTGAACTTGTCCTCTGAAGAGCATCCTGCCTTCGGCATGTGCAGCCTTTCTTTTGAAATGCGTTTCCTCACTGTGCCATTTCCTCTTCATTCATCATCTCAAAATTTTTCCTTCTGGAATATTATTTTCTCTCTCTCACTTCTATTGCTGTAATTAAATATTTTTCTGTTTGGAAAGAGTTAATAGCATTGGGGAAGGATGCAGTCCATGGTATTCCAAATATTAGAGTTTTAATCCGTTTCATGTGGAAACATTAAAGGAAGAGAATTGCAGTAATGAGACATAGTTTAAGATCCTGGTAATAAAGTGAGTGAGGGGAGCTGCAACCCTGATTCAAAATGCATCTATTCAGAGTCCACCCTCACTGTTTTCCTACCTCTGTACCTAAGTTCCCCTCAACAATATATATAATACCAAGAAATCCATTTCTTATAACTGAAGAGCATTATTGTTGGTTGGAAGAGCATTGCTTCCCTGTTCTGTTATCCTGTTGATTTACAGAAAAGGTACTGTGTCCTCAAAGCTAAAAATCAGGATTTTAAAATCTATTCAGTATTCTGCAAATAACTTCAAGAGTCTAGCTCACACTGTACATAAACTCTAGACTTGGCAACACACTTTAGAGCACAGAAAGGCCTTCTGGTATGGGGAAGTCATATTTAAATTAATTCCTCCTCCCCTTCTTTTCCATCCCTATTTCATCCATCCATCCTCCTTTTCCTCATGATCTGCTTGTTTGTAGCAAGCCTGAGGAGAGAATAATGATTCCTAAGGCTTCAGGGGCTTGATCTGAAATTCTAGCTGCATAGGCACTTGTATTGATGAAAGCAACTAAGTTTAAATTCTCTGCAGGATGTCAGATGAAAAGCACATTTCAGTCACACTTAAGGGTGCAGTTACATACAGAATAAGTGCGCTTTGCCCCCAAGTACGCAGGGAACCAAATGAGAAGTTGGCAAACCTCACTGAAGCTTCAGTGGATATAGGGAAACAGCACTGAAATAGTAAATCTGGTACCTCCTGGATTGTTTTTTCTTTTGAATAATTTGATTGAGATCCTAGACAGTTCTGTTTTTCTCAGACAGTAATTCAGGGCACAGAGTGATCATAAAAGCTTGATGAGTTACATAGTTACTGGCTAACAAGGTGGTATTTAAGAAATTAACACCAGGTTTCTGGTCTAGAATTGCCTAAAGTGAAAAGACATGTTTTGGAAAATTGATGGCATCAATGAGCTCAAGCCTGTCAGTGTTTTATTTGGTGGCTTCCCATGCTGAGAGTTTCGAGTCACTGCTTATAAAACTTGAGTTTGTGCTGATGTCACATGGTCTTATGAAAAAAACAGAATTGGTCTCTACCTGAAAAGACCAGTGTATTGAAAACTCTCCTTGTAAAGTTGGAAGGGGTCCCAGAAGTCATCTAGTCCAGCTTCCTGCTCAGAGCAGGGTTAATGTCACAGTTAGATCAGATATATTAGAAGCGACTGAAGAACCAACAGTGTATAAACATGTTAAGGACTGGAAAATACTAACTTGCTACCTGTGTTGCCTAATTATTAAGACCGTGTTTTCAAGTGCTTATAATTTTTGTCACACTTTAACTGTTTAGGCTGAAGTTTTCTGTGCTAATGATTATGGGTCTGAACAGATGGCTCATTTCTGAAACAGAATTAAAGAATATCTGCTCTTCCCCCAAGTAAGTATTTTCATGAACTTTCCTTTGAAGAATTCTAGCAATCCCATGCTTTGGAGCAAAAATAGGACTTTCAGCTCAGGTTTTGGTCTTTGTGTCATCTAGGTGGTATGCACCCTACATATGGTTACATGCAGTATGGTTTCAATTCTTTGAATTTAATAACTAAGATTTTACAACACTGACCAACCATCACTGTCCCTACTTCTGCGGCCCTGGGCTCCAAGGCTGAGTCTCACTCTAAAACCAGCACGGAGGATGAAGCTTGCTTCATTCCTAAACTCCCTGGGTTCCTGTGCAGTGTCTAGGAAAAGGCTGTCTAACTCAATTGCAGATACCACAAGATTTAAAACAGAATTGGGTATTGATTTTATGCCACTTGTTAGAATCTTTGGGATTTTAAAAAAAATTACTCTATTAAAAGACCACAGAACTTCCTAGATTGTTTTGCAGGTAACAAGGTAGCTCCAAATAATATTATTAAGGCTACAAAGGCCAGTGCTCACAAGGCACTGAAATGTCAGAAGAAAGGGTATCTCCATGACCCTGCTTTCCTCCCCCGTTGTTTCTAAATTGTGATACAGTCTTTCTAACTGGATGATTGCACTCTGAGTTTTCCACAATACTTTGGTCTCATTTATAGTACAGAACAGAGGCTGTTGCAGGTAGTTTATTTGCTTCAGCAGCTGAAAAGTACACAGTGACTGAAGCAAGAGACTGCGGGAAGAAGTCATCTGGCTGAAGGCAGGTGAGAGCTGTCCTGGTGAGCTTCATCCTGTTCCTGCCTGTTGCATCATTTTCCTGAAGTAGCTTAAACCAAAGTTTTTGCTTGTTAGTAATGATAAGATCCTCTTTTACTGGATGAAACTTGGGTACCGGTTTGCAGAAAGGTTAAGCACCACAACCACAAATGAAATTATACCTAAACCAGAGAGAAGATCATATCCTATGCTTCTCAGCTGGGGTTCCTGAAAGTCAGTGAATATATTTTTGACCTTGATCTCTCTGTAAATCAGTTACAAATATGTAAAACATGGATTATACAGTGCAAAAAATAACTAATATTGGTGAAGCAGTTGGGTTCAGTTGTGATGGTAATATGGGCACGGTCAGCAGGAAATTAATACTTCAGGCTTCTGAGCAGAATGTGAATAGTGTGCAGTATGCAAGACCTGCAGCTAAATGTGGAAGTGTGATGAGAAAGCAGGCACACTTAATAGTTGTCTAGTAGCTATAGAAACTATAGTTTCTATGCAGTGATTGAGGGAAGGACCCTGTAGAAGAAAACCTAAATCAGCATTTAAAGTTTGTATTCCAGAGTATACTTGCTAGCTGGATTAAGGCTGCTGAAGCAACTGTAATTCTGACATCTCTTTAAAACTTTAAAATGCAAGCTTTAAACTTGCATGATCTTATAATGTAGGAAACACTTTTAATAGTGTTTCCATGTGTAAGATATATTTGTGAACTTTATAAAACAGTATTAATGAAGACTGACTCTGTCCACTCTAGCTGTTGTCTTCCCATCCTAACTTTCTTTTTAATATATAGGCAGATTTTCAATGTCAGTGGTTGCTTTGTTTTTTTTTTTTTTTTTAATGTATGTATGCCCATGCACTGTCCAACAGATAGACAGTGCTGTTTCTTCCAAAGCACAACAGGCTTGCACCATTTGAGACATTTACAGCAGTGCAGAGGACTACGTCACGTAGGTAAAATGCTGCTGCATCAAAGAAGTGGTTCTTTAGACCATGGATATGCTTCATGCTGATGTAAATGACTGCAGAAGATACAAGGCCACAGGGAAACAAGCTCCATATTTCAGAACAAAACATGTAATTTTACTGAATGTGATTTACAGGCAGAGTTTGTTTATGCTTCCCCTGCCATAGTAAATAAACAGTGCTGTTCTGGAGCCTCCATCAAATGGTGTTGGAGGTTTGTGAAATATGGGGTGTGCTGTAACAGGAGACGGCTCTGTTTTTTATTTTAGAATAGTTAGCGAGCTAGCTTCCTTCACAGATTTGTTTCACTGCCTGCCTCTATAAATTTTATTTAAATACTTTTAGGGGGGCAAATTTTAGCTTGTGCTTGGAATATCATCAGAAGTTTGTTATCTAGAGAAAGAGGAACAGCCCTTGTTGCACATTACACATGATTATCTCCCGCTTAGTTATGGAGACAGGCTTGATCAGTGCAGGACTGTCTCCCTGCCTTGACTTCTGTGAATAAATCACTGCTCTGTTTTCCACTTATAAAGTAGGAACTTACTTAGCTCACCCTGATTTAAAAAGTTTTTGTTCGCCTAAAAGTTGCTGATGGAAAGCAGTTCATTTTGTTAATCACTTTCAGTTCCTTGAATGTATTAGTCTGGCAACATAAAGAAAAAACTACAGCCCTAGAAGGTGCTTAAAAAATAGAAAGCAGTCAAAGGAGAGTATAAAATTAACCAGGGTCCACCCAGGCTCTTTATTTTCTTTCTTTTTTTTTTTTTTTTTTTTTGGGGGGGGGGGGAAGGTTTAGATTGTTTAGGAGTTTAGACCTAAATGTCTTGTTAATCCATTTCCTTCCATTCTCTGGCCTCTTGCACCGTTTGGGGGAACTCAGTCAGCACAGGTGGCCACAAGCTTTCCCTGGCCAGCGCGGCGTGCCAAGAATCACCAGCTTGTCCTGGTGTGGCATGCCAAGTTGCTTTCCTTGGAGGAAAGTTCAGTTTTGGAAGAGCATTCGCAATTTGTAGCTACTTACAGCGTGCTCGCTGTGAGGGGAAGGGTTTGGAGGAAAGCTCAGGGCCAGCTGTAGTCAGACTCAACTGTTAATGCAGAATCGCTTACCAGGAAGTGATGGCTGAAATGAGGTAGGAATTTCTGAATGAAAAATGTGTCTGTTTAATTATTTCATGAATTGTGTGTGCAGAGCCTTAAAATATTTCAAGTTTCTGACATTTTTCCTTCACAAGGAAGGTGACCTGTTCACTTTGAGACATTAGCTTCTGTTCTTGCACTTATGCAGCAGGTAGCGCAGGCATGATGTAAAGATGCAAAGTGGAGTACAATAACAATATATAACTTAGATAATCAATTACTATAAAAATTACAGGTTGCTTCCTGGTGAAGTTGTATTTGAATCCAAAATAGGAAATTTCACTGATTCTCAGTAATTGTTCACATGAGTCGTAAAACCTTTGGGTCAAAGTACATACAAAATAAGTACTGATGTAATAGCAGGGAAACTTTCTGAAGTCTCTTCAGAGGAGAAAAGCGCGTGCTTAGTTTAAAATTAGGGCAGATCTACTGACCTGACCACACCCATGGCTGAAAAATCTGTCTTAAAACATAAACATATATCTGCATCTTAAAATATAATTAAAAAACAAGAGAGCACTAACTGAAAACGTGTAACTTGCATTGTGAGGTCTGGTTCTTTCACGTAGATGTAGCTCACCATGTGAATATAGAACAGGCTGTCTGCCTGGCCTGTGTCTGGCTCGTGGAGCGGACTCAGTGTGACAGCACTGGTGAAAGTGAGAGGAATTTAGTGGATGTTCCTTCTGTGTCTTACCCCAATGGGACAAGAAGCACTCTGCCATGTGACATGGACAGGGTTTCTGCTGGGCACTTCTTCTGTCAGTAGCATCATCACTGATGCAGAAGCAGCAGCTTGTGGAGATCAGGCTGTGTCGTGTGGTTAGACTCTCACCTGTCTGATCTACCTGCACTTGGAAGCGTGTTCCTGCAAATTCGGTTCTGAAGTTGCATCTGTGCAACATGTGCTCTCTGGGAAGTGAGTGGCACTACAAGAAGTTGCTATTAGCACTGGGTAAATATTAGTAAGCAGTGCTTGCTTGGGTTTATTTGTCAGTTCCTCAGAATTCACCCAGGTCTCTTGCCAAGAGAGCTGTAATTAGAGTGGAGTAGAGTAATGTATGGAAAATGACAGCACTTATTCACTGACAGGGAGATTTCTGTGCCCTGAGACTTAAGTTGTCAAGCCCGCTTCTCCTGATGAGAGCACTGCTGGGCTGCAAGTGATGGGTTACTCTGGGAAGACAATCACGATCAATAGCAAAAAGGAAGCTGATCTGAAACTTTCTCTTAAACTCAGTCTTGATCAGAAGTGTTTGCCTGACAGCTAGCGGAGCTGGCTACAGCTAACAAAGAGGCCTGCCGACGGTAGCAGGAGGGGTTTGGTAGAGTTACGTTTCATTACTTTGTAAACCTTCTGGATCCAAACCTCTACCGCTGTCTTACCCAAGAAAAATGCATACTTGGGGAAATGAGTAGCGTTTCACTTTCCAAATGCAGCGGTATGTGAGCCACATCTCACAAGATGGAGAAGTGTGGGGCACTAGAGAATTAGGATGGTTAAAACACTGCAACTCCCTCAAGAGTTTTATTTCAAGCTGTTCTAATTGTGGCAATTTTTCACTGAACAGAGGATGAGAAATAGTTGGTGATGCTGGGTTTTTTTAAATTCTCTGCTGGCATGGCTCCCTAACAGTGCCTGTCATGTACCAGGGTATTTGTTTTGGGCTAAAACTAATTTTCAGATTTCTCCTGGAGAAAGAAAGTAACTTACTGACATTTTAGTCCAAACGTGTGTACAGACTGAAGCATCCAGAAGGCCAAGAGGGTGGGCACTGTAGTGCTTCTCATCAAAGTTCTCAGCTGTTAAAGAGATAATTCTACTATTTCACTACCACTATTATAATGTGTTATATCAGATTACAATTCTCTTGTAGATCTGGAGGCTGGGTAGACCTATGATTCTAGTTAAAAATCTGTTTCTGACGCTACCTCCAGGTGAGTGTCCTGGGGTATTGGTTTGTTTGCGCAGACTGGCTGTGAGGACAAGGTGATATGGACACTGGTGTATCTGAGTGGCACTGCTTGGGGGAAGAAGGTCCTTCAGAGGAGAGGCAGCTGCAGGGTTGTAGGGACTGCGGGAGGTGGTGAGCCTGGGAAGCACAGTGCGTTCGGACATCCCTGTTGGGCACATCACTTCCAAAGTGTCCACTGGCAAAGCTTCAGCAACAGAAGTGAAGGAACTGCCTTGGTGAAAAGCTAAATCTTCTTTCACTCTCAGAGAGAAAGAGAAATGTGTTTGCATTTATTGTTTTGTGTTCAGTAGATCCAGCTGTTTACCCCCAGATACTATTGCCACTAAAGTCTCTCCATACACATCTCTCTAGGGGCTCCAAGTTCTTGGGAGTGTTGCTCATGGAAGAGGGTTTCTATGTATCTACTATATGCTTCATCCTGTAAACTCAACCAACTGCTTTTGAAAGCTCCTGCAACTAGATCACATTTATTTTGTTGTAATACACGAGCCTTTAATTACTGAGACAGAAAGTTTGCTGGTCAGGAAACGTAGTCAATTTTCATTGCATCTCTATTACAAAGCTGGCATAATTTTAAAAAACTGCCTTCCGTCTTCCAAATGCATGAAGTCTCATTATATTTTAAATACCTTTTGTGATGTGTGACTCAGAGGAACACAAACAGTACTCTGCCACTGTGCAGTTTTTTGTTCCAGCTTCATCTGACTCAATTGCATTTGGCATGATTTCACCAATTTTATTTTTGAGGTTTGATGAGCACCTAGCTAGCTATCCCAGTACATCACACTAAAACTTTGGCCTAGATACAGAATAAAATATACTTGTCTGATCAACTATATTCAAGTAAATCAAGATGATTAATTCAGGATTCTGTTGTAAAGCTTGTTTGGTATGATGCATACCACTTTCCAGATGTTCTTCTTGCTCTTCTAATAATTACTTTTAATTGTTTGCTGATTGCCATTAAGAAAAGAATTCAGCAGAACTGAAGAGAAAGAAAGAAAAAAAAGACAAAGGTAATGAACGATGCTGAAACTAAGAAGACTTACTGTCAAATTAAGGCATTTGTGTAAACTGCTTGACTGCTTTCTAATCCTCAGGCTATAGAGCAGGAGGAGACTTATGCTGGCAAAAGTGCCCTATGGAAATAAAAGGGTCTGTCAGGATAAAGGAGAGCGGGTGGCTATGATCATTCCTTCCCTGTGCTGCCTACTTTTTTGCTTAGGGGTAGAATAGAATATAAACTGCCTCCAGGACATGTATCAACTTTCTTAGGTGCATTAGTCATATTCCCCAGCTCCTGGGGTAATTGCAAGTGTGATACCTCCAGTTATATCTGCAGCTGTGTACCACCTTCTTTATTCCTGGCTTGGCTCTTCAGGCTGCAGTGACACGGGTCAATGGAGACTGCTTCTCAGACGAGGTTGCTGTACAGCCTGGGGTTTCTCCCAGGCCTGTTCTGTTTTTCAGCTCTCCAAGTTGTGCCTTGGTGGGTTTTTCATAGCAGCAGCTTGGCTCTGGCTTTTTGGACCACCCCTAAAACCACTGCAGAGAAGGTCAAGGAGGGGATGGGCTTAGCTGGCTACATGGAGCAGCTGGAGGAGGCCAGCGATGGAGAGGGCTGAGAGAGGGCTGGAGACATGGGGGTGTCGGGGGCAAGAGCTCAGGTGTCTGGGTTAGGAAGTATTTTGGGGGCTAAAGGGCTTTAAGGGCACTGGGTTGAGAAGCTCAAGCCAGCCCAGAGCATTCAGCAGGGTATGATGCATATTTTGGGGACCAAAGAGGTGAGATGATGGGGATTTACTGGGTAGTAAGTGGGCACTGCCAGGTGGGATGGTGTTTTGGGGCAGGATTATGTGCACAGAGCTACTGCCAGGTAGTGAGTAGCTAACTTCTTGCTATTAACTAGTAAACTACTAAAATCTTCTATAAACCCATAAATTAGTAAAACTGTAATTCATATAAATGTTTCCCATCTCTTATTCATTGTAGGTGTTCAGGGAATTCAGGACAGCTTCTAAGTAAGCAAGTCTTTCATGGGATTTGTTTTAAAGGTCATAAAGATTTGACAGCTCCAGCTCTGCTTCAGAAATGGGTAATGAGACTTCTTTGTCTGTTCCAGAATGAAATGTCTTTCTTTTTACAGCACTAGTAAGAAGTTTCTTGTTTTTGAGCAAAATGGCAGGTTGAGAAGATGTTATGGATGAAGAGCAAACTAGGATGCTAACTGCAGGGCCTTTTTTCCCTTCTGGTTAGGAGGAGAGAGTTGGGGAATGATGGTAGGTGTGATGGAACAGCAATGACTTAACATCTCACCATTGCTTAGGAAATTATTCATACTTGAGTGTGAAGATGGATGGAGCTTGTTTACTCATCACAGAGGTTTTTCTTCAGTGGTCTGTTCTCTTAGATGATGTAGTTGACAGCTGAGCCGTTATCATTTCAGTTTGCCTGTGTCCTCATGTTGTGCTACTGTACAGCTTGTTTTTATCAGTATTTCAGATAGGCTTGACTTAATCCAGCAAATATATATATATCCTGTAGCGTGCACATGAATCTACCTAGAAGAGCGTTTACAGATTTGCCCCCAAATTACAAAGCAAACTTTTCCAAAGTATCCCCTAACCTTCCTTGGATATTTTCTCAGGAAAACAGATTCTCAAGAAAATGGGATTATCTCTTGCACAATTAGATCCACCCTTCAGCAAGTAAGTTAGGATGGAATGTGTACGGAACAATTCATCCATTGTGAAAGTGGTCATGCTATCAAAATGTTTAAAAAGTAAGGGGGGGAGGGGAAGCTCCAGCCTTCCAAAGCTGGAAATTTTCACATGACGTACTATGTGGATGATCTGCATTTTGCAGGTTAATTTTATTCATTATATCTGTAGGATATATTGGTACTAAATGACGTATACTATGTTTGTTCTCTTTGCTGTCTGACCCTATTCAGACATTCACATACATATTGAACAGATTAATTCCAGAAAAAAATAAGTTACCTTCCTCATAAGGTTCTTGTTGTGACTTGGCCATTTACAACTTGTATATAAATTTAAAAGGGAGGTGTGGAAGATTTATATGTTCCACAGATTCCATGGAGGTTAATTGCTTTCCTTCTTCAAGGAGCTCTTATCATGCAGAAATAGAGAAATCCCTGTGAAGAGCTAAGTATTTGAGTCTAGCCTAAACACCAGCAGAATGCAAAATGTTTTGGATGAAGACAGACAGTGTAAGCTTGAACACTTACCAAGCTACAGTGAGGCTTGCTTGAAGTAGGTTGCTAACAGTATTGATCTAATGATACAGAGATAAATTAGGCATTATGTTCCTGCAGCTGGCATGAGCAGTGAGGACATCGCCTCTGAGGGTTTTAGCGAGTCCAAAGTCACGCTCCCTGTGAGATGATGGAAATGTTTGCCTTGTGCAGTTTTCGAACTCAAATAAGTAGGTTTAAAAGCTGGACCTTTAACGTTGTCTGTTCCAGCTTGTACATGTCACAGGCCTTAAAGCTTCGTGTAGTGAACCAAGTAGAAGATTTGGGGTTTCATTTGATCTTGGAGAGTATTGGGAAGTGGAGGTTGAGGCAGGAGTAGTTCGGTGGTCCACCTCTGCGCATTCGTGGACTCTTCCAAGGCCACCTGCAGTGGAGCCTTTTTGGCTTTGGAGATGGGATAAGATGTTCTTAAATACTCGCAGCCGTTAATTTCAGAATTATTGTTTTTACAAAATACATGGGTTTTGGTGGGTTTTTACCAGCATCAGGAAAACATTTTTGTACTTTGAAGCCAAATGAAATTCAGTGATCAAATACATTCAAACACAGACCCCAGTCTCTGGGTGGCATAGTCTCCTTCAGCCATCTGTGGAGTTGGCAGTGCAATTCTGAGCCTTAAAACTGCTTTTTAGGCATGGAAGTCTGACATTGCCATAGCTCAGCAAAGACCTTTCAAGAAAACCTGGGAACCCCCTTCCCACCCTCCCCACCCACAGCTTCACTGTAGATATCATTACAAAGCTGGTGTGTGAATCAGCTTGTGTTTTGCATGAACTTAGGCAGATTTTTGACTAATGGTCAAAATTATATCCTCTGTGGTTCCAGTCATTTTTCCATTTGCAATTTTATTTTTGTGTGAACCCTGAATGCAAAATGACCCATGGTCAGGGGACCACTTAAACCTTGCACTTGTGTGGATTGAAATCTGTGAGCTGTTGACGCTGTGGGCAGCATGAGGGAGAATCTTATGAATTTGATTTTGTATAGGAGGGATTTTTAAGTCCCATTGAATGGATGTTAGCAATATTGAGTACTTTAATGGAGTCAGCCTGCCAGTTGCTGACAGTGTTTTCAGCAACCTGCCAGCTCACTCAGCCAGAATCATTTAAAATTGACATGGTGCTGAAAATGAGGAGGCCAAGGAGTCTGGATTTGCTGACATATCCATATGTGGGCATGTTTTAAATACATCAGGATAATCTTGCTTGGAGGTTCTGTAATCAGTGCTGCATGTTTAGTGCATTAGAAAATGGGATACTTGTTGTATCGGGACACTTGTTTCTAGAGACATCAGAACATCTACAAATACTTTTCTAAGCTATTACGAAGCATATAAGCTACCCTCAGCTTGATGGAACTCACCACATTGCTTATCTCTGGTGGTAACTGAATTACCAGTTTCATTTCACTAGGAAGAAGCTTCAGGGTCTAGAGAATGTGTGTTATGCTCCTGAAGACCCCAGAAAGTCGCCATCTAAACAACCATTTCACCTGTAATAACGACGAGATCATGCACGCTTTTGCCAAGCGTGTTTGACAGTGAACTTCTTATTCTGTCTTGTGCACCCTGTTTTTCAAGGCTTGATTATTTTATAACCTCAGGTTTTTGAGTAATGATTTTTAATATTTTTTATGTTTTTACTCCAAAATATGTCCAGTGGATCTGCAGACTGTTTTGGAAGCACAAAGGGTTAAAATAGGCTTTTAGTATTCTGAGAGGCCTGAAATATGGCAAAACAGAAAATCACAAATGCCATAGTCTTTTTCGAAGGAATATGTACAAGGGATGCCTTGAGTCTTTGGTGATGGATATTACTTTGCCTGTCAGCAAGGACACATGGGGTTCCTAGAAAGGACAGTTCAGATGAAGAAATTAACTTCTGTTGTCCTGAATTTCCCCTTGGAGCAGCCTCTCTCTCTCTCTCCAGTGACAAGAGAAGGAGCTGGCAAATTAAACAAAGTTATTGCAAATGCATCCCTCTGTGTCCTGAACATGAGAAACAGCACAGACATCTCTTCAGTGTGACAGTAAGGATGCTCATTTCAGTATCTTGGCCATGTTTCAGTTGTGATAACAGCATTGTTGATTCACCTCCTGTTTTAATTGGGTGAATTAACTTCCTTTCCAGGAAGAGGGTACTGAATTGTGTAACTATCTAGCACAGAAAGAGTTATAGGATTTGTAATTTGTTATAGGAAAGTGGAAACTGCAGCTTATTTTACTGCTGTGTACTGACAGCTGTACACATCTGTCACGGGAAGGCCTGGTCTTGTATTTGCCTGGGAATAGCAAACGGGTTTGGAAGGAGAGGCTTGGGGAGGTGGGAGAAGAAGAAGGGGGAAGGTGGGTTGTAGCTCAGTGATTAAGAAAAGATGTACGTGACTCACCCTCTTCTAACAGTGCTGGAGAGGGAGAAGGAAACCAGTCCTTTAATCCTTCTCATTGCTTTTGTGGCTGCCCTCGTTCTCGGAGGTTTAAATTAAAGGATCAAATGTACAATCTGGGAATCCTTCCAGATACACTTTTGAAGACTGTTACAAAACTGTTTGTGCTAAGCAAAGTGCAGCCCCTCTGTCCCTGCACTAGTGAATGGACACTTCTGGCTGGACTTTCTTATCCCCAGTCATGAATTTTAGTTATTTTCCACTAGAGGACACATGTAATTCTGAGTTGCATCCCAGGGGTCCTCCCCAGCTTCCTGCTGTTCACCTTGCTGCTCATCTGATGTCCTCTGTGAGGAGGTGAGAGAAGACAAATCCTTTAAAACCCCCTGAGCAATATAAATGCTAGATAGTTATTCATTATTGCCAACTTTCAAAAACAGCCAGTGTTGAGATGTATCAATGTGCCTGGCTTCTCTTTCCTTATCACTCCAGATGGGGTAATCTGGCTGGGCCACAGCCTTCTATTGCAAAGGCAAAATCTCCTGCCTGAAACATAAAGCTGAGGTCTTGGATACCAGCTCTTATTAAAGAAGCTTTGTAAATAAGGAAGTTTTAAATCTACAGGTGGGCTTGACTTCAGTTTCATATTAATTCCTAAAATCTCCTGGCACTTTAAATGAGTTAGGGTGTTCTCCAATCCTGACGTTAAGCAGCTTCGTAACAGCATTCCATGTAGTACCACTCTGGAAGTAATTTATTTTGATTGATAGGTGAAGTGGTAGCTACACGCCACCCCGCCAATCTATGTCAAATATGCATTGGTATAATGTTTTTAGATCATTTGAGGTTGCGGATAGAAACTTACATAGATGTACACAGTATAATTTTTGTTCTCTGGGGATTTCTGGCCATTGGCTGACAGAGCACTCAGTGCAGCACAGTGCTTTTTGTTTGCTGGCCTCTGCAGCTCTGTTACTGTGCTTGCTGAGTGTAACAGTAATATGTGGTTCTTGTAGCATCACTGCAGACAGTGCTAGACATAGGATGGCACTCGAATGAATGCAAACTTGAATTGTTTCTTTGATCTCCCCAGACTTCCCACAGGCTGCTGTTGCAGGTTTTTTTTCAAAGTCATCAAGTGTTGGAAAATGTTGGCTTTTGTGCCTGTGGTTGGCTGGCTAGAAAACACACCAGTCAATGAAATGATGGAAAAAAATTACTTTGTTTAGGTCAGACATTCTTTGGGTGTGAGGAAGAATAGTTGAGGGCAGATTGTATCTTCTGGGTATAAAAATGGGCGATAGCAACCAACCTAGTGTCCAAATAGTTCTGGAGTCTTAATCCCTCTGCTGAAATGAACTATAATTTCAGTAAATTGTAATGCAAATGTCCCTTTAGCTTTAAAGCTTAGGTGGCCTTAAGAGAATAAACATGCTTGGCAGTAGAGTCCAATTACTCTACTCGGATTTATAGCCTTACAGCTTCAGTTGAATTTCACCACTGAAAGAACAGGATGAAATCCAGAGTATTCATGTATTCCCAGATGTTACTGTGAGATAACTCTTATTCCCAGCTGTTATCAGTTCTAGTGAAATAGCCTTTTCATTCAACCTAGCCAACAGCCCTTAAGCCAGAGATGAGACTTCAGCTCTTTTATTCTTTCAGATAGCACAGGGATTGTGTCTGAATGCTAGTTTGAAGGAAGACAGAGTGGTTATGCTAAGCCAGCAAGTGATGATGCCACTGAAGTACCTCTCATTCAAGTGAAATGTTGTTTGCCAATTGTACTGGGATATAAATGCTGGGATTGCTAAACAAGAAGTCTATTACAGAGAATGTATTAATATTTGTAAAGCGCTTTGTGATTCCTGGAGGAAGGATGCATTATAAATACATGTATTATTATTAGTGAAGTTTATTTATGTGCTTTGAAGACATCATTTGTCAGAATCAGACTGCTGCAAGGCTGAGTTCACTGTTCTGCCCCAAGTCACGATGGGTCTGGGCACCATCATGCTGTACTTCGCCCAAGTGAGTTGGCACTGCTTGGGAGCCCGCTGGCCAACTCCATTTAATCACCAAGTGTACCATTGTTGCTGAACTTGCCAAGAACATGCTTGTGCAGTGGAAGTGCCCTGCATAAGGTATGTTGGTGTCCTAAAGTTATGTGACTGCCTAAATATTTCCACCTCCCTTTGTACAGAGAAGCCTAGAAATAACAAGGCTTAAAGGAGATATTTGGGGTTTTCTTCAGGCTTTGGTAGGAGTGGATGCAAGGTTTAAACCCAGAATTTCTAGCTATTTCTGAGGATGCAGTATTCTTCATATTTTCTTCTTGTCTCCTTCCGTTCATACAGGGTTTTCAAAATTGGGTGTAGAGCCACTGTCAGGCAGCTACTAATACTGCACTGCAGGTAGAAGACTCCAGTAAAATTAGTGGTGTTTCTTCCAAACAGATAAACAAAGAATGACTTAAAATATTCTCTTTGGCTAAATTAAAAGAAATTGCTTTCCTCAGATGTGTTCCTAACAAAGGCTGCAGTGTCTTGAAATAACCTTTTATATGCAGCACATGAACAAAACCCAAACTTAAGATGTATTTTTCTGATCTTTGGGAAGAAGCGTAAGCAAGAATACCAGGAAGTCCAACTAAGGTATTTTAAAAAATGCATTTTGAAGTAATTCCCAAGTCACCAAACAGCATCTTTTTAGGCAGTAAGTAAATGACTAATTTAATCTGTCTTTAACTGTATTCAATGTGATTTCTTCTCTGTTTTTAACACCAGAACCTTTAGGTAATTTTAAGCTTTGGGGGGAAGGGAGTGATTCCTTGCCTTTCTTCATATCAGCATCAGAAATCATTTTTTCTGGCTGCAAAAATTTTCTCTCGGTGCATCCTGAACAGCTTTTTGGCAGTCAAGAATAACCAATCAACCATCTTTTGTAATGCGTTGTCTCTTTATTTGTATTCAGCCAGTCTGCAATTTGCTGCCTTGAGAGCAGCAAATACTCATCACGTTAATTCACTTCTCTTGTTCTGTGCAGTTCGAGTGACATTAATTCATTCCTTTGCCCATTTCACATCTGATTAAGGACTGCTACTTCCAATGTAGAGATGGAGTTGAGGAGCTGGGATTTCCTTCCTTATGCTGTGTGATGTGTCAGGATGGTACTTACAAGCAAGTGAAAGAACAGTTTCTGAGTCTCAACTAGTGGCAACATTTTATCTATAAACATACTTTCTTTGTAAAAATGACCTGGAATCTACTTTTCAGGTTGACTTCTAAAGCAAATACAAACATGCCAAACATAGAGGTATAATCCCTAGATCCTTAGGGGAAGAGATCTTCTTGTGATGTCAGAGAAATTTAGAATCAAGGTAAAATATGTGTAATACTGTTTGCACATACCTTGTCTGAGGATTTCTAGAGAAGGCTTAATATTTGCATTTTTGTAGCCTATTTCAGGCTGAGATTTCCAAAGGCCATTGATTGCACTAAGTTACGTGCCTACCTAAAAAATGTCCGCTGCAGTAGAGATGTTCACATATCCTGTAGGCAGTGCTCTAGGTCAGGTGTTAATAAAACTTACTGTACTGTTCTGTATGTGTACAAGGATCCTGTACCAGGACTCTTCAATTATTTTGCCACCCTCCTATGTACTGATCTCTCTCAGATTTCAGGCTGTGATTAGCTTTAAACTGATGCTATGTTTTTTTCCCTGTTTACCCCGTGAAGAATTTTCCATCTTAAAACCTATATTGCTTTCAGATCCTTCCTCTAATTGTAAGTTCTAATGATGAGTTTTGTGTCCCTAAAGGGTAAAAATAGTGACTTTATTCCATTGGCATTCTCCTAGATTAAGTCTCACATCTATAGCAGAAAAGAAACTTTATTTTCCTACTTCTAGTTCCTGTGCTTGAGACTGGAGATAGTCATATTCTGCCAAGTGATTCATACATTCTGTGATTTACAGAGATAAGATAAAAATGTAAGAAAATAAGAAAAACTAAAGTAGAAAATACATCTCTTAATATAGTGTCTTAGCCATTGTTATGGTACTATAACTGCAAGGGAAATGAAGTTAATATTTTAACTTCATAAAATGAATGTGGCTTTTAAAAACGCAGAAGATAAAAACGAGTTCAGCCTGCCCGGTAGCCCCCATGAAAAGAGCTGGAAGGTTTCTGCAGTCCTGCATCGGATCTCAGCCAGAGATCTCATGCACACAGGCACGAGGTGCTCGCCCTTGACAAGGTCACCAAGCAAGGCCAGCCAGGATGGAGCAGCTCTCCAGAAAAAAATCTGACTGCTGACTGTACTGTGTACCTCAGCACCTGGGACAGGAGATGGTACCATCTCTTTTCTCTTATTGTGGGTGTGTCTTTTTGTCTCACTGGAGCTGCGCAGTGGTGATAACTCACACACAGACCTATCTCCATGGCAATGATTTGAAGTCACCCCAGTTGAAGGCCAGATCAACTGGAGAACAGCATATGATAAAAATGTAGTGAGCTAGGAGCTAGGAGAAGGGCTTAGTACCCCATACCTTTCTATCACTGGCTTAAAGCTGCTGTAGTTTTCCTTTGACAGCTGGTCATACCTGTATCAGACATGTTTCGTGGCTCTCAATTCCTAACTCATCAGGGCAGTGGATACTCTTTGAAATGAGCTCTTCAGCTTATGAGTCTGAGTAAAAATCTTTGGCCTAATGCACAGAGGCCTCATCACTTGAGAATCTTGACCACAGACCTTTGTCTGTACCCTTGGTTGCCATCCTGAGGTTATGTTGTTATCTATCCAACAGCCAGGGGTAATGCTATATTCAGAATTATTGAAATGCCATGTTTACAGAATAATGATGTTAAAAAAGTGAGGGCTGTTCAGTTAAAATTCTGATAGCATATTGAGTCTTGAAAGAGATAGTTAGTAATGCACAAAGTGTTGAAATATATGTACATTACTGTCTATTTTTTGATTCTAAAACATGAGAGTAATGCCAGGCAGTATATCAGCAACAGTTATCAGCTGTCACCATTTGTTTGACAAATTACTAATTGCTCTATTTCAAGCAAATATTTTCAAAGTAGACAACACAAATAACTGACTTTTGCTGTTTATTTGGAGGCTGTTTGTTTCATCACAAGTAATCACGCAATACTGGCCAGTTAAGGGAGTAAGACAGCTTTATTTTGTGTAAAAGCTTTCAGGCAAACTGTATCCCCAGATGCCTCATGGTTTTGTCATATGGTCTGTGAACCCAGTCTGAAAGATCTGGGTTTTGCTTTGTGTGTCTGTAATTTTGAAGAGAGTGGTTCATGACAGCAGTTTAGAAACAGGTTTGGGTATGAGGGACAAACCAGCCCTACGTGCAGTGGTATTACTTTCTCAGTGATAAAGAAAGGAATTTAGTTTCAAGCAAGGGGAGACAAGATATGCTTCCAGATTTTTAAGAGCAAGTGATTTGCTGAAATGTAAGTAGAAGACTGTTCCAGATGGCAGGATTTGCAGGGAGAAAGGCTACTGTATTTAACAGCAACAAGATTAACTGAATGGGCCAACAAGAATGAAATGTTAAATCAAAATGGAGAGAAGAGAGACTGGAGATGCCAAATGTACAAATTGTCATGAGCTGTAGTTTGAAATCAGTGTTTGACTTGGAATTTTTTTTGAGAGTTGTGCAATATGGTCATGCTTCTGTGCAAAAGGAAGAATGAGAGGAATTGCTATTTATGCATGCAGCAAGCAGAGATCTGAAAGGGGAGCTGTAATTGAGAGGAAGGGAATGTGTTGGTAAGGGTGAAGTCCAAGACCTGAGGAAGTGCTGATGCATATAGAGTTGCAAGCTTAAAAGAGAAGGAAGAAGTAGTGGTCTTTTGTGTTGTCAGGACCACTACGAGTTTTTTGGTTTACTTTTCAAGTAATCTATATCTCTTTGTCTTCAAAAGTCATACGGGAGGCTAAAGGTAATCACACACATCATTTGAAAGTTGGTGATGTTTTCTAGTGGAGCTGCCCTGCTTGACCGGTGCAGCCACTGAATGGAGCAGCGGCCTCAGCCCTTTCCCTCCCCATTGAGATGCCTGTTTGCTCATCTTAGTCAGAAGACCTGGAGTTTTGAAACAAGTATGTATGTGTGAAGCAACAAAATGCCATACCAACCTAATGGAAGCCATTGCCTAATGTGCAGGACTCTCAAAATGTTTGCATGGGAGTGTAAGGGCCAAGGCAACAGTTGTACTTCCTGCAGTTGTATTAGACTAGATCAGGGAAAGGAAGATGAGTGAATCCCCCCATCCATCCTCCTACATTTGTGCATGCACAGAAGGAGCAGCACAGAAACAAAGTTATATATGAGAAAGCATTAAACATTTGAAATGGAAAATTATGATATTAATACCATCAAGTATAAAATGTGCAGATGAAAATGTGCTATGGCAGTATTTGCGTTATCTCTGACGTTTCCTTCTGTGCATTTATTTTGGTGTCTGGACCTATGTGAATAGCTTCTGCCCTCAAAACTCTCTCATCTTATATGTCTGAACTGTGCGTTCATGTCTAGCCTAGATCAAAGTGTGAAGTCATAACGATCTGTAGACTTTCTTGTATATTTGGCTTATTAGTGGGCCAGTGATCTGGCCTATAACTGGCAGCACAGGTCTTTAAATTACCATTAGACTACTAACAGAAATAATTGCAGGCAGTAAGGTTGGTAATAAGCTGCATCTTTATGTTCAGTAACAGCAGTGTTTTATCACTCATTTATTGAAGAAAAATTACTAAGTACAGTTCCTGCCAAAGGCACCATATGCAGTTCACCATTGACATGTAAGTAGTATGTCAATTTATAATATCGTAGGGAAAAAAGTAGTTTAAAGGATATGAGTAATCTAATGAAAGATTAAAACAAGTAAAAATAAAACCAGAACATAACAACAATAAACAGTCTGAAATGTATGGCCTTTGCACTGATGTGGAGAGTGCACTCCTTCCTTCTTCATCCCCACCCTGCCTAGACGTGAGCTCTGTGTGTTTCAGTTCTTTGCCTTTGCAAAGTATATAATGATTTCTAAAAGGCACAACAAAGAAAACTAAAAGCTCGGGGAGTTCATAGAGATGACAGGAATTTTCACTACAGGCGCTGTGAAGAATTCTGATTGATTTTACACCCCCCTGCCCTCCCAGGAGCACTCACCACGTTACTGACTGACAAGAGCTGATTATAAGCGTTAAAAAAAAAAAAAAAAAAAAAAAAGGCTTTTATACATGCTTTTATGATATGCAGAACAAAAAGCTTATGATATTCATACATTTTGCCAAAACATGGTCAAATTTAAAAAGGAAATGTTTTAACTTGTTACTAAGTTAATGGCCTATCTACAAAAATAGGGGTTGGAAAGCTGTTGTTTATGGCCAAGTTTTGTACCTCTGAAACTGTAGACTTTATTATGAGTTTGCTGAATGTGTAACTATAGTGTCAGTAGTGAGAAGCAAGATAATGAATACATTTTATGTAAGATGTTATTAATGAAACATTACTCCATGCCTTTTTTTAAACTGTGCTGTAAGGAGTCTGTTCTTGCCCTCCCAGCCTCGTCTTTCGCTATTACTGGGACAAATGTCCAGTGCTACTGGTGTAGGAAGCAACTCCCACAACACATTTATGCCTTCTTTTCTGTCACAGAAAAGCCTTGGCTTATCCCCACCATGACCTGTTGAAGTTGTAAATGCTGTAGATGCTAACGCATGCTCTCTTGGGGGAAGAAAAAGTTGCTGTCTTGAGCCAGGACTTTGTCTCTGGTAAATTCCCCACTATCTGTGGCACAAGTCCTGACAGAAGGAACAATCTACGGGCTCATTTGTTTCCCTTTGCCCTTCCATTGAAACAAACGCTTGCTCCTAACGTTACCCAGGAAGAGAGGGAACAGATGGCATTTGGGACACATTATGTGCAGGAAGATCAGAAACCAGATTAACTAATGCCCTGTGTCTTATGGTTGAATGATAGTGATGCCTAATATGGAGATACTATTTCAGCAGACCACATGATTGGTGCCAGTCTGATGTTTGAGAGGGTATGCTGGTGCTCAGTACTAGTCAGGGATAATATTCACTGCAGTAAAAGGCCTTTGTCTGAACTGTTGGATCATTTAAATGCTGATATATTCAGTGGTGCCCCCCAGCTTGAGTCCAAGTCGTTTTTAGACATGTTTCTATGAAATTACATTAAAAGAGCAGTACCTGGTAACATTGTTCTGAATTACAGGTAAAGTAACTTTTGTCAAAACCGTGCAGTATGAACTTAGCAACTGTAATGATCAAGTGTTGATCAAGTGTTTGGGGAGAAGTTTTAATTTAAGGGCTATCTGGAAAGGGCAACAGGGTGGGAATGTTAAGCCCATCATCGTCGAGATGGTTGAAGTCCTTGTCCTCAATATAAATGTTAAGCCCTGTTGTGTGATGCATTCGCTCATCTTGGCACAGGGTCTGTGCTCTGGTATTTGGTGGAGGAAAAAAGAAAACCATCAGTGAAATACAGTCATTACAACATGGCAACTTAAAACTACCATGTGGAGTTAAGCATGTGTTTGATGACTGAACATACAGGTACTTCTGATCCACCAGATTCCTATCTCTCCCCTTCCAGAAAGAAGATGGATTTCACAGCCAGCACAGGCCAGCCTCTCACTGGGAAAAACTTGGCTCAAATTTCATGTTAACTGCCTCTTTCCTGCCCTGCTTGCCAGCTTACACTACTGTTTTTACAATGTGCTCAGTAAAATTCAGCCTTTGAAATGCTCAAAAACTTTTGTTTCATTTTAGCTGAGCTAAAAGCAGGGAGGTGTTCTGAGATGACCTATTTCTGGCTGGAATGCAGAACCATTTCAGCCATGTGTTTGTCATCAGAGTCTGACCTCATTTTAACCTGGCAGAGCTGCTTAATAGTGAAACTACACTGTGGAGAGCAGCAGAAACCCAGCTATCACGAAGCAAACCTACACAAATGCCTTCTGATACAGGTTTCATACAAGAAATGCTATTTCTCAGACTTCTGCTAAAAACTTTTTCACCATGTCCAAAGAAGGGCAACGAAGCTGGTGAAGGGTCTGGAGCACATGTCCTACGAGGAGCGGCTGAGGGAACTGGGGGTGTTTAGTCTGGAGAAGAGGAGGCTGAGGGGAGACCTCATCGCCCTCTACAGCTACCTGAAAGGAGGTTGCAGAGAACTGGGGATGAGTCTCTTTAACCAAGTAGTAAGTGATAGGACAAGAGGTAATGGCCTCAAGTTGCACCAGTGAAGGTTTAGACTAGATGTTAGGAAGCATTTCTTTACAGAACGGGTTGTTAGGCGTTGGAATGGGCTGCCCAGGGCAGTGGTGGAGTCCCCATCCTGGAGGTGTTTAAGAGTAGGGTCGACATAGCGCTGAGGGATATGGTGTAGTTGGGAACTGTCAGTGTTAGGTCAGTGGTTGGACTGGATGATCTTCAAGGTCCTTTCCAACCTAGATGATTCTGTGAGGCCAGGCAGGCAGGGAACAGGCTGCCCAGAGAGATTGTGCCATGTCTATCCTTGGAGGTTTTTGAGACCCGATGGGACAAAGCCCTAAGTAACCTGGCCTCACCTCACAGCTAAGCCTGGCTTGAGGAGAAGATTGTGCTAGAGACTTCCCAAGTTCCCTTCCAACCTGAATTTTCCTGTAATCCTATGAAGTTCTTCAAAGTAAATTAAAACAACATAAGAATGGCTTCTTAGAAAGAGATGTCTGTAACGTTAATGAACTGCAAAATTTCTCTATAACTCAGAACAGCTCAAAACTGCAGCTTCAGTAAAAATGTGTATTGATTGCATCCTACATCAGCTTAGCAAAGGACTTTTGATCCTTGCATTTCAGTTGCAACGTTTCCAAATGTTTTGCCAACATATACAGGAACACTTGCAGAAAGTGATCTTCAGTTATATTAACAACAACTGTCTTTGTATCATCCCTATGGAAAGCTGTGCATTGGTCCAAGGAACAGCATGGTATTGGTGGAGAAGAGCTGAGGGCTGACTTTTAACACTGGAATTAGTTTACGCATTCATGACTTACCTGATTTGTACTCTTCAGTTGACAGGACACAGTGATTTGGTCTGTGATGACTTCCAAAAGTCAAGCACGAGAAGTTGCTATGAAATGGATTTTAACAGTAGCTGGACTTAACCCTTTAGTGAGGATTTTTGGGAAAGCATTTGGAGTGATGGTAGGTTGCTGACTTATGCGTTCAAATCAGAGAAAGGGGAAAAAACATGTCCTTGTCACCTGCAAACCCCATTTATCAAGCAGCCAGTTGGAACAGATTTTGGGAGCTAACAGACCCCACCATTAGGAAGATTTCCTAAATTGTTCTAGTTCTTTCCTTGCTTCAATTCTATTTCAATATTTTCAGTTCTGCATTTATGAACCATTTGTTTTCATCCTAAGGGATGGTCCATTATGTGACCCCTGTTTTCAGGAACATGTTCAATTAAACTTCCCTTATTAATTTTTAATCTGTCCTTGTCAGGTGATCACTCTTGTGCCTTTAAATCATTTTTGTTCTTCCAGAAATTGCCCCAAAGCTGAAAGCTTGTACACAAAGCAGCTCCCTTAATGTAAGCAAACGATAAAAGTGAACAAGGCAGCTTAGAAATCCACAACATATACAGGTTGTTGGTGATGGAAACAGACTGACGCAGCTCTTTACATAAAATCAAGGTTGCATAGGTGCATAAACTGCTTGTGTTTCATATTTGTTGAATAAAATTAGTGAGATGATAACAGTGAGATGATCGTGATGGAAGTAGTACGTGATTATGTTCTGTTCCATTAGCAATTTTGTTCAGGAGCAAACTGGCCTTTTGAAAAGCAATTAGTAAACCTAAATGTCCTTTGAGAGATAAAAGAAGAGCCACTGTGGCTTGCTCTGAGATAACAGCAAAAGTTCACTGCAAGTCTCCTAACAGTTCATATCGTAGTGAAGGGACATAAGGAGATAATCTTTCATAACACAGATCTCAAAATGAGGCCAGTGTTCCATACCATGTCCTGCATATGCTGCTGGATGCTTTGCATGAATAAGATGTTAATGAAGTCATTGCCATCTATTTTGGCCTGACATGGAAATGAAGCCTTACCGCTTTTTATAATGTCTCACAAAGCATTTGTCCTCCTTTCCATATGCAGATCAGCACAGATTTCCATTTCCTCGTAATGATCCTTTTGGGAAGCTGTGTGAGGCCTTAAGGGGCTCTCATTTCATACACATTTCATTTAAGTGTTATCAGCAAAATGTTTCTCAGAAGAAGCGCTAACAAGTTTGCAGTCTGAGGAGCAGACAGTCCTGGGACCATTGCAGATCTCTGCTTTCAGCTTTCTCTTTGACCAGTATAAGGTGTAGAACATGATGTAAGTGAAACTCCGCAAATAACTAAGGAAGCCCACGTGCCTGTCAACAGAATTGGATGATAAACATCCAGAGGCCTTTCTGTCATAAAATATTTTAAAACAGTACTCCAACCTCACTGAGATCAAAACATTTGTGTCTGTATTTATATATCTACATTTATATATATGAATATACATACATGTATATGCTTATTTGAAGATCCATAAAGTAAGAGAGGAAGTTTACTGTCAGAAATTTTTTAATAATCATCTCAGTGCCTGTTGTGCAGTGCTGTACAGTAAAAGAGGCAGGTCTGCTTTTTCCTAGAGCAGGCTTTTATCCAAACATGCAGTGAAACCTCCATCCCTCTTTGTTTAGAGCTGCTTCTGTGTGTAGCACTCCATTTGGGTGAGTTCAGCTCCTTCCTCCAAAGAACATGGTGATGATCACAGACAGAAAACTTTAATGGGCAAGAAAAAGTGCCGGTGTGACCCAGTATATGATTGTTACGTGCCTTGCCTTGGGATCAGAGCTGTGTTTGGGCAGAGGGTGCCTGGCAGGAATTCTGGTTCACAGGGTGTATTTGCACCTTGCCCAGTGTTGGACATGAGATGGGAACACAGTTCATACTCCTCCCCACCACTTGGGAAGACACTCTGTGTTCCCTGTGCATTCCACGGGGACCTTCCCTGGCCCACATGTAGCGCTCCAGCTTGTTTGTGGCACTTGAGGAGCAGTGATAATTTGAGGAGCTTCGCTGGGAATATGGGCATTTCTAGCTCTAGGAGAATGAAGGTTAACAAGCGAAGAGAGTGGGGGACACCTTTACCCCATCACTCCTCTCTTCTTCTGTGCCTCAGCTTGGGTATAATACTAACAGGTATTTCTGAAGCTATTAAACAGCACTGGAACAGTGAGCAATAGCAGGGAGCCCAGACAGTATCATGGTTGGAGTGGTAAGGATGAGTTCTGTGGATGTATTAATCTGAAAACATGCTCTATTATTTCCTTTACAAAAGTCTACTAGCTGTTGTGATAGAAGGCAATTTCCATTTGTATGTCCGTGGAATATAAAATGAGTCATGTATTTGTTTGGAGTTAAAAAAAAGCATAACAATATTGTATAATATGGAGCTAAAATAAGATATGTCAACAGTGCATTGAAATATACAAAATATTTTGCTTAAATTAAAACCACAAAATGATGTTACATTAATATCGATAGACTAAAACTAAATGGGTATTGTGTGCCTACTTTCTATTTTCTCTTGATTCATTCTCTTGTACACCAAAGATTCGGCCAGTTTGTCTGTGTCACTCCTAACAAAGGTGTCCTGAGCATGACTTTGTAGTCTTTGCTAACTACCTAATGTCCCCAAAGGGCATACCACCTTTCAGAATGAGATAGCCCTGTGTTTTTTCAGTTTGCGTTAATCTCCTCATGGGAGGATCATATATAAAACCCGGTAAGAGTTCAAGGTTTGCAGCTAGGATCCTCACCATTTTAAGTTACAAAGTCTGTCCCTGAATTTTGATTTTCTCCCTTTTTTGAGCTCATGAGGCAGTTGCTTGAGTGTCCTCAGTTTATTTTCTTCCTTGTGTCCGTTTCTGCACCCTTAAAAGAACTCTGTGTGCAGATGAGGAGGACCAGATTCAGCAAACTGTGGTACTTCAAAGTGTCAGTCTGTGTATGACCTTGGGGTCGCCTGAGAATCAGTTGCTTTCTGCAACACCCTAAGATGTTTGTAGTGAGCTAGAGGCCACAAGTCAAACCTGTGCTTATTTATACGGCAGTATTTTTTATGGAAGAAAAGCAAGGCAGTCCTGAAAGCATAGGGGAGCAGAGATTAATGCTATTCTGATTTTGTGGACAAGTACTGCAGTATCTTCATTTCAGAAAAACATGTAGGAACAAGTGACTAAGAGTGAATGATTTGTACTTCTACGGTATCCTTAACCTTTGCTGACATTAATTTTACAGTTTATCCCTTTAACTCAAAAGTAACCTGCAGGCATTGAAAAATATTTTCATAGAATCATAGAATGGTTTGGGTTGGAAGGGACCTTCAAGATCATCCAGTTCCAACCCCCCTGCCATGGGCAGGAACACCTTCTGCTAGACCAGGTTGCTCAAAGCCCCATCCAACCTGGCCTTGAACACTGCCAGGGAGGGGGCAGCCACAGCTTCTCTGGGCAACCAGTTCCAGTGTCTCACCACCCTCACAGTAAAGAATTTCTTCCGTATATCTAATCTAAATTTACCCTCTTTCAGTTTAAAGCCGTTGTCCTATCCCTCCACCCCCTGATCAAGAGTCCCTCCCCACCTTTCCTGTAGCCCCCTTTAAGTACTGGAAGGCCACTGTAAGGTCTCCCTGGAGCCTTCTCTTCTCCAGGCTGAACAACCCCAACTCTCTCAGCCTGTCCTCATAAGGGAGGTGCCCCAGCCTCCTGATCATCTTTGTGGCCTCCTCTAGTCCCACTTGGGCAGGTCCAAGAGCTGGACACAGCACTGCAGGGGGGATCTCGTGACAGCAGAGTAGAGGGGGAGAATCGCCTCCTGCAACGTGCTGGCCACAATTCTCTTGATGCAGCCCAGGATGTGGTTGGCTTTCTGGGCTGTGAGTGCACATTACTGGCTCATAGTCAGTTTTCCATTTGTTAATACCCCAAGTCTTTTTCTGCAGGGTTGATCTCAATCCACTCATCACCCAGCCTGTATCTGTGCTTGGGATTGCCCCAACCCATGTGCAGGACCTTGCAGCTGGCCTTGTTGAACTTCATGAGGTTTGCACGGGCCCACCTCTCCAGCCTGTCCAGGTCCCTCTGCATGGCACATCCCTTCCCTCCAGCACCACACAGCTTGGTGTCATCAGCAAACTTGCTGAGGGTGCACTCGATCCCACTGTCCATGTCCCCAACAAAGATGTTAAACAACACTGGTCCCAATACTGACCCTTGAGGAACGCCACTCATCACTGCTGTCCACTCGGACATGGAGCCGTTGACCACAACTCTTTGAGTGCAATCATCCAGCCGATTCCTTATCCACCAAGTGGTCCATTCATCAAACCCCTGTCTCTCCAACTTAGAGACAGGGTTGTCGTACAGAACAGCGTCACATGCTTTGCACAAGTCCAGGTAGATGACGTAAGTTGCTCTTCCCTTATCTGCCAACACTGTAACCCCATCATAGAAGGCCACCAAATTCATTAGGCATGACTTGCCCTTAGTGAAGCCATGCTGGCTGTCACCAATCACCTCTGTACTTTCCATGTGCCCTAGCATAGTTTTCAGGAGGATCCATTCCATGATCCTGCCAGGCACAGAGGTGAGACTGACTGGCCTGTAGTTCCCCAGGTCTTCTTTTTTTCCCTTTTTAATAATGGGCGTTATGTTTCACCTTTTCCAGTCAGCAGGAACTTCACTGGACTGCCACGACTTCTCAAATATGATGGATAGTGGCTTAGCAACTTCATCCACTAGTTCCCTCAGGACTTGTGGATGCATCTCATCAGGTCCCATGGACTTGTGTTCCTTCAGTTTCCTTAGATGGGCTCAAAACTGATCTCCTACAGTGGGCAGCTCTTCATTCTCCCAGTCCCTCCCTTTGCCTTCTGCGTCTCGGGCAGTGTGGCTGGAGCACTTGACCACAGCCTTCTCCATATCCTACGTAACTAGATCTCACATGTCCTCCTGGAGAGAGCCCACATTTTGTCTAGTCTTCCTTTTATCACCGACATAGAAGCTTTCCTTGTTGCCCTTGACTTTCCTGGCCAGATTTAATTCTATCAGGGCTTTAACTTTCTTAACCTGATCCCTGGCTGCTCGGACAATTTCTCTGTATCCCTGCCAGGCTACCTCTCCTTGTTTCCACCCTCTGTAGGCTTCCTTTTTGTATTTGAGCTTATCCAGGACCTCCTTGTTCATCACACAGGCCTCCTGGTGTTCTTATCTGACTTCCTCTTTGTTGGAATGCGTTGCTCCTGAGCTTGGAGAAGGTGATCCTTGAATATTAACCAGCTTTCTTGGGCCCCTCTTCCCTCCAGGTCTTTGTCCCATGGTACTTGTCCTGGTTTCGTCCAGGATAGAGTTAACTTTGCTTGGGCTGAGAGGGAGCACAGCTAGAGGGCCGGGCCTGGATCTGTCATTGGAGTATTCCATATCACATGACGCCATGCTCAGTATATAAAGGAGACAAGTGCTTTCTCCTTTCTGTTTTCAGGTCAGCATGGCGGGATCTTTGGTTCGGTTGGGACCACTGCTGGGGGCAGGCTGCATACCAGTTGCTGGGTGGTGGGCAACTGCATTGTGTATTACCCGTTTGGACTTTCTGTTGTTCCTGTTGTTTTGTTACTATCACTAAACTGTTTTTTTTAATTCAACCTATGAATTTTCTTTTTTTGTCCCTCCCCTATTTCACTAGGGTGGGGGGAAGTAAGTGACTGGCTGCATGGTGATTGGCTACTGGCTGAGTTCAAACCATGACAGTGCTCTACCAAGCACATCCCTGAAGAGGCCACAGTCTGCTCTTCTGAAGTCCAGCATACTGAGCTTGCTGCTCTCCCTCCTCGCTGCCCTAAGGATCTTCAACTCCACCATTTCATGGTCACTGCAGCCAAGACTGCCCTTGAGCTTGACACTCATTCCTCGTTAGTAAGAACAAGGTCCAGCACAGCACCTCTCCTCGTTGACTCCTCCATGACTTGGAGAAGGAATTTATCATCAATGCATTCCAGGAACCTCGTGGATTGCTTACACCCTGCTGTGTTGTTCCTCCAACAGATATCGGAGTGGTTGAAGTCCCCCAGGAGGACCAGGGCTTGTGAAAGTGTGGCTGCTCCTATCTGTCTATAGAGGGTCTGATCCACTCGATCTTCCTGATCTGGTGGCCTGTAGCAGACCCCCACTATAACATCTCCTGTCCCTGCCTTCCCTTTAATCCTGACCCATAAATTCTTGGTCAGCTCTTCATCCATCCCCAGGCAGAGCTCCGTGCACTCCAGCTGGTCACTGACATAGAGGGTGACCCCCTGTCCTTCTCTCCCCCGCCTGTCCTTCCTAAAGAGCCTAAATATGGAGCTTTCAGTTGCAGTCCAGAAAAATCACAGATCCTGTGGGTATTTTGGATACATAAATCATTAGCATTCAGTCTTAGACTATTAGAGTCATTTTACATGTCATGTTTAAAATAATTTTGCGTGTATTTCTATAAATTCTTTTGATTTGGCCTGTTGTATTCTTTCAACACCAGAGGTTAAGCTGTGTTCTCAGCATAGGAATACACAATAGTTTATTTTTACTTTAGATTTCTTTGCAATTTAGTAAAATATCTAAAAGTAATTACTGGGACTGATTTACAACATTTTTATTCATCCCAGAAAGGGAAGATCCTGTTATTTTTTAAATCACTCCTAACGTCTGCTAGAATTGTATAAAATATCTGCTGTGAGACAGGTTTTGAACAACTGTGTAGTAAGTTTCAAACACATGGAAGTCTAAAATACTAAAAAAAAAAAAAGAAGTTAGAGTTGAAGAAAAAATTTACAAAACAGGAACAAATACCCTTTCATTTAGTTTGAAATTGTACCTATCCATTGAATTAACCATGTTTTGGGCAAATACTTCTGACTAGCATTTTTTGAAAGAAAACTGTTTCATGAAGTTTCAAGTTTGGCTCTTACAGTGCAACATAGCATTCCCAGCTTGTGATAATACCCTGTTGTATGAAGTTTGGTACATGTGAATTGTGAATTTTCCGAACTGCAAATTCTTGTGAATTTTGAAACTCTGATCTTTTAAGCAAGCATGACTATAATTGCCATATTAATAAAAATGGTAGTATTTAAATATATATTTTGAAGTTTATATTTTTTTGGAGAGGAAGACTTGCAGAAGCAATGTCAGGGGAGGATGAAACCACAAAAAATCAGAGCAGCCACTGGAGACAGCTGGTTTTGTTTTGCTCTTTTATTTTGTAGCCTTGCTCTGCACACTCCTGATACCCTGTTTATGCAGAGCTTGGCAGAGGGAGTAAGTCTGCTGTCAGAAAGTGTTACGTGAAGCTGCCAGGCAGGCAGAGCAGTCCCTGCTTCCTGTAATCCGTGCCTGCAGACTGCTACCACTGCTGGTGTTTGCCTGGGTAATGCATTTTGCCTGATGGAGAGCCTGCTGATACTGGTTGCTGTTGCAAATTACTCCCTCTTCACTGACAAGCTAGTGACGACAAGGTGGTCTTGGGAAGTTAGAACTAGGTTTGGCAGATGGCACTAGTTCTTTTTTTACCTTCCACCTTTAGGACAGGGGAAAAATAAACAGCGAATTTTGTATTGTATTGTCACTGACATTATACATTTCTGTTGCTAGAATATTTTCCTGATTTTTTTCAAGGTTTGGCTTTCGGGTGTCTTCTGTTGCACAGGTGGAATCTAATTTTATTCTTGTGCAGCTTTATATAATTCCTGTGTCATTGATGCAGTGGAGCTATTAAGACTCAGAATAAGGTGAATACTGTGTGAGTAGTAGGAAACCATCACCTTACTATGGTAGGGAAAAAGGAAAACGGTTATCAGTTATCATTACTTGGGTTGAATACCTATGATTTATGGTCATGGTTAGATTTTCCTGTAATATTTGAAATTACAGTCCTTCTTTAAAGAGGATGATTAAGAAATAGTTCTGTGAGACAAAACCCACAAAACCTACTTTGATGGTAGTTGTCTGATGATGCTAAGTTTTGCATTCCCCTCCCTGCCTCGTCACTTCTGTTTTCCAAACACATCTATAAGCTTGGCATTTTTGGACTCTTACCAGTCTGCTTAACTGGGTTGAAACCGGGCAATTGACTGCAGAGCAAGAGGTCTGGAAGACAGACAGACAGAGACCAATGCATAGACCATACTACCACATGAGCATTGATTCTTCAGGAAAAATTGAGTCTGAAAATAACTCTCAAGGAGAGAGTTATTTGCATAACTATGCAGATTACATACCTCCATGATAATTTTAACACATTTGATAAGATATGAAAAAAGCTGATGTCCTGTCCTGACTCACTAGAAGCACAGCCAGTGGGGGAATATGTTTTGGAATGGGAGACTTCTAATGATGAGGGTGACAAAAAAACCTGAAACTGGAACAAATTTTGGTGTCGGGGAAAAAAATCAGTTTTTAGGAGTGCAAGGTCTTGAGGAGTTTAATGGGGAAATAAATTCACTGTTTTGCTGTTGATACCACCAGACTGATAACAGGTTTCCCCAAGCTGTCCTTCATTACTTGACTGTGACCACTTCAAGGGGTGGCAGGGGAGATGTGAGTATGTTTAGACCACTCCATATTTCACCACCCTGCAGAGGCTGACAGTCAGAGTACCAAACATGGAGACAGATTCAGAAATATATCACTGTTCTTGAACTTTAAAGTGCTACTAAAAATAACTTGTATGCACGAGAAGGAGTCTGATGTCTTGCATCTGGCATTTGTGACCAACCCCTTTGGGTGCATGGGCTAGCAGCCGAAAACAGATGCCTTGGCACTGAGCATCTCTCAGTCACGCAGGTAGTAAATGCACATTTTTTTTCTAGAGGTTTCTTATCTTTAAATTTTGTATGTCTATGTAATCTTTACTGTTCTAAAAGATCATCAGGAGCGCCCATCAGCAAGGCCTGTCAGCACTTTAGAGATGGAAGATGGAAAAGGAAGTGGATTGTTAGCATTGGAAAGCCTCATGGTGCCATGCAAGGCAGGATATCAGGTTTGGGCATAGTCATAGACTGAAATGAAACTCATTTATTTAAAGTCACATCCATGTAGGTATAACTGTAAAGATGTCTGAGAGTACCAACTGATTTCACGTGAGGTACTGAATAGGCTTTTATTGCTTTTTAGTGGACGTACACTCTATGTTCATCACAGCAAAGCACCACCATATTACAGTACTATATGCACATGTATGCACACCCGTGAGGATCAAATTGGTATGTAGGAAGTAATGCCCTTACAACTCTCTAGAGGGTGGACCTCTAAACCATTTTTGTAATAGCATTTTAACAATCCATTAAGAGCCTCCAATCTTTTTAGGAGTGAAATCTATCACTTGCTCAGCACGTGTCCTTTAATGCAGCAGTCTTGCTTAAAATTGCTACTTACCCAATTATTATTTTTTTCACTTGGTTTACAGCCAGTGTCAAAAAGTATAATGTCCACTTGCCAAGTAAATAGAAAAATCCATCTGCCCCCCTTTCCATTTGCAAAGTCTAGGGTATTATCATCGCATTTGGTCTTTTTATTTTCCTGGTAATAGCAATGTTTCAGTTTGCTCTCGGGTTTAAATACAGATGTAAATTTGTGCATTTGCCAGTGTTACTCACTGAAGTCTGTCATAGTGTCAGTGTTTATTTAGCCTACCCAGCTACCTAGCAGTTAGCAAGCAGAAAAGCTTTTCCTCTTAATCATACCAACAGTTGCTGGAAGAGCTGATCACCCTTTTACGAAGAATAGAGTGTCCGTATTTCACCTTAGATGTGATGCTCCCTGATCCAAACTGTAACAATAAGATATGCCTGATGTTGCTTCATATACTAGTTCTTGATTCTGAGATGGAAATAAAGATGGAGGTGACACATTTTCACGTTTCTCTGAGGAGTCCTTCTCCTGCATGAAGGGGGAAAGAGAGAGCTCCCTTCCAGTGATGTGGGGTTGGAGGTGAGCAGTTGTTACTGATCCACGTACTTGTTGTTTTACAAGCATCTGGAAGACAGTATGGCTCAGATTAAAGTTCTGTTCATAACTGGTAAATCCCACGCTTATTGCAGTGTTTAGACAAAACACTGGATAAATGATGGGGAGTAGACAGGGAATAGTAGGGCTTCGAAAGTAAGATCATGGATTCCTCCTGGTTTCATTAGATACTTATCTTTAAAAGTGGGTGCATTTATATGCATCTGTTTGCCATGTTCTTGTGTAGAAATACTGGTGAGATGTTGTCATCCAGCAGTGTGGTCCCCTATCACTGGGTGACAGTTTGTGTGTCTCTCCATCCCTTTTATGTGTCATGGCTGGGGGCTCGTGGGAAAGGCTGCTATGGCAAAGCCAAGAGGTATTTTTCCCAGCCTTCCACCATTTGTTCACTGCTCTCCACCATCCCAGACATATGCCTTCACTGTGCCCCACTGTGGTAGCTTGTCCCTTCTAGCCTGAGTCAGAGAAATACCCTTTATCTCAGGTGGTCACTTACTAACAGGGGCTGCTAAGATGCAGGGAGCAACCCAGCTGGTGATAGTAAGTGCTGCAGGAGAGTCAAAGAAAACAAGGTTGTGCAAATAATTTTGTTGAACACAAGATGGAAGTATTTGGCTTGGAACCCATTTTAGCTGAGAGCCAGGACAATTCAGTAATAGCAAGTAAAAAGGAAAGGACAGGGGGCAAGCCCTAGAGTATGATAGTTCTCAGTCTGAAACTAGGGTAGGTTTTAGAGTCTGTATATTTTCCTTAATCGACATCTTGCATAAGTGCCTTCAGATCTGCTCCTTCCATGTGTTAAATTAAACATTAAAAAATGACACAGCATGATTTTATCTTCTTTTCTTCTCAATATTTTCTTATCAGTGTGCCCATCCATAAGAGAATGTTTTTACCTGTCAGATTCTCATATTCAGCCTGGGATCTGGTAATGAAACTGTTGCCTTTTTTTTTTTTTTTTTAAAGTGTGTATTACTGTCAGTAATAAAGTTACCTCCAGAATATTTTGTGCCTTAGTTACAAAAGATACAGTACTCCAATTTTCATGGCCATTGGCCATCAACATTTTGCTTGTATGCAGGTCTGGGAGCTCTCACTTATTTCAGGTACCATGTGTTTCTTCATATGTCTAAAATGAAGCTAGAGACACCTTAGTCTGTTCTTTATGCAAAATATTAAGTATTGTTGGACTCTCTGTGTGTTCAGAATTTGGAAGCAACTTCTCAGCCAAGCTCAGCCAAGTTGCATATGATCAGGGCTATATACTATAAGCCAACACTTGAACCCGTGAGATTCCTTGGGGTGATAAAAGTAAAAGCTGTCACTTTAAGTAATAGCTATTGCTTGAGGAAATACAGTAGAGGAGAAATATGAAGAGTGAAAATACAGTATTTTGGTCACTGCTCCCCAAGAAAACACAGCAGAAGATAAAATAATTGGAAGTGTATGAAGAAAGAAGGGAAATTACACATGCTTTTCTGTGTTTGTGTATATATACACATCTACAAATGCATCCCGCTTGGAAAACTAGGCCTCAGTAACAGAAGGTAGGATCTCTGTGTTTTATGGGGAATTCTCTTTCCTTCCTTCCTAACAGCAGATCATAAAACACAGACTTTTGTCATGCTTACTCTTGCATGTTAGTTGAGTGCTGTTAACATTAGAAATGCCTAAGCTATTGCTGTCTATTACTGTCACTGGTCTGTGCTCCCTTCTCTTCTGTCTGTAGTGGCATTCATACCAGTTCCTTGTTTAAGGCAAATAACGTAATGCAACAGCAAGATAGAAACAGGATTTATGGGCCTGTTTTAATGACTGTGTTCAAAAGGTGGGATATCTGCTCAAAGTCAGTGCAATTACAGTGCTGAAAACTCATGCAGTGAAAGATGAATTAGGTGCCATGCCTTTATTTTTCATCCTTTTGTCAAAAAATTTGCGCGGTTGGTAGCACCAAAAAAGCAATAGGAGTGTTTTGGGAGTCAGAGAAGGAAGGTGAATGAGTTCAAAGAATTATTTTGACATCAGTTGTGGGTGGTAATGTGTGCGCTTTGATTGACAGATATGCATCAGGCAAAAGCAATCAGTCCGCTGGAAGATGGGCTACCCCTTTTTGTTCTGTTTGGGTGTTGGTTTTGGGAGTTTTAAAGTGTGAATGTCAAAAATTGAGTGAAATTAATGTGAAATGAATGGAGTAACTAACTTAATTGGTTGCCTCTTTCTTTTTGCTCTTAGGTTAGCCCACCTCTACTTTTATCCAGGTGTAATTTAAAAAAAATCAGTTCTATTGATATTTTTGAATCGTTTTCCTTTGTTTTTCTATAAAGTGAAAGAATTTTCTTCTTGATGTAGATCCACTCTTGGTGGAGGGTGAAGCAGAAATAGATGCATAAGCATAAGTGGTTTTTAAATTAGTGAACACCTGAAGAGATGGAAATGTCAAAGATAACCAACACTTCACAGGCGTGGGGAGGAGTTCAGTCGGTGGGGAGGACACTGCAATAGCATTGGTGCGTAAGCCCTTGGGCTGCAGATGCAGACTTTTGCTTTGAATATGGTGAAGCCATCCCCTGACTAAGCATTTGGATACTTTATTTGTGCAGGAGCATTGGGTTGTTCAGTGAAACATCGTACTGCTCAGGCCACTGGAAATGGGGCTGGGAGTAGAGAGCTGCTTGTGATGGCATTCATTCCTTTTGCTAATTGAAAGGGAAATTACAAACTCTGGTGCTTCACTGTCCATTACTACCATTTGCCAACAGAGTGGCCGTTTATCTGTGTATTCTGGGCTCTCTCTCATTTTATCTTTAAAATTATATTGGTTTTGTTCTCACATTCTCCATTTGGCTAGAATAAAAAACTACATAGCAGTATGTCAGACCATTCCAGGTCTTTCCCAAATCACTTTTATGGTGATAGGTTGATGTGAAAAGAAACACTGGTCTGCTGTGGGAGTACTAATAAATGTATGCCATAAGCTACTTTAATCAGACATGCTCTGAGTTTTTGTACTGTACACAGTGCTGCAGGACATGAAAAGCAAAGCTTCTGTATACTGTCACGCAATGATTCAGAATCCCAGAAATCAAAAATGAGACAAATCCACTAAGCCATCTTACCAAGTCTCCTCAAGCCCATCCATTTTGCTCCCTGTGGTCTTGTTTCCCTGTCTTTTCTGTACTCTCATCCTGAATGCATCACGAAATGGGCTTCTGCTGCTCCTCTTGGGAGGCAGCGGCAGAACCTGAGGGTCTCGCCGTTAGAGCACTTCGGCAGATACCTTTTGAGAACTGTGCAGAATCTCCCCAGCTACTGTGCTGCTTCTCTGGGGTGAGTGCTGCCCACTCATTTCCAGGTGTGATTGCAGGACTTGCTGATCTGCTGTACCAAATTAGACTTCCTTGTTTAAAATATACTAGGGGGGGAATCTGCTCAAAATATGGATGTTATACATTCAGCGTGTTTTGTTTTTTAAAGGTGATGTTCCAGTGTACTGTAATTGGCATCTTTAAAATTTCGTTATACAATCAGCGTTCTGTTGCACTTGTCAGTGTTATTCAAAACAATCAGAATCTTAATTTCATCTTTTCCACTGGTGTGTGTAAAGAACAGGGGACTTTGAAGGACTCCTGCCGAAGTAACTCTTTGTACAGGTCTAACTGCGTAGTTCAAACATGCACGTGTTCTGCAGGCATGCGTTTAAGACCAGATACTGAAAAGCTGCTTGTAATGTCAAAGGAATGAAGACCAAGGGAGAACAGTTTTCTTCTCTCTTCATGCTCCTTTATTCTTTTGTGGAAGGAATTACCACTGAGTTGTAAGCCACCTGTTTTCCCCTTTTGAGATTCTGGTGCAAGGGAAGTGCTTTGTAATGATAAGGCAGAATTATTTTTCTTATTTTGTAATTTGCAGCAGCATTGTGCATGTAAATGAATTGTCAGGGACAACTGAGAAAATAATCCATCCAGTTTAATTATTAGTTAGTAGTTAGAGGAATAAAAATACGATAGCCTTTAAAGGTCCTAATTAACACTGTGGCTTGATTGTACTGAGAACTTTGAACAAATCCATGAGTTGGAGACTATGATTCAAAGGTGCAAGCATCTGAAGGGTAGGGAGATGTGTATAAAACATGCAAGCAAAGAAATGTGGTCAGGAAAAAGTACAGCTCTGTTACAGGTAGGAAACAGAGGTAGGGACTGTGAGAATAGAAAAAAAAAAAAAAAGGGAAAATCAGGAGTGTGTGTCATCCACTTGAAGTTTGAGCTTGTGTACTGCTGAGGAGTAGTGGACTAGGAGTCCATGGTGCTAAGCACAGAACAAACACAGAGCAAAAGCTGGTCTTTGACGCAAGCCGTGGTGCAGGGAAATGTGGCCATTGATGCTGTTCTCCTCCACCAGTTAGTAGCTGCAGGAGCATCTCCCTGTTTATACCTTCTTCTTACTACTCCCCTGCTTCCCTTTGCTTCCTTTTCCTGGAATCTAGGAAACTGAGGAAGGGGAGGGTCACCAAGACATACCAAACTCCAGATTCAAATCAGTTCAACAAATATTGACAGAAGCTTGTCTAAATTGTTCTTTAAAACCTTCAGAATGGATGATCTTTCTAGATCTGTTCCAGCCTGGGCTGTTTAGTGGTACTGTGATTCTAACCCACACAGTGAGTGTTGTTCTTGCCACTCTTTCCTCCCTTTCATGAACCAGTGGGTCATCTTTACACTACCAGTTTGTGACTAACTGTAAATGTTGCTCAAATGCAGTATACTTGGGGTACCAGAGGTGCCTGAGCTCATTACCACGCTTTACTAGGAGATTACTAGGTAATTCATGCTCTACTAATACACTGCATTCCTTTTACTTGAGTAAAACAAAACCACAAAGACCCCTTTTACTCAGAGGTCAGCAAAGCAAAATTAAGGTGTTCTCACAGAAGTTGTAGCTGTGAGCTACAATTTTTCAAATTGCACAGACTGGTAGAAGTCAGCCTAAAAACACAAGAGCATTTGATCAGAAATATGCTAATTTATTCCCAGGCTCATACAGAGCCAGGAATTTTGTAACCTACGTCTTCGTGAAGTGTTTTGATTTCTGCAGCAATAAAGTGCTCTGGAAGCGGAAAGTGCTACTGTATTGTTAATGCTGCTTCAATTAGGCAATTCAATATCCTTGATTCACTGAAAGGCAGAATAGCTCATGTGACTTTCCCCACCTGTAGCAGAGATTCAGCACCTCCATCTTAATGAGGGAAGCCTGTGGTGTGCGGGAAGTGAAGAACTGGAAATCGATGAATTAGGGATTTCCTCTTCTGTGTGGCAAATTACAGAACAAGCTCATCAGCCTGATGTTAAACAAATGCTTCCTACCAAAAGAAATCATCTTCAGCATGTGGGCATGAATCATCTGTAGCCCTGTGAATTATTTCAGTCCAACCACTCATGGCACCAGAGGTTGGATTACAGTGATGCCCGTTCTCGCAGTCCATGCGTACTACCGGTCCCAGGCTCTGAGGGCTAGACTTACCTTTTCCATATTGTCTGCAACTACACAGATACTTATTTTATCATCTCTTCTGGCTCTCAGAGTTGCCATCAGGATGAAACCTAAATGTCTGTATCTCATATAACTACTCTAGTTTGCTGGATAAACTATTATTATCAAGGGTTATAAGACAGTCCTGCTCTAAATAGCTAATGGTAGGAATTCAGTCTATTGAACCCAGATGAATCAGTCACAGGACTTTGTTTCACTGCATGTTTTCCCTCAAGAGTTTAGGATGCAGTTCCCAGCTGCAGCATACCATCTTGTGGATTTCAAATGCCATAGAAAGGTAAACATCCTCTCATCATCATGTGAAAGTTGCTTGGTTTACATCTAGAATTCCTGAAATGTGTGGTCTTCTCTTTGACACTGAAGAGTGCAGTCCAGGCTGAGAAGGTGGGGTATGGCATCATGTCATCTAGCAATGATGAGTTAGATGCTTAATTTGGGAGGTAGATGTCATATTTTTCTCACACACTTTCCTTTAAAAAAAAAGATAAGTTGTCAGTTCCTGGTCCTTACCGGGCTCACTTGCTCTGAGCAGGTTGTGATCTGGCTCTTGAATGCCTTTCATCCCATGTCTGTGTCTTTTATGGAGCACTTCATAAACTTGACCAAATTGGCCCGTAGGAATATAGTTCATGGAGGATGCTGGCATTATTTAATATGCAGCTACTGCTCTTGCAGGGTATCTGCTGTACAGCATGAAGTATCATTTAGGCTTAACTTACTTTTACCTTAAAGTATGAGCAGTGGAATGATCCTGCAGGTATGGAGACACAGCAGGATCAAAAGAAGAAAAATGCTTGTTAGGGAAAGATGTGCTGAGATGAAATTAAGGGGAATTGAAAAAGAAAAATGCTTCCATCCATATGGTCATGTTAAAATGGTGAAAGTGTAAGGAGAGCTAAGGCTTTCCCAGGCTTCAGTTAGGCAAAGTCTTACAGTTTGCCAGTCAAGATCAACTCCGTATTTCCCATTTCAGCAGCCACTGAAGTGCCCTGGTGGGAAGCTCTTTGCCTATGTGCAAAGACTCCCCAGGGGAGTGAATGGCATTGCTGGTGCTGAGGCTTGGCTAAAGTGCGTAAGCTGGGCTTTGGGGAAAGGCTCTTTTTGTTGTTTCCAGTCCTTAGTTTTGTTACGACTCTGTTTACTGTAGCTGTTGTGCTGAGAGGCCTGAACAATCTGAAAACCCATCTCCTTACTCTTTTTCAAGGATAAAGAATCCTCTGAAGCAGACACTGACTTCCAGAATGGCACAGCACAGCACAGTACCCATTCCCCAGCACACCTCCTGCTATGTGCCCTGGAAACAGGTGCCAGGTATTTCTCCTTCCCTGCTCTGTGTACCTGGAGCTAGTAAAATATTGGGTATAGTTAACATTAATTTGCACATGCACTGTAAGTTGCTCAGTAGATCACCTTCCTCAGTTTAGCCGAACAATATATGGTCTTACATGACCTCCCAGTTCCTTCTCTCTTCCCTACCATAGGATGCCACCCCCAAGAAAACTTGCCATGATGAGTTATAATCTTGTTTTAAAGTCTGAACTGCTTAATGAATTTTCTGCTCTCTGAGGGATGCCTCTTTGCTGTCATGAAATTGCTTCCTGAGGTGGAGAGTTATATTTTCGTTCTGCATAAATGCAGTTTCCACTGTGTTGGGTCACGTAGATTAGGAAATGTTCTCAGAAAGCCAAAAAAAACACTCAGAACAGCCTTTTATGCCCTGCAGTTGCTGTAAGGGCTTACAGAGTTACCAACCAGGCTTACCTGCAAGCATGCTAATGAGGGCAATGAAAACAATATCGCTGTGTGCGTCATGCAGCAAACCACAGTGACAGAGGCAGTCATACCTGATCAAGAAAAGTGACAACTGCTTTTTTATTTATAAGAATCTGGAAGAAAATAAATCTCTTCATGATGTATGCTGTGATTTGGTTGCAGTCAATAAGTGTGTGTTTATTTACCTTAAGCATACTGCTCTGGATAAGACTGGTGGTCTCATTAAGGAAAATGAGTCAGTGAGAATATTTTTTAATTTAACTATTAATTTAAGCAGTATCACTGTTAGAGGGGTAGCTGGTAGTGGTGAAATGAAACGGCTTCTGAATATGAAAGCACAGTGGAGATGCAGGGAGTAAAGAAATAGAAGTACTCCCAGTGATTATAGGTACAGGCCAGTATTGCTGGTTCTTTACTGTTACCCGTGACACTGATTCCCTCTGTGAGGATGGGTAAAGCACTTAACTCATCTGTGCCCCACTGTGATAGCAAAAGGCAGGTACTGTGGGAATGCTAAGAACTGCATCTCTGCATACAGTGCTTGCCATGGTTGTGGCTGAATTACCTTGCAAGTATTTAAAAAGCAACTGTTAGTCATTATGTTCCTTTTCTAAAGACCAAGAAACAGATGTAGTAGCAACTTCCTACATTAGTACTGCAATATTGTTACTGCCAGTCATAACAGTACCTGCCGGCTTTCCTCCTTGCTTTTCTCTGCCTTCAGGGGAAAAAAAAATCCTTAATGATGCGTGTTTGTATGAATGTGTGTGTGTTAAACTGTGACTTCAGTTACAGGTAATTCAAAGAAAAATTACTTCTATATCTTGTCCTGAAAATGGGAAAGCCCTGGCGTTGTTTAATCTTTAAATACATTTCGTGCCTTGTAAGGGCCACCAGAGTTGCTTTTTCATCACCTGCAAGCAATATTGTACAGGAATTCATGGCTCCACAGAAATCTCACTTCTGGCTGAGAAAGAGGCATTGGATAGAGGTAGGGGAGGGAGAAGTCCATCTGCATGGATCCTGTATCATAGCTTAACAATTCTAGTAATAGCAAGGAAGTATTTTTTAAGGAAACTAGGTTCAGCAAGCTGTCAAGGGCTTCCTGGAAGGCTTTTAGAGCATGCATTCTCATTTCTCCATCTTCCAGTTATTAAACTCTGAATATTCAATTTCTTTATAGATAGAAAATTCATTTTAATCATATTAATTAAAAAAGTAACTTGATGTTGTTAGAACTGCATCTCTTGGCCTGTCGTGGTAGCATAAATTCCCTTCTTCTATTCACTTAAAATTAACAGACACAGGAAACAAGTAAAGCCCTTTGATTTCCTCAGCTGCAGCGCCAGTTGCTGCCTTCAGTGTTCGTCTGTCCCTCTCAAAGCTTGAGAGTGAAGGTCAGTGACAGATCAAGGTCACCATTGAGGCTGGTTCCCCTGCCCTGCTGGTAGAAATCAACAGTATTTCTATTGAAAATATGTATTAACCTTGTATAAAACATCTCTAAGGGAGATTAAGTTCTATGTTATTGGCAAACCAGCAGATAAGAGTTTTCACATTTTGCTTCCCTTAAAAAAACACCAATTTAAGCTTTCCTATTTCATAAATATTTTACTCTTTTGTCATTGTTCTATTGCATTTTGTGAAAGAATGTGGCTGGAAAGCAGTGCACATCTGTATGCATTGTATGCTGTATAACCAGGCTTCAATATTCTGTCCTGAATCATGCTCTTTGAGAGAGCAGTTCTTGGCTGGACGAAAGTCTGTGGGAGCAGTCTCCTGTGGGAGTTTCATCTATCCTGCACATCTGAGGAGGTGCAGGAAGGAAAAAGTAGTTGCTTCACGAGTTCTTCATTGACTTTGATCTCTTGTTGCTCCCTTTGCTGAGGTGTCTCCTGGAAACCCTACAAGTAGGTGTTTAGAGGTGCTTTTGTGATTAACAGACCAACCCCAGGCAACATTTATAACTTGGGTTCATCTTGTCCCACCAGCCCGTCCTTCCATCAGTGGAGGCTCCAGGATCGTGGAAGGTCTTATGCAGTGTCTAGGAAAAAGGCACATTAACATTAGTAAAGGCAGGTGAATCTTGTGCTAACACTGTACCAAATTATAATGCCAGCAAATGAGTTTGCTCTCGTTGCTGAGTTCAACGTGAGTGGAGGGCAGAATTCTGTGAAAATCTGAGCAGCACTGAGTCATGATTTCTCAGGATAGGTACTGTTGTTAGAGAAATAATTTTGTTTCATTATATTAAACTTTCCTGCATTAACATTTATTTTAAAACATTTGAAAATAGATTATCTGTGTCTAAGATTTTATTTTCAGATAGTCCAAGCAGAAGAAAAAGAGAATACTAACCAATGTGAAAAAGGTGAATAAATTTTCAGAAGATTTTCTGCCTTTTTTTCCTATCTTCTCTGAAAGGAGTTGACCTTATGACTTGTTAAAATTGGTGAAAATATTGGCAATCTGTATGAACATTCAGATTCCACAGCACTGCAATGCTGTGGAAAAAGGTAAATGACAGGAGTCAGAACAGATAATGGATTTCTAGGAGAAACAAATCTTTACTTCCAACATAAACCTTTTTTCTATTATTGTTCCAACGAGCTCAAGAAGGTGCTTACAAATAACTGCAATAACAGTGAAATATAAACATGACAGCCAATTTCAGAAAATAACATCTATAGTTATTCTTCAGATTTTTCAGTTTTTTTAAATTAAAAAGTTACAGATCACACTGTAGTAATATGGAGATGTTGCTGATTTCTAAGCAGAACAGCAACAGGCAAAAGAAGGGAACAACAAAATCCTAACCACTTTTCATAGCAATTCTGCTGTAGTCAGTATTTCTGTTAGTTACAGTTTTTCTTTTTGGTGAATTTAAGTATGTATATAGGTAGAAAATACTAGTATCTGTAAATTTACAGTCCTTCTTCCTTTTCAAAAAGGAGTACATGTGCTGAATCAAAGAAGCTTAATGCCTTTGAGGTATGTAAGTATCTTCCCATAGCTTGGTATCTATCTACAGATTGGAAAAAGAAAACATCTTTATAGGGCAAGTGTACTTGGACTGCTTATTCTGAAATTCTAATCCCAATACCAAGTTAACAGTATAATTCTGATTTCCTAGATCTAGTTGCATGTCATCCTTCTCTAGATAAGTTAAAGAAAACATGTAATTTATAGAGCACATTGTAAATGGAAAGCAACTGTGACTCATTTGATATCAGCGTTTTAATACCACTCTGTAGGCCCTTGACTGATTACTTGGACATCTGCATGAGTTGAAAATGATGGGTAATGTAGCTTGTTGGGTTTGGAAATGCTTTTTAGAGCAGGAAGTTTTCATTAAGTTTCATTAAATATTCATTTTCCAGATGCATGGTTGTGGAAGTTGATGCCTATTCCAGGAGAGAAGAGGTACTGTCTTAGGAAAAAAAAAAAAAAGAGAGAAAGAAAAAGAGAGAGGAATGACCAGAGCCCCAGCAAACAGACTGACACTCAGACGAATGCATTGCCACAGGTAGCTAACAGTGCCCTTGGTGGTATATATAGTATACTGCATATGCTGGGCCCATGGCAGCAGCCACTGCAAATCCACCATGGGGAGTACTCTTCGACAGCCTGAAATAGGTGCCAAATAGCAGACTGACAAGGGGGGAGATTTTTAGAAGACTGTATGGTTTCAGGGCATGTCTTTAGCACTTCAGGAAGCAGCAGGCACGACTTTATCGGGTCCAGTACTTTCCTTGCCGTAACCTGGAGACAAAATAATAATGAGAAGAGAGAGGTCTGTCTTCCCCTTTGCATGACTCCTTGCCCAGTCCTTCCCCAAAAGAAAAGTTACTCAATAAACAACAGGTCACTCAGCAACAGAGGGAGGATCTCCTGCCATCTTTCCTTGCACCTGTACTCACATAAATGCACTTTCACAGAAGATGGAGGTTTGTAGAGATATAAGATGAAAGCTATAGAACAGCTTTTCGTAGTAAAATACTAAGTTGAAGCATCTAGGTTAGGTAACATAAGAGCCATGGCTCAAGGGTGCCTGGGAGATGGTGTCTCTGAAATGATTTAGGTTTTTGAAGGATATAAGATGCTGAAACCATGCTGCTCCTTGCAAACAGATCCCATCTTGCTTCAGTGTTGGTTTTAGCCGAGACAACAGTCTGTGCATAAAGTCAGTGTGTGGTCCTGCTCAGACAGAAGATAACATAGTATATTCTGTTATACTGAGCAGGAATACATGGCTTGCTTTTGAAGAGCATGGCCTGAGCCATACATGGCAGTTCTGTCATGCAAAGGGATTGAAGGGATGTCAAACTGTAAAGGCTACTACTGGAAGGTATAAATCCAGCACGTGGGAGAGGCTGGGCTGTCTGATGACATCTGCAGCATCCAAAGGATTTTTTGTCCTCTTCAAGTACAGACAGTAGTCAGAGAGCGGAGGAATCCCATGGTGATGGTTTAACCTCCTGCCTCAGTTCTCTTGTTTCAGGCTTAATGAAACATTTGAAATTAGTCACTAACAAACAAAGAAACAGATACCAACATGAGGCTTAGAGACGTGCAAATCAGATTGCATGTAACTCTGATGATAAGGAAACAATAATTAACGTCTGCTATAAATAAGAATGGTTTGGTTGCAGGTGAGTGCAAGAAATTACAAGCTTAAAGACAGCTCTGAGCTGAGTGTCAAATTTGGTGGGCTTGGTGGATGAGTGATTTCTCTCCCTTGTTCTTGACAGGAGAGGAGGAAGGAGGGAAAGGTCCACTGGGGTGGGGGGAAGCTGATGTCTACCAATGCTCAGAGTCCCACGTTATTGATACCTTTTAGATGTGCATGAATAAAAATACCATTGTCATTTACCCCAATTCACAGAAACTTTCTGTGCCTATTTCAGTAGTTAGCTCATAAATTTCAGCCTATTCATGCCAGGAGCATGAAGCTGGCTCCTGCAGTCAGAGTGGGACTTGCTGTGGTACCCTTGTGTGTATGGCTGGCTGCGTGGGGACTGGTGTATGTCTCGTGTAAATAAATTACAGGGCATAAAGGAGAGAAATGGGTCTAGCAGTGGTCTCAGAGTCCTTCAGGTGCTGGAGAGACCCACTGGCTTCCTTGGGGAAACACAGCAGGGATCAGCTTTGTGTGAGTGCCTCCCAGCCAGAGAGAGCCAGAAGGGAGGATAAGGCCAGGTCTGCTGCTTTGGGCTGCAGAAGCTTTTATCTTCAGTGTGGGATTGCTGTACCTCTGGACATGAAGGCTGAGGGCTTTCATTGCAGCTTTTTGCACAGTTACAGTTTGTCTAATAACTCTGTATGTTGTCTGTAACAGCAAATCTTTTCCACTTCTGTGTCTTTGCTACTCACTAAATGTAAATCTCCTTTCCTTTAAACAAAAGGTTGGTCTCTGTAAGCCTAATACAATGATTTGTGTAATGAGTTTATTTAAATTCCTCCCATGCTTTTTAAAGTTGCTTCTTTATCTTTACACTGTAGTTCAGGTTTTATATTTTAATATATCAAGCGAGAAACTGAATGGGAGAAAAAATTTCCTCTAGCTTGTTATCTGCAGAGCATTTTGGAGGCCAGATGCCACATATGAAGAAAAATGTTTAAAATAATGTAGTCTTGCTAAACTTGTGTTGTAAGGGTCAGCTTAGAAAAATCTTGTCTGAATTGTTATGGCTGCATAATCACTGATTATAGAGCTATAGAAAAGCAAAAGTGCTAAATAAGAAGTATGAATAGAAGCAAAATCTCTTGTGCCTCACATTTTGATAGTTCACATAAGTAATGTGGCTTTGTTCATCCCCTTGTCTCTAGTTATCTTTAAGGCTTTTGACTGAGATTATAACTGCAACTAAGAAATAACCTTTAGAGGCTAATATTTTGGTTTATAAGTTGAGTTATTGCTATAAGTAATAAGTGATATTTATGAAAGGGAAATCCACTGAGCATGTTCTGTGATTTAGTTTTATGTCCATTGGTATTCTGTAATATAGATTTCCCTTTCTCCTTGAGTCTTCCAAACCCAGAAGCCACACCTGACCGCTAAATAGGTGTAACACAAGAGAACCACAGCGGTTCAGTAAGTTATTTGCTGAGCATTTCCTTGTACATTTTATAATTAATGTGTATTTTTCTCCAGCTTTGAAGGGGAAATCTGTATAGTGAGGCAGTTTTCTTCTGAGCTGCCAGCCCTGGAAACTATTGGTATATAGCTATTGGCCAGAAGGTTTGCTTTTTGCCAGAAAATGTTATGTTAATTACTGTGTTAGGACTGTGCGATCAGTGTAGATAGGGCTTACTGTTTTCAAGATGGCATGAGACTGTTTGTTGCTTTTTCTGTTTTCCATGGTGGATGTACTGGGATTGGGGGATACAAATGGGGGACAGCTCAGTGAGAGCAAGAGGCTTGGGCAGTGGATATTTAAAAAAAATTCTATTCGTATGTCCTCGCATTGTGTATCAACCTGTAATGCTTGTGCTTACTTGAAGAGACACTTATTTGAAGAAGATACCCAGCCTGCTCAGCAAAATGAAAGTGGGGTGAGGGCAACAAATACTTTAAAGCAATAAATATTTGCAAAAGTTCATTTAATTTAAAACTAAGATCAATTTGCTGAAATCAAATTATGCCAGCTGCAGAGGGGTAGCATTCCTGTTGTGTGAAATTCTGCCTTTATAATAAATTATAAATTTGACTGGATTGAATCACTTGAGAGTACTTGGTGTGTGCACTTTGGAACTGGGATCTGACTGCATCTTCTGGTGGTGTCAGACCTCACTTTGGGAAAGGAGATAATCCAAGCCAGCTCCTGTTCCTCTGGAGACATTGTTCACTTTGTAAATGGGGGCAGCTGAAGTTGGCAGGACTCTCTAACCTGAATTCTATTTCCCAGTCTCTGCCCCACCAGAGTGTGGCTAATGCCAGAGCAGCACAGGCTCTGGGACTGCTGGAGGGCACTGCAGCCCTGGGCTCTTCCTGGCTGCTCACAAATGCCTCAGGCTCTGGAGTCTGCTGTCTCCTGGAGTCTTCGAAATCTGTGAGCCACAGCTGAGCACCAACAGTACCTGGTAGCACTGGTGGTACCAGGAGGCAAAGGTGGCTGTGACAGACTCATACTGCTTGGGCTTTCAGTGGTAGCTGGCTAGTGCCTCACTCACAGCTCCAACTCCATTTTTTACTGTCTAAGCAACAGAAGTATGCCAGTGACATGGGAGGAGGTACATTACTTGAGAGTATTTCTCCTGCCTTCCCATGAGAGATTGCCATAACAGAAAACAAGCCCAAAGCCCACAGCTTGTGGCCAGCCTGTGTTCAGCAGCTTGACATCTTCACAATCATTTTTCTGAGGACAGCAGTGATTAAACATTTCAAAACCCCAATCACTGTCCTTTATGCTGTTTCTTCTTGCTCAGAAGAACCTTCTAAAATAGAGTCCAAGAATTGCAGGGGTAGGCTGACAAAAAATCAAGCTCTTCTAGCAGGCGGTGCCACCTGCATACAGTCTGCTCTTGCGATGAGTGCAGAGCATGACTGTGATTCGTGTCCCCATGGCTGGGGCAGTGAGAGCAGGGGTGCTGACTCCAGTCAGGGCCGTGTCACGGGCGGTGGGTGCTGTTAACATTGGTGCTCCCACGAGAGACTTCAGCTATTCCCAGTATTTCTGCCTGTGCACACAGTCAGGTTTTTATCCACATACGTATACATGTGAATAAATTATATACAAGCACGCTGGCCAAGTACAAGTAGCTGCTGTGCCTGGTGGGCCATTTACCGACCACCTGCAAGTGCGGTGTGCAGGGCTGCCGTTGCGGATGAATCTCTGATCAACACACCAGTAGCTTTATGTAGAGTGGGTCGGGAAGGTGGTTCAACTAAATCAGGTGGTTTGAAAGGCAAATATATTCAGCATGGAACAGATTTTCAGATTACTGAAGGAAGGTAAATTCATTGATATTGCACCTCTCACTGCTTCTAGAAATATGTACAGTGTCCAAGTCCTGATGTCTGGGGTCTGACATTCCGAATCCTGGTTTGAGTTTATGTAAGGAAGCTGAGTGACAGTTGAGTGGAGTGTATGGATTTAGGTGTTTGAACTGAAACCGGAAAGCAACTGAATTTTATCAGGGGGTTGTGGACTGGAGGGCTGTGTCATCATGACCACTTGTTACTTAGTTACCAAGCTGTGAATGTCATGGCCTTCATAACTCAGGCCTTCTCTACCCAAAGTGGTCGTTTGTAGAGTGAACATCTTTAAAACTATCTAGGCTCGTGTTGTTTTGCATCAAACTCACAGAGCATCAGTGTGATCAAGCTGACATGACCAAGTCCGTGGCAGACTGTTGCATTCAGATTTGGAATTTGTTGAATCCCAGGATTCAAAGAAAATGCAGAGAGGAGTCAGGGGACCACAGGAGAGCACTATGAGATGTTTGCATGGATCCTGTCAAGGCAAGCTCACAGAGTCTGGTGGAATTCAGCATAGGAGGGCTACTAAATTGTCCTCAGACTAACTTATCTCATGTTTGAGAAACACTAACTTAAGAAATGGCTGTGAACAACAGTTTTGTTTTTTTTTTTTTTAAATGGCTTCACACTAGAACAACTTTTTGCAATTTTGATCCAAACATTGACTTGCTAATTTCAAAGCATTGTTTACTTATATGTTTGGTAGCAAAAGAAAGCATCATTTAACAGCCTCACATCTTCTGGTGTTTGAATTTAACTGGGAATGTTTTCTTTCATTTTAATTGTGCGGAAACTCTCTCTTCTGGAAATGAGAGAAAATTTAAAATGTTGGTTTAACCAACTATTTGATATGTAGCTTTCTTCTTGGTCTGCTTCAAGAGATTTTTTTTTTTTAATTATGTCAAATTAGAATATTAATTACTAATTTTAAGATATTATATCACAGAAACTTTATCTGTTAAGCTTGCTCATCTTCACTAATGTATCCTTACAAACATAATGCAAATGGTTTCAAGGAACAGGAAAGCACTGAAAGATATCCAAGCATATTATGTTTACATGGCGGTATTTTCTACTAGCATAACCTAGTTATGCTTCAGTCATTTTTGTTTTGAGGTTTCTTTGCCACCTCAGTTTTTTGCCTGCAGTGCCTTAGTGTCCATAGTTACTTTAAAAGAGATACAAACACAGGTTTAATAGCTTACTTTTTCCTCTGATGAAGTGCTTGTGTTTGGTGGTGTGCTCTACCACCAAGCTTGCTGAAATGTAATATTATGTCAGAAGGTATAACAATATTTTAGCAATGGAGAGCGTATAAGAAATTGAACTGTTGTCAGACACCCCTTTGTATCAAAATGTTGGAATTTTTCTAGTTCTGGAAGTATAAAATTGACGAATACTTGCTCAGTGTTCATAGCAGCTCACTTAGCTCTGTCTCACAGATGATTATGGGTATTAGATGGTTTTTGGAACGTGTCAGCCACTGGAATAACTGAGAGCTTTATAAGGATTAGCAAAACACCCAATCCCCAGAAAGGGAACCCAGAAAAAAACCTCTTATCTGAGCCTGCTTCATACAGACATACAGTAACTGACTCTGTTTTGTGTCAAGGAGGTAAGTTGCTATCTGTTCATCAAGAAGTGATGGCATGATGATTCAGACTATCACAGGGAAAAACCCTCTCAGAACAGGTCCCTTCCTTCAGCACTGCAAGACAGGATTGTTACTACATACCTCTGGATTGCTGGGTAGCTGGAAGGCATGTACCAGGCATCTGATTTAAATAAGCAAATAAGTAAACCACTGTCAAGAAATAATTCAAAGGTTTAAACTTCAATTTTATGATTACCAGCTTCTTTTTAATTAAACAGTTGAGGATTCACAAATTAGAAATCCAGAGAATAAGTATGACACAGGAATCTGGGCAAAAATTTCCTGCCTCACAAGGCAGAAGGCAACGGGGCTTTCTTCTCTGGACGAGACAGTGGGAGTAACCTGGTACCCAGCCCCTGGTCTGCAGGATCACTGGTAGCAGGATCTGTTGGGAACCTGGTAGCAGACCCAAAATCCTGAGTTTCACAGAAAGTCTGCATAACCAAGTGTTGTGTCATATTTACTATAAATGTATTGATAAGTCCCTAACAGATGGACCACTGGCTATGGGGTGGAGCAGCAGCCAAAGTAAGGACCCTGGTTAAAGGCCTGTCCCTGGCATTTATGCAGCACATGTCCCTGGGCAGTGGAGCGCCGGGCAGGGGACAGCACAACTCAAACCCCAGCTGCTGAGTCCCAGGCAGAGCAGCCATGGGCATTCACGCTTGTATCGAAACTTTATCTCTGGAGGAGTGTAAGGAGAGAGAGGTGCAGGCAGAGCTCAGGAAGGGTGTGGCTGCTCTCCGTGATGCGGCTTGGTGAGGCTTGAGGTGATGGAGGAGCTCCTGGGGATGGGTGATGGAACCAGCCGGGGGGCGGCCTCTACCTCAGTGGACACTCAGGTTGTGTTTTGTATTCATTTCCCTCATAGTCTTGTCTTTCCAGACCCATACCTAGAAATCTGATCTGAATTAGCCTCTGCATTTTTCCACTGTGTGAAGCCTGTCAAGTCCTGGAGGGGCTGGTGGGGGCAGGAGAGAGCAGAGAAGGGCAGGTGCAGGGTTTCCGCACCAACAGAGCCACTGCACAAAGGAGGGAGCGTGGTGCTGCGTGCGCTGCAGCCGTTGCAGGGACCCTGGAGGACCTGGGGGGCTCCTGCCACTCTGCGCTGCCTTCAGGGAGGTTCTCTGAGGACAGTGCTCCTGGGGGTTAGAACTGAGCTTCCCGCCCCAGCTTGTGGCACCAAGGCCAAGGTTACTCCTCAAACCATGCCAACCATGCAGCATGGCAATGTACTACACCATTTTAAAGTCTAATTTATGCAAAACCCCCACATTTAAAAAATAATGACATCAGCAATTCTGTGCCATGGTAAGCACTATGTAAAATCAGACTGCAGTAGAAGATATGCTGCTGAATTTTTAGCCCTTTATTATGGAGATATATTACTCCCAGAGTATTGCAAATTACCTGGGAGCAATAATATAATCAAACAAGCTTAAGAAAACAGATTTAATCTAGCAAAGTTGTTCCTACTCTTGCATGCAAAGCTATGGCCAGTGTTACAAAAGAGAAATCTGTAACAGTAAATGGAAGTCCTAGGTAGTACTGAAAGACGGCCCCAGCTACTCCAGTAGCTAAACTGGTTGTGTGTTGGGAAGCTCCTGTTTTCTACTGCAGGGTTGCTTTGTCCTCTGGACCTCTCTCTGGGCAAATACATCTTGCCTACATTTATTAAAATAGAAATTCTTTTCTCACACCTATATTTCTTCTGCTCTAAAATGCAGTTTTAGTAGCACTAAAAAACTCTACCATGTGTGATTCTCTGCTCTTACAGTTCTCGTTGCTTCTCTTTCAGGATGAGTTTGTCTGGGGAGATTACAGCATCTTTCAGATTACTACTACAGTTTCTATACTTTTTATGAAGTATTTTCAGTACATGTCTTCCCAGCACCTAATCACACTTTAACTTGCCTTCAGCTTTTTAAGAGTGACCACATAAAAATTAGTAATAATATAGATTATATTTGTGGTATTTATATGATTTGCAAAAGAATATGTCTTCTCTTACCCTCCCATTTACCATTTTTCTATTATCACAAGGATTGATATAGTCGGATGGTTGCCTGACTGTCCTGTATTACACTTGCGTATGGTACGAGTCAATTAAAATGTCACTTTTTTCGTTGCTGTTAATTAAATTTATAGCATAATTATTAGCAGTTGGTTTTGCTCTTGTTTTCATTATTAATTCTGTTGATAAAAAGTTCCAGTTGTAACAATTTCCACCAAGAATTCCTAGGTTTAAGCATCAATAGAAGGAAGAAATATTTACTCGAACATAAAAGTGTTTTACTACCAATTTGGACATTTTAATGCTTGGATGGTGATTTGGGAGTCCATCATTTCACTCAGTTTATGACTTTGGTTTACATAGTAATTTTAATCACTTAAGAGAAGTAATCATGCCAATTGTTTCAAAATAAATCTATATTTATGTCTGCTTGCAATACATTTATTTGTAGCTGGTAAGCAATTAAAATGTTTTTAGGCAGACGCTTTAAAATAGAGTAATGGCAAACCCTCTGCTTCCCACCCTCCTTGCAAAGTGTTCTTTAAAGAGGGGCACACCTTCGTCCTTATAAAATGCATATATATCCCTTTGTGGGAGGGTTGTGTGTGTGTGTGTGTATGTATATATGCTTGCTCATCACTTGTGCTAAGCTGGGAAGTGCTTGGTATGTTGCAGGGGATGCCCTACAAGTACAACCAACCAGTTCCTTCACATCCTTTCACTGTCCCTATTCTTTCATAGTTAAGCACAACTCCACAGTGTGCTCCAAACTCAAAAGAATACGAGGGAGCTCCATTTTCCTCTCTCTTCTAGCAGAGCAATCACAAAATTAGCAATATTGCGTGCATGTATAAATATTGTACTGGACTGAAGTTACCGGGTTTTGCTTAGCAGCCAGTTTAGGAGACAGGTTACTGGCGTAGTTGATGAACTGGTAAATCCAGGTCACTTTCATGGTAGTTATTATTTATGTTGAGTGCCAATAATAACCAGTGATTCAGCAGCCTTTTTAAGGCAAAATGTAATTTCTGAGAACAGTAGCACTCTTGAAAAATATTTTTACAACTGCAAAACCAGTTGCACCCTTCTTGTGAGGCATCTACCAACGTCCACACAGTCGTTCTAAGGAGGCCATTTTCCAAAAAGCCCCTTTTTTGGGACCTGGCCTGGCCTTAGCTTGGGTGCTGCCACTTCAGGACACCCAGTGGGTAGATAATTCTCAGGTTTGTGGGAACATCCTCCTCCAGTGCTTACCCACCCCCAGGGTGGAAATATACAGTAACTGGCCAGACCACTGTTGTGGTCCTAAAGACACTATACCAGAGCAGTACAGGTTATTAACATAGCAGTCCCCATCTTGCCATGGAAGGATTATTCACTTTTGTAAGCACAGCAATGTCAGGTGAAAAGTACACAGTGGATCCAAGTACTGTCCCCTTGTTGGGAAGATACATATTTGGTAAAGTGCTGTGTTATGTTTGAGGTTACCATTGGGGATTTAATTCCTAGTTTCAATCTGAAACAAATTAGTAGTGGAGCAGTATGTGCTTCCTTATACTACCAGTCAGTTGTAAGTCCAGAACAATAAGTAACTGAGAGCAAGAAAATGCTGGTGTTGATGCCTTTAAATGCTGTCACCTTCTGTGGCAGAGGAATTAGGTTAAATTTAACCTGCCCTCCAGACACAGAAAAACAAAACATTGTTAATTAGCTTTTTGAATTTCAAGAGGTGAAAGCAGAAAGTGTCCTCTGGTAATAAAATTGTGTTGTACCTTTCAGGATTGTATTTTAGACATTTTAAGGTTAGAGTTGGCTGTTTGCCCAGTTTAAAATTGTATATACTTCATGGTTTTGGTTGGCTACTTATAGATATTATCTCTAGGAAAACTCCTGGAACACAACTGCCCAGATGAAATCCATGAAGGTAAATGAGGCTGTTCTGTTTCTGAGTGTGGTTAATATTGGGTATTTACTGCAATCAGCTCATTCCCCTTCCCTTTCTTAGGCATGCTCTGTGCAGGAGTTGCTGCTTTGAGCTGTGTGTGTTTCAGGGGATCTCAGTAGTCTGGATGGATGTGCAGGTGAAAAAATAGTAGTATTTTTCATTCAAGAATTGACTTTCAAACTCTGTATTTTGTAACTGTAGTTAATATTTTGAAGCTGTAGCTTATTAAAGCTAAAAAGAGTTTTAACAAACAAAAGATAGTCTTAGCAAAGGCTGCCTGCGAGTAAGTATGTGAGAAAGGACTGGAGAGTGTTCCTGTTAGTGTAGGCTGAATTTAATATTCAGGAAAGTAATCTTCTCTGTAAAAAGCTCTTGACTTGCCAGAAAATATATTTGCAAAGCAGCAAAATAGAGTCCATTTAACATATAAGTAGTGCTATCGTGTATGTACAGTATTATACGAAGCATAAAATAGATATATTCTACATTATGAATGCTATAAAATTTTTTATTCATATAATAGTCTTCTGAAATGAGAGAGATGTTGCATGTGGCAAAGCGCAGGACAAACTATGGAGAGGAGATGAAAGAAGGAAAAAGGTTGTAGAGCTAAGTTGGTCAATGTTAGTACAACTTTCTTGCAATTCAGAGAGTAGCACAGTTGTCAGTGTCTGAAATTACGTGCTTTTGAGAGTAACGCTGACCTTTCCTTGGTCAGAAATCCAGATGTTGGAAACTGGGGATTTTGGAAGTGTACATTGCACATGTCTGGGAGTTTTTTGTCTTTCAAATCCAGAGATGGTGGTGACTGTTGTGTATCCCTGGTGGGATAAATACAACTGCACTTTTGTGGTAGTAAAACACTTTGGTTTTTTTCTGCGTATGAATATAATCACTGATTTCAGTAGTTCTGAGTTAAAACCCAGTTATTATGCGAGTGAATCTTGGCTCCTTTGAGCCCTTGGTTTTTCCAGCCAGCCTGGATTAGAACATCTCCTTGCAGCTTTATTTATAAGGAAGTACAAGGGAGATAATTGAAATGCCTGACAAGCAAGAGAATGGGGGAGATACTTCACAGCTAAGGCTCATTAGAAGTGACTGCCTCTCTTTTTGGATCTAAATTACATACAGGCCATATAAATCTACTTCTGTCCTGCTATTACAATATCCTGTTATAAATCACAGAAGCACAGACCTGCTTTTGGATTCATCCGATGTGATTCCAAATTAAGCCAGAACCTACTTTCTTTTCTTCCCCAAACCTACATCAGTGCTTGACATAATGAATTATGGCCTCATGTTTCTGGTCTAAAAATACAAGAGGGTTGTACTTTTCTTTCTCCATGTAAACATTAGTAGAATGAACTTCCCACTTCATGGTTCCCAACCCCTTGAGTTTATCCTTTGTCTAAAGGCAAATCAGGGAGTTGTGCAAGTAACATCTGTGACAAATTTGCTAGATTTGCATCTATGCAAAAACCCTCTTTTTTCCACTGTTCTCTTTATTTTTCTGGGATTGGGGGAGGATGTAACCCATTTGCAGTTTCTGAAATCCAGCTGCATGCAATGTGGACTTGAGAGTATTTTCACTAAATCATGTTCACTCCCTGTTAAACTACCCTCACTACTGACAACAGATGTCAGCAGCAGATTATCTTTGTAGAGGAAACGGGGCTGGAGGGGAATTACATATTTTTGACAGAGGAAATCAGCAAATACTTTTGCTCCTCATATGAAGTCTACGCAAGCTAATGTTTCTGGTGTCCACATCTCAAGGAGGACGTGGTGGAGTTTAGGGATATACAGAGAAGGGCAACTCAAATCATCAAGGACATAGAGCAGCCATTTTATGAGGAGATGCTGAAATGGCTGAGATTCTTCAGTTTGGAGAGAAGTCTGAAGGAGGGTTGATCATGTTTTATGGAGTCATGAAGGCAGTGGCTAAAGTGAGTGCGGAGTTACTGTTCAGATCCACATTGGTCTGACTCAGTGGAGGGTTCCTCTGACTCCATGCACTCTTTTCATGTGGCTCTGCTGCCTTTCTCACTCAGTGGAATATCTATTGAGTGCTTACATCTCAGGAGAAAGAGACAGATGTGCTCTTGTTGAAGTGTGTGAAACTTTGCTGTGGACAGTCCAACGTGAAAGAAATGGTGTGTGGTTGAGTGAATTTAACTTACGGAGAAGCCAGTAACTCTCTCCCACAGAATGTGATGCTATAAGAAAAAAGCAATTGTCGAGCTTCCTAAAGTCTTTCAAGTGTGTTCACTTGTCCACAAAGTCCTCATTGTCCTTTTTAAATAAATTCCACAACCCTAGACAGTGCAGGAGTTTCTTAATCAGTTGACATTGTAATTGTTTTAGGGTAGTCTGTTTTCACATGCAAATTCAGTTCAAGATGCTGAAAAGGGATTCATGTAGGCTGCCAGAAAACTCATGGGAAACCCACTGTAGCTTTTCCAAAACACTTAAGCAGAAGAAATTCTCAGGCAGTGGGGGAGAAACTCCCACTTGCAAATTTTTTGTGCCAGAAAAACCTGTATCAATGGCAACAACCCCCACCCCCAAACCAGTATATCCAGTGAGAAAACAGTACAAATGTGCTACCAAACAGCTATATATATAAAAAAATAATTAAGATAGCACAGTTGTGGATTGAGTCCTTACATGCCTGCCTTTCAGGTGTTCATCATGGTGCATATTGTGGACATTAGTGTGATAGAAGACAGGCATAGTATGAATGAAGTGGTAAATCAGCAAGTTTAGGCTGTATAAACACACTACATTTAATATATTTATCATTTAAAATGAATTTAAGAAATTCGATATATGTAGACTGAAATGTCCATGTGTCCGTGGTAGACCATGAGTCAACTAAGAACAGTGTGTCTTTCTGTGTGGCTCTAGCAGAAGCAGGCGTGCTGCAGCTGAAAAGCAGGGAGCTCTCACCACTGTGTGCACATGAATCACACTGCTGCTGCTGGGTGCAGCCCGAGTGTGCAGCATTTGGGTTCCCTCTGCTGGTTCAGCCTAAGGCCCTGCCCGGTTAGCTTGAATGGTGGGATGATATTCCAGATAGCCTCTGAATTAATTTCCTTTGGGATTACATTTTGTGATCTTACGTAGTTATCACATCAGCAAACCATCCCTCTTTGAAAGGGCAGTAAATATACACCTAACTCCCAAAATAAGTGATTCAGAATTTAAGCAGGTGCTTAAAGCTAAATACACACCTAAATGCTCTACTTCATAGGAATGGGGTAGGTATATGCTTCCATGCTTTTCTGAATGAAGACCGTAATGATGACTTTGTCGCTGGGCAGTTAAACAGGCTGTACTCACTATGCCTCACAAACTATTACCTTGATTTTTGTAACCATCTGTAATGTCGTTGTCCATACAGCCATGAAAATAGCACTTTCAGGCATAATGTGAAGGCAATAACAGTCTTTAGTTTCTCCAGCTTTTTTGGAAGGCTTCATGAGTGAAATGTAAAAGTAAGGACAGACTGGTTTTAAAGCAGAATCAAAACTTTGAAGCTATGGACTTGCTTTTAACTTTCTTGCTAACTTTTCTCATAGCTGTGGACAGGTGATTCACTCTCTCCTCAGCTCGTATTTTTCATTTGTCAGAGCAGCTTTATGAACTCATCTGGGTGCTGGAAGGCATACATTAATTATGAAGTGGCATGAAATTATCAGCTGTAACACTATTGCATTACAAGGGGCAGCTGGAGCAAAGATGACACTTGCTCTGCCAAGTCCATACCTGTAAAGATGTTCTTTTGCAGTCAGTGGAAAGGAGTCCTTTTAAAAAAAATATTAAGAAGTCCCTCAAGCCTGAGTACCACATAAAATGTCCAGGAGGCACAACTAGCGCACAGAAATAGATTTAGAAGAAGTATCTTTGTAATTGCCTAGCCCTTGCACTTTTCTCTAGACATGTTCTGCTGATCAGTGTTTTAGGCAGGGTGCAGGAGTAGGTGGATTTCTGGTCTGACCCAGCACCACTGTTTTTGTGGTTTTGCATTTTGTGTTGTACTGCTTAAAAGGGAGGAGTAGTCATCCATGAGTCCCCTTCTTCATCGAAGCCTGAAATGGAGAAGACCCTGTGGGCTATGGCAGTGTGGCAGTCTCCTGTACCTCCCCAGGAGGGAGGAGGCAGTGCTTGGCTCGCGCTGCCCTGTGGCCAACCCTACCTGATGTGGCTCCCCAGCTGCCTAAATGTTACACAGCAGCATTTAATCTGATCCCTCTATAGCCTCTGGTCTCTGTGCTTGCCTCTTCTTTCCTCTGCAGGAAACAGGTGGAAAAGGTAATCTGGTCCCTGATGTCACTTACATGGTTGCTTTTATTCTAGAATTAGACTGAATAACATATGGGCATATATATGGCCTGATCTCCAGTTTTGAAAGCTCCAAGCTCCCTTTTAGAGCTGATCTGGTGCAGTGACGCTGCTCCCAAGGCATGTTTTGCAGTGCTCACCTGGAACAGGCACCATTTCCATCAAAAGGTTCCTGCTTTTCAGTTAAGTGTTGGCAAGTGTCATGACTCAAAAATAACTGTGTTAATTTCTCATGGCTTGTGGTATAGCTGTAAACATTTTTCCATAGTGCAGCCTACCATGTGCAAGATACAGTGCATATTTCCATCGGAAAGACTCTAAAATCATATGTAGACTCTAACCAGACATCTGCCTCCTAGTGTACATTCAGTCCTAAGACTAATTTACTCCTCTTCATATCCCCACAAAGTCAGAGCAGGATTTTGTGGAGACTACCAAGAACTGTAAAATGTGAACAGCATACAGTTTGCAGATGGAGAAACTTACTTTTAGGTTGCTTCTTACTTAGATTAGAGTCTGGTCTCCCTGGAGAGCTGCACAGTGCAGAAATCTTGTGTTTTTCCCTCAAGCTCTCCTGTCGTGATGCCTGGCCTTGCCTCGGCGGTGGTGGGGCAGCATGTGCGGGCCAGTGCTGTGCCCTGGTGGGCTCCCATACATCAGCTGGGAACTGGAAGATCTCATCAGTGTAGCAGCCATGTCCCACTTGGCCCTGATACCTCTAAGCTTAAATCAGGACTAATGGGAAGAAAATGGTACAAGCAGACCAGCTGCCAGCTGGAAAATTATTTGTGGGGAGGTTACATTTACACAGAAGAAAGAAATTGCCAGTTACTTTCGCATTGCCTGTTTTTTGATTTTGGAAAAATATTTGCAGTGTGCATCATTGACACAGTGATATGATGAAAATGAAAGGCAATTTCTTAATTTGATTCTCATGCCAAATTCAACTTGACATTTTGAAATTGCTCACTTGTTTTGAAGGACTAGAAAATATTTTAGAGTTCTTTGAAGGGATTATGCAGGAGGCAAACCAGTATGTGTTCCTAATTTACCCAGCAGAATAATGAAGTCTTTCAGTTATAAAGAACTGAAAATCTTCTAAAAAACACCTTGTTTTGAAAACAAGGGATGGTAGAGCTTGTTCTTTTGCAGAACTAGAGTTCAAAAGCACTTTGTCTGATTCATCGCTGCTTTAGGCTTGTCCAAATCTGAACTAATTCCAGTAAAACCAACAGGATTCGATCAACAAGAAATAGGATTCCTATGCTGCTGAATCAGATCCTGTGATATTTAATCAGCACAGAGACAGCGGACATGGGGGAATGTCTACAGTACCTAATGGAGCAAGGGTCGGGCACCCACCCGCGAGCAGGGGCTGAGGCAGCAGGACACAGTGCAGCGCTGCAGGGTTTACAGGCGTATGTTCAGCAGGACATAGTGCCACAGGCTCGTGCACAGCTGACTTCAGATAAAAATCCCAGAAATCTCAGTGCAGAATAAGCCCAGGTATCCCTGTTTCCACTTGGTGCATGTGCCCTGAGTTTTAGCTTACCTTTCTGATACAAGTTTGGAGTAGTTTGGTGAAGTCAAGAAAATACTAGTGATGTGGCATGAATATGGTCAGAATCATTCCTGCTCTTTCAGCAGCTTTCTGAAATGTGGTACCAGCTAAGTCTAATGAGACTGGTGCAGATTGTGTGAGGAGCTTGCTCTGCTAGGTACTTTTTTTGAAATGTTGAGCTCCAAAGGAAAAATGCGTAGATTCAAAGCAGAGTAACTCAGATAATGGATTTTTTTAAATATAGAATCTATATTTGGAAAATTTTTCAGTAGTCGTTCAGGTTTCCTTACAAAATCCAAACTGAAGAAAAGTTGATGGAAAGTTTTCTCTGAAGTGCATTGTGAGAAGATAAGATTTTGATAAAAGAAACTTCAGTCTGCTAAAAGGTGACAATAGTAAAAAGAATGACCTCATTTCAGAAGCTGTGAAGAAAAAGAGCCTTAAAATGCCAGCTGTCCCCAAGAGATGTGATCTGGGAGCTTTGACTGGTAAAGAAGGAACTCTTAGAAGTGCACACTCTACAGAAAGTAAAAAACCTGAATGTTTCTCTCTCAGGTTTCATTATTGGCAGACTTTAAAAATTGTTCTCTGCTGTCTTGGACTCTTCTTAGCTGCCAGTTCTGCACCTTTTTTCAGAAAAAGTGCCTGGATTTAAATGGAAAAGCTTCCTATATAACCGCAGAGGAAGGAACTCTGAAGTTTAGCTTCCCAGAAGACAATTCAATGGCATTTTGTACTATGTTTAGAAAAATGAGGAGGATGATGGAAGAGACTTGCATCAGTCATTGCACTTGTCTTTTCCTGAATTTGAAAGGTCATCAGAGGTTTTACCTCAGTGTTTCAAATTAAAATCTGCTTTAAATGCATTTTAAGGGGGTGGAAAAAAAAAATCGGTGTGTTGGAAAAAGCATATTTTCCTCCTTCTAGGCAAGAAATAATATGTTAACAGTAATAGTTTTTCTTTCAGCATTTTCCAAGATTGCCTTCTGTTTATGGAAAGAACCAGAAGACAGCTTAGTTACTGTTTTTCAGTTCATTTAAACAGTTAAAGATCCACATTTTTAGCCATTCCACCAAAAATGGATAGAAGATGAAATGGTCAGATGAATGTTTGGAACCAGATGTGAACTTGGGTTCAGATCAGTTTATGGTAATGCTCAACTTTTTTTTTTTTTTTTTTTTTTTCCCCTTAGTAAACCATGGTAGTGCCCAGAGTTGAGCCCTGAGAATTTAAGTGTGATTCCTGAGCCTGTACCAATTGTAACTTTACACTTTTCTTCTGTGTTTTCTTCTGCATCCATCAAATTGCAGCCATTGGGGTTCCAGTACCTACAAAGGTCCCATATACCTCTTCTTCTGGGGTGAGGCTTTGAAGCGGCAGTGAATTGCTTTCACATGTTCTCCCATCCTCTTTGCAATTGCAGTATTACTCTGCAATTTATCATTCCCTACCTGAGAACCTTGCAGAATTGGGTCCCAAATTATCTACAGTAAAAAAAAAAAAAAATCTTATGTTAATGATATTATATTTAGCTCCTTGTACCTAGCACAGGAAATTTTTCCCAGGTTTGATCAGGATACAAGCAAAAGTCAGGTATTCATGAGAACTATTTTTCTCAAACCCTCTAATTTCTGTCACTCAGATCAGTGAGTGGAGAGGGACTGGAGAATGCCAGAACCTCTGCATCCCACCGTGAACATCCTTTAAGCTAATTTGACAAGTTATTCTTGTTTTTTTCTAAGAATTTTGTCACTGGTTATAACTTTGATTTATCAATTCAAACCTTTTGACAGTTTGTATGCCATGGTGCTAGTAAACAGCCTGGAAAAACTCCATCCAGTATGTATTCTCCACCATGTCTGGGTTTTTTTCTTTTCTTTTTTTTTTTCACGCAAAACTAAAATGTTCACATTACAGATTGTCTGGCAATTTAGGCAATAGCTGTGGATAGTTACCTAATGCTGTCATTAAAGTCTTGCTCTTAGAATTTTAGATTATTGTGCAAATGATGAAATATTGTTACTGGGGTTAATAAGAGCTCCTTGCCATCTGTGCAGTGATACTGCCATAAAGAAAAAACAGGTATATTTTTCTGCCCTACTTTGTCATGTATTATTCATATTATGTTTGAGAAGTAAAATTCATTCCTCAGGGGATGTTTCCCATACAGATTTCGTCTGTTAACTATTATGGTAATCTGATAAATCTTCAGGATCGATCCTTGTAAATGTAGATTGTTTCACTCTTTCTTCTACAAACAGATTTGAAAAAATAGATATTTAGTCACAGTTTGTGCATGGAGATACTATTGTGGGAGCAGTTCCCATACTTTTCAGTCTTAAATTTTCTACAGCAACCCTGTAACAGTTCCTCTCTGGGTCAATTTGTTGAGGTACCTTTTGTTGTGCACAAAGACTCTGCAAGCAGGATATTCACAATGTTAAAGCATAGAGCAGTTATTTATTGGGCAATACACAAAGTAGATGGGTATAACTGGGGGGCTGTTGAGCAAAGCAGTCCTAGTAAGGCATGTGATGAGCTAGGCAGCTGTCAGCAGGTGGGGACAGGATGGGCTCTGCAGCCCCCTGGAAGGGGCTGGTCCTCTGTGTTGCTCAGCTGTGGTCTTTCAACTTCATGGTTTTCCTGAAGAGCTTGATGTCTTTTCATCTCAGTGCTTTTCCTCCTGAGCTATTGGATGTTAAATGTCTCCATCTCCACAATCTTACCTCTGCCTGCAGTTGCACCTTTGTTTACCATATGTGTCCCTGTTCTGTGGAGTTTCTTACAACTTGGCAGTTCACCCCTACGGCCTCGCCTGACTTGTTGCAGAAGGCAGCAGATGTGTAGCGGATGAGTTTAACAGGCAGGAGAAGGCAGGGCAATGGTAGCCCATGTTGCTGCTTTCTGCCTCTGCCACAGAGAACCTGCGTGGTTGTGAGCAAATTGCTTGAACCATACAGTCATTAATTGTATTCTCCTTGTTTTCTGGAATTTCTTAATTTTTGAGAGGCTGACTTCACAGCCTCGATGTAACTTTAACCTTTTTCATGCCCTGCACAGAAGGCAAGGCACTTGGGCCTATTGCAAAAAGGTATAAATTAAAAAAGGAAAACATCTAGCCTAGCCACTGGGGAGAAAAAAATCATAAATGAAAGTTAGCCAATACTGCCTCAGTTCAAGGAAAATATCTGCTTAAAATAACTTGATTTTAATGGTGTTTATTTCATACCTGTTCATTTAGCAGAGGAGGATGTTTTTTAGCTGTGCCATAGCTACAAATAATCTTCTAATGTGAGGTGAAACAAAACATGCATATAAAAAGTTTTAATCAACAGGCTGTGAATGTACTCAGGTTAAGTGTATGTTAAAAATAGAGAAGGCAGAGACTAGAACATTTTTCTACCAATTTTCTGTTAATAACTCATAGCACTTCAGCCTTTTTCAAATATCTCTTTTTACTAAAAAAGAAGCAAGTAGAAGTGATAAAAAGATTCTGATAATTCTTTTGTGGAAATTAGCGTCCTGCATATGATTTGTCATAATTTGTAGGATTTGACCGTATTTGTGACACCTATTTCTCTTCTTGTTTTGGAGAAAGATAAGAACTGTTCATAAAAACACTATGGGCAAGAAGTGCTTTCTTCATCTTGTAGACAATCATATTATGCCTTGAAGCATGAGATTTGATTAACCTGTCCCATTGTATAAGACTGAACAGCTGCAAGTTTTATTGAATAGTGGTACTCACTTTCTGTAGTGCCTGAATGCAGCTTAATATCTCCTACCAGTGACTTGGAGAACTGCTAAGTCCTGGTGTTGTGATGCTGGAGACACGGCCACGATGTTTTGACCATGCATAGCAGCTCTTGGGTCGTCACAAAGCATGACACTACAAAACTTTGTAGGCTGTATGACAACCACTGCTCCCGCTTTCTGCAAGCTACTGAGTGGAGATCATCTCTGGTCTCTGCCCCTCTTTTGTTGATTACTGAAGGGTCTTTTCCCTTGCCCTCTTACCACTCATTTCTTGTAGGATTTCTTTTTTTCCCTCAAAAAAGAGGAGTAAGGAGCATCTTTGTAGCTCTCTTCTAAGAAGGTGTTTCCTGTGTAGTCTTGAATTTTACCATGGAGTGTTCTTTCAATCAATCCTTTGTGTAATACGGTGTATTATGTCTAACATTTAAACAGGATCATGTACCAAACGCGTAGGCTTCAGGAGAGCCTACTGTGATTGCTCGTCACTGTCACATAGAATTACTATGTCTCCAGATGTAGCAACCTGATATATTGAATTCACCAGCTTCAAGAAACCAAATTATATGTTATAGAATATTGTGTCCACTGCCCTAGTTGTATGCGAATAGAATAAGATTGTGCTTGACCCCAAAAAGGTTACAGCTCAATTTAAAAGAAAAAACAATGCAAGCATTTAAAAGCAAAACAAGACAGTAGGTTGAGAAGAAGTTGTGGAGAAATATGGTAGTAATTTACGTTAAGGAATTTATCTCTTTAAGTTTTGAACATTTGTTTCCCCAAGCAGTTCCTTTTCCTCATGTGAAAGAGGAAGAAGGGTTCAGTGAGTCTTTTCTACCCCCTATCAAGTGTGAGGAAACTAAGTTCATTTGAACAATACTCCTTTTCAGGTTGTCTGTCTGACACTATATAACTAGTGGTGCATCACAGAGCTGTATCTGGATAGGAGATCAACAAACACTCGATGAGGTACATTCACCCAGTTGTCCTGGGGTGGTATTTGTACCTCCCCATGCATACGGCAAGCATGACTGGAGGCCCTGTGTGCTACCTACAGAGTGAATGAATGGTTCTTGCTTCAGAGTTAACAGTTGTTAGTATTAACAAAGATTGTGTCAGAATCAAGCATTTGCCTACCTGTGACTGGTAGGTTTTTTTGTTATTTTTTTCCACTGATTCTAATGGGACTGTATTGTTGCAAGCACTTTCCTCTCCTTATTAATTATCTGGTAGAGAAGATTCTCTATGTGAGTTTGGGGTAAATGTGAAAGCTAGGGCAAGACTGGCACAAGCTTTCTGTCTTTTGGTGAGTTTTCGTTTGTGATATTTGTTCCTTACTTGACAGTGCTTCATCACTTTGCATCCCCATCCTACAAAAGGTGTTAGTAAACGGCAGAGAACACTTCAGTCTAAGCTTTGCTTTCTAGTGTCACACATACCGCGGGGACTGACATGGCTGATTTTTTCTCATCCCTCCCTGCTGGCATCTAGCCCTGTTCCCTTTCCTCCATCTCTCTCAAGTTAGGATGCAGTAAACTTTCTTGGAGTGTTACATATCCAGATCTGATTAACAAATATGGATGTGTAGGAGGCTCTGCATCCTTCTATTCTGGGTGTCTTGATGTCAAAGAGTACCTTCACCTGGTGTCGGGATTGACACATGCCTATCAATTTCCTCCTTATGCATGAAATGAGTCTGTACCGTACCCGAGATCCTTGAGCCCAGATGGACATGCTCACTCTGCATTCAAAGCTGGTGCCTGTTATCTGCACAGGACAGCATGGTCCCATCAGCTCTGTGCCCCAGCTTTGGAAATCCTAAGGCTGACTGTGATGGCAAATTGTTTTCTAAGCTCCATCAGGTTCATATGGGCAGGGAAGTGCTTTTCCTTGAAGAGCGGCAAAGAGTGGATGATGTCCCTCCTACATATACACGGAGCACAAGAAGGGAACATCCACAAGCTCACCTTCAATGCAGTTTCATTTTCCTCTCAAAATGTAGGGAGTGGTGGGCAATAAAGAAATAGTAGTGGCCTGTTTATTTGTGGGGATTTTTTTTTAAGTTTGGGGATGCCTGATCTGATACTATAAATGATCACGTAGTAGGATCATCCAGCAAGTTGTTAGCATTATTATCTATTTCTAGTGTAGATTCAGGATGCGGAAAGGGAAGAATCCTGAGAAATCACAGGAAGATTCAAATAAACCCTGAACATATATCACTTTACAGGATTAGAAGGGCTATATCTGAAGGTCATTCAGTTCAAGTACTCTTAAAGTAATCTAATGAGCGTAGTGTATGAGCTGTTTAATGTGTTACTAATTATCATGTTGTAGATAGGGCTTGTTGCAATCTTAGTGTCAAGCTGTCAGAGAAAGAGCAACCAAGTTAAGTTAAATTGACTGATGGCCATGCTGCAATCACCACTGAGGTAAAGCTGGATTGCAGTGTTGTAACACACTACAAATTGCTGTAATGTCCAAGTTCTTTCCTAAGCATGTATAGTACTGTAAAATGCCAGCTAAAGCATTAGCTGGGTTTTCAATACTACAGAATCTAAATATTTATTCTGAGGCAAATTATACTGGGAAGACACAGAATTTATGCTACCAAATGTGTATCTTCTTGGAATGTGTCTAGCAGGCAAGCATGTATGCCGAGAAAAGAGTTAACAGATGCTATGGGCGCTGGAGAAATGCATTTATTGTGAAGTTCTTTTTTACTGTAATTACAGCTGGGAAGACAATCTCCAGCAAGGCATTAAATTGGGTCAACAGCTAAAAAGGCTTGGGAAGAGACATTGATGACAGCAAGTGGTATATATACAGGAAATAAACAGCAGTGTGGTGCTGGGCATGACAGGCTTTTCAATGCTGTAAGGGTGCCATTAACATATAAGTAATAATACATTAGAGAAAATATGGTTATCATGAGATGATGAATAATTCTCAGATGTTAAGGCATTAGGCTCAGCAGACTGCTTCTAATCCTATGGGATTGATTACTCCCGTAGTAGCTGTGTCCCCTGGAATCATCTTGTACAGTAGCTATTATAAAATATCTTAGTTGTTATTACTTAAAGAAGCTATGCGGATGAGTGCTGTCATCATTAAAAGATTGCAGGTATAAGCTTTTCAGACACTTGCTTGTCCTCCCATCACCCGCTGCTAAGAACCTGCAGAGCCAAGCTGAATCCTGGTCTATGGTTAAAAATTAAACAAAAATCCTGTGTCAGGTATTCATGTTCATGTGTGGGGCAGAGTAAAACTGTTGCTTCAGATTCATAGCACACAGTAACTGTGGGACTGGAGGATTTGACAAGTTATCTATTTTAAAGGTTAGGAAGAGTCTCCTGCCTTGGGGTTACCTTTCAGAGAAAAGAAGATAAGATTTTGTCAGAGCTAGAAATTTGGAGGAGCCAAGGCAGATGGGGTCGCACATGATAAGTCACCGGGACTGATCAGTGTTTGCCTGAAGAGTCTGACCACTGATCAAAAAATTTAACAGTGCTTTGCACTTACAGACAGCTTGCCTCCAAAGTGATGCATGGGAACAAAGGAAGTCTCAGCAGCTCCATTAATGAGTTCAAGTGATTATTGGGACTGATGGTTCAGAATCTAGGCCCACACCACAGCTCCAGCACCTACTGTCCCCTCACCCTGTTGAGAGCCTGGCCTCCCACCTCTGCTCCCTAACTGCCCACAGCCTTGCCTAAGCCACGGTGGTGGGATCCCAGGGCAGCAGAGGGGAGAGTCCCTTGCACTGTTTGAATTGGCCCAGTCACAGCAATACTGTTCCACAAACAGTTGCATTTGAGTGTTTGATGAATGTTATTCATACAGATGTGACTAAGAGCTCTGAGTCAGACACAGGGTAGGCAGCCTATGTGCAAAGTTTCCTGCACGGCTCTACCAATGCATCTTAATCCTGATTTTTAGCAATTCCTTGTGCTAGTTCAGTTTTGGACCTGCTCCCCGCCGTGGTCACCACTAGACACATAAACAGATGCTTACGCATGCACAGCTCTGACAGCATGCCTGCTTTCTTGTGCCACAATTTTATTCCAGTCCAGGCTTCTGAACTGATCTGCCAACATAACTCAGATGTGACCTGCAGCACAGCTTGTTGCTGGTCATAAACTGCTCTGCTGACATCCAGGTCTGCAGTACTGTGGCAGAGGACACAACGTAGATTAACGTGGAGAGAAAGGGGATATAACCTGATCTTATTAGCTTAAATGTACACATATCTCTTAAGGTTGTTACAGAATTATAATCAGGAATGACAGGGCACTATACCTGTGATAAGAAGTGTCCAGGAAAAATGCAATGCTGAAATTTATGCTGATAACAGAATGAAGCAACATAACACTGCTTGAATTGTGTCCTCAAGTGTGTGTTCTGTTACTTACGATCAGTGACTGTAACACTGAAAATGGATAAGGGTAATATATTGACCATTTACAGGGAAAACTGCCAGGGGAGGAGAAGGTGCTATTGAACAGTTCAGAGTAAATTTGGTGTGATTTTTGTCTTGTGCTCTGAAACTTCGAGAAATTCCTGTCATATACTAATGGTTCAGCTGCTGTAAGTGTAGGGCAAGAGAGATCCTGGTAGACCCAGCTGGCTTGCACCTGCCAACGAAAGCATGGGCTGGCTTTAGGCTTTCCAAGTCTTGCTGAGAAACACTGGGTGAAATTCCTGCAGAGAACAAGACCTTGATTTTTCTTTGTTTTGCTCTGGTGTACTGAAAATTGCCAGTAGTAACAGATCCAACAAATATGCTTTCTTAGGTCACTGCTGCCACAGGAGGGTGAACTGTTTTAATTGTCAGTATTTTTATGGAAATGTGTATTGCACTTAAAAGATATTTTTTAACTGTACAATTTTCCATTAAGCTTTTAAGTAGTTTTAATACATGCTATTGTCAAATGGACCAGAGTTTGATAGTAACCTTTGATGCTTTGCTGTACATTTCAATAGTTTGAGATCTCATTTAAATAAGTATGCAATTTTCAGATTCTGCTTTGAATGGGCAAATGCCCTTTATCTATGTGTTGAATAAAACGAGAGTGTTTGGGGTAATATAATGTATATGCATATTTAATTACTTAATTTACTTTCAGTTTTGTAAAAGAGTACTTAAAGTAAAAAAATCTGTTTTGAGTGGGAAGAAGCTGACAGGTATGGAGTAGTGGTGATGAAAATAAAAACAAGGGGAAACCAAGGTGTAACAAGAACAAAATACAGCATCTTTTTCACCATCTGGGCTGTCAAGAAGTGATGTGACCAGCACATTGCAGTCTTGCCGTAATCAGTTAATAAGTCACTTCTAGAACACTGTCAAAGACTCTGCAATGCTGCCAGACCTTTGCCGAAGGTGGTAGGTACATCCCCCACAAAATACGCCGCTAAAGAAAACAAGCAGATCCTCTGAAATGGGGTCTCTAAGTGAAACGCTTGATTTTTCCTAGTGCAGGCTTTTTTATTGAACTGGACAGATTATATCTCAATTAAAGACTTAAAAGAAAATTGCTGAAGTTGAGTAGCTCAAATGAAGGTCAGGTGGCTGGAGGTTCTAAAGGAGGCCAAGGCACTGAGAGCAGTGAGGCATTTGTTTTTCCAATCACTGTGCAGAAGGGATGTGCCACATGTGAGACTAGAAGATCCTAGACATGTGCCATGGTTTGGGGTTTTTGTGAGCCTACTCTCATCTGGTGGGCTTTCTCCTGAGGGAGAAGAGAGGTGAAGGGTCCCATGCTGCAGACACGCTTGCTCTGCTTTGCTCTACCCAGATTTCTGAGGCTTTCAAGTTACTAAATTCAGGGGTTATGCCATTTGGGAACCAAAGGTAAATGACTGCTGTGACTCACTGCTTAGAGGCTGATGTTTCCAAAGTCACCTGCACAATAAGAGCCATACTAACAGCCATACCTGTTACAGTCTGATTGCAAGTGGTCAAGATCTTGAAAAGAGGAGAGCTAAGAGTTTAGCTGGTAAACTGGTATCCTCAGTAGCACTTACGAGTACATTGCTGGAAGTCAGATCTAGAGGAGAAACAGACAATATGTAAACAAAAATGACTGCGTTTGCAAGTGTCCACTACAGGCTATGACAAGGGGGGGAGGGTGCTAGGGATGAGCTTGAGGGGAACCTTGCTAGAGTGGCTTCAGATATTATTATTCTGAATGTTACCCTCTCTACAAGTGACTGAAAAGAATATGTGGTGTAAGCTTTAGCTGCATCCTTTCACAGTCCAGCATAACACCCTAAAGCTATTCTGAAATGGCATTTGCACTAAGACATCGGAGTGTGAACTGCAATGTAAGTATAGATTTGCTTCTGCAGACTTTGCTAGGGGGAATTTGCAACTCCTATCATGCACACAGCTGGGGGCACTAATAACCTGAACTACTGCAGTGGTTCATTCAGCAAGTGTGAGCTGAAGCACCCTGTGTGTACAACAGGCACCCTGTATAATCTTCCTGTGAACTTGCAATCCCTGAAGCATGGTGTTATGCCCATTGGCATTTCTGAAGGGAGTTATGATTACTAGGAACTATGAGCATGATTTCAGGAGCTGTGTGAGAGTAACTGTGGTAGCAATCCCACACTACCTGTGAATGTTCCTCTGCTCAGGGAAGATCAGGAGCTTGGAAATACTAAGCTGCTGCTTGATATGGCAGGATGGAGACAGGGCAAGGAAATGCAACAGCTTTCACTTTAAGGCACGGTGTTATGCTCAGGGCAACCTGCCTCTTACAGTTGGGACATTTCTCACATGAAAAATGCCATTTCTTCATTTCTTGGAAGAGCCTGTTGAAGGAGCTGTGGAGAGCGAAGTCCTCCAGAGAGATGAGCTGCAGAGAGGGCTTGGCTGGGTACCCTGCACGAATCTGCTGCAGTGGTGGTATCAGCCCTTGTCAAATGTCAGGTTTTGTCACTGTTTCTGTCTGCAGAGTGCTCTTGTGAAAGCCGGATTGCGTGTGCAGCTGCATGTCATGACCTCTCAAGTAACAGCATGTGAAGAAGGTACTTAGTTTTCATTAGCTAGGATAGTTGCTACTAATTAAGCAATGTAAAAAACCTTCAAGTTAGGTGCAAATTGAATTTTCCTTTTAAAGACTTTCATGAAGGTGTGTTTCTAATTAAAGATACTTTGCTTGGCTAGGCAAGAGCCATTTTACTTGCTGTGTCTGTGCAGGAAGCTGCATCCATTTCCATTAGCTGTCCCACATGCATGGCTTCATCTAACTCTGTTCGTCCGCATTAACCCATGCAGCAGGTTTGAACAGGACTGAGGAGGTGGCACAGCCTGTCCCCGGTTTGCCTGTGGCAAGAATTAGGGGCTGCCTTGCCTTTACCCAGAAACGTGTGTGCTTTTCTTTTTGTGAAGAGACTGGAAATGCTTACTGGCAAAAGCCACCAGTCGTGGGAGCTGCTGGAGCGGTGGTGGCCTGTCCCCCTCCCTGAGGCCGGCTGGGGCAAGGAAGGAGAGGGGATGGTGAGAGCCCAGGGCCTGCTCTGGCTTTTACTTGTTTATTCAAGTCATGTTTAGGCATTCAGTTTTAATTGTGTTAGAGAAGGACCTTTAAAATCCATGAGAAAGACAAGCAAGCAGTTCTCCATTTCTGATTGCTGGCTGTGACTTGGAGCAAACAGTGGGTTAAATTCCCTGGCCTGTGTCTGAGTCAGTGGGGCTCTGTATCTTCTTGGGGTTTGCTTTTCCATAACTCCTCACCCAGCTGTGAAGGTCACTGACTATTTCTTACGTATGGCAACAGGTTTGTAAGGCAACTCTTCTCTACCAAAATAGTTTTATGCTCAGTTCTCATTAAGTTAGAGCAAAAATCCAAGTTTCATGTCAATTGTAGTTAAAAATGTCCCTGGACTAAGTTTTGGAGTCCCAGTGTTAATAGTAATAGCCGCTGCTTTTGTATTTGTAGCTTGCTTATGCCTTAGTGATGGCAGACCCAATTCCTAAATGTGACTTAGTGCAATGTAAGCAGCAGAAGTTTGTGTGAAACAGCATCCTGTAACTTGTGTAGTCACAAGGGTTTTTTAAAAATTATGCAGACAGATAAAACTGAAAAGACAGAACATCGACTTTTCCTAAATTTCTATTTGTTTAAAAAGAGAAAAACAATTAAGTCACATGTTTTTACAATTCCTTGAGATCCTTATTGATAAAAAGAAAAACTTGTAGAAGGGCTGTGGCTGGTTTAAGAGACCAGATTGTGATCTGACACTGTGAAAGAAAATGGAGCATAAGATTGATCCCTCAACAGCATGCTTTAAGAGACAGCATCTCAAGTCCAGATGCTGCTTGGATAGCCCCATTTGCCCTGCTTTGGAGGGCAAAGCAGGCCACAGGCTGGCAGAGGAGCTGTGGCTCTGTCCCCACTTGACCTCAGCCACCAAGGCTGGTTGGCTGAATAAACTGCAGGAAAGAGAAGGAGTTCTCATTTTGCTCTCTGCAGGAGGAAATTCTGATGAAGAATTAGCAGATAAAGCAACAATAACAAGAATAGAAATACAGTTATCGGAGACTAAGTGCAGGCTTTTAAAAAATTTCTGTGAAGCGGGGTCTCTTTTAGCATTCCCCCCTAGGCAGCACACTGCTCATCTCTGCCTGTATCTGCAGCCGCTGCCCACGTGTTGTACTGTGACCTCAGAGGAGGGGAGAGAAGGATATTTTATGCTAGTTTAGTTTTCAGTTCCTAGAGGAACAAAACAGAGGACTCTATTGAAAAAGATAGGTTTTTCTTGTAGCTTTTTTGATATTTCCACTTAGGACAGAGCTATACAGCAACGGACGCCTGTTCGTGCATACATTGCTAAAAGACTTGTTTGTTTTGAGCTCAGCAACTAGGGCATGCCAAGGGTTGCCTCTAGCGTCATTCAAATGAAGCAAATGCACCAGGATACATGTAGCATTTAAAAATGAGTGAAATGTCATTAAAATATTTTTAAGTAGCACAAGAGATCTGGGGAAGGCTGTAGTAAAGAAAAAGCTAAAAGCAATTCAGAATAATACTACTTGTGGATAATTCATTTCTGTATTAGCATGTGCAGAGCATATAGCAAGTTGTTGGCTCAAAGACTCATCAGCCAAAACGTAGCTGTTGGCAGTGGCAACTGGTCTAGTTCAGTGGTTTTGCATGAATGTATCCCTGCCTCCTACTTTTCACAGATGCTTTAAACTGTTCTGTTCAGCTGGGCAATACTCAACATACTCTAAATATCTACTTAATAGCTTTGTCAGTATGTTATCAATAAACTGATACAGAAGTGACCTGCATTTTGCTGTATGTGTAAGATCAATGTATGTAGGAACAGAGCTAGGAGGAGTGAACAAATTACACACGCAACTCTCCAGTGGTATGAGTTATTACACTTTAATAGAAATGCTCAGAAACAAACTTTAATAAGCTTTTCAATGAAAATGATCAGAAAGTAATTATTTGCAGCTGTGAATGTAAAAAGCTATGGAAAATCTGAGATTGTCATTGTTAAGAGGGTTTTTTTAAATAATAAAGGAATAATTTCATAAAATATTTTATGGTATTTTATAAAGAAAAACTTCCTGGCCAAATTCCTATTGAAGCTCCCATGAACATGAACACCCACACAGAATTAGAAAGAAAACCACTGAAAGATACTATATGGTAACTGAGCAGTTTAATTTCTAAAAACAGGGAGGAAACCTACCTTCTACTGAAGTTATGTGGAGATGTCAAAAAATTGAGTGTCACTTATTCTTAAATCTGCCATGTGAAATGATGGCGTGGAAAGCTGGGGAGGGGTACACGTGTATTTATACTACGTGAATGGGTATTTCAGTAGATATTTAGTTAAACTGGAAACGTGGATTCCTGCAGTGTCTGAAGTTTCTAGTACAGTGTGTGCTTAATGGTAAGCCAATGTTAATTAACTTGGTGATACCCAGTGGTAATTACCTATCAAGATGATAATAGTAGGGGGTTTTTTTTATGATTGTGATATTAAACGTTTATTGTTCTTGTTGAAAACAACACAAATTTTGCACTTCTGCTGTTGTCTGAAATGGAGGACAAGCTTCCTGTGAATTTCTTCACAGGTAATCAGATATGTTGTATATAATGAACTCTAGACTGTTTGTCTTTCTGTTCAAGAATTTGTCCTCCCCTGTTTTTGTAGAACCTGTAGAATTGTAATTGTATCTGGTATCTCCCCTCCCCACCAAATGCGAGTCAGTGGGTTCAAAAGTTGTACAAACTGCGAGTTTCAGATGGAGAATCAAATACATAGGCAGTAAGATGGAATAAACTGAATTTTTGCAGCACTCTCCCTCCTGTGCATGTGTGGTACCCCCGAGAGAGCTCTCCCAAGCGGGGTTCTGGGAAGTGACAAGTTCTCATACTTTAAGAGAAGCAGATGTGTGGTGGGGAGCAGGATGACAAAGTAGATGAGGAGACTGAGGTGCTCAGAGGTAAAGATGCAGAAAGGTGGGAAGTAACCTTCCCTGAAGCCCAGGGAACTGACAAAGAGGAGCTGCATGTCCTGTAGCAAAAGGATCCAAATTACTCTCTTAGTATATACAGAAGCAAAGGCAAAATGCTTGTCGCCAGTCACCTGTTGCTAGCAGCAGGCTAGTGGGAAGGACAGAAATCTAGACAGGATAGGAAACAGCAAATGCTAGGAAAATTAGCATTAAACCCTCAGGATGACTTGGACTTCAGAGGCTGTGATTGTGTGCTACAAAATTTTGCACTCGGGTATGTTGAAGCACGTCCCAGGAAAATCAAAAAGGCTGTTGCTGACTGTATGGAGTGATGCATCAGAACGCAGGGTATCAACAGAAATGACCAGACAAACGATATGTGGAAGCTGATGGTGAATCTTTTGTCTGAATAAGGATTATGAGCAACCCATGGATTGTTTGGGTTTTAGAAAGCTTTTGCAGCATTAGTTGCCTGCTAGTAGCCTGTATATCAGGAGCCAAATTCTGATAACAGTGGCAAATGTGAGAATGCAGTCAGACCTCCCTGCATATGAACTTGAGTCCTGAATGTGAAAGGGGAAGAATTGGTGTTGAATTTCTGTTAGACTGTCCCATCTCTCTGCAAGTGTGTTGGCAAGCTGCTCGGGTCTAGGATGCAGTCTAGAGTAAGCCCCTTCCAGCAGCTCATTTATCTACTGGAAGGCACCAGTAAATACAGGGTGGCCATGCTCACAGTAATGGCCTTGAACGCTCTCAAGAACGCCAGCTTTGAAACCACCCTGCAGCGTGCAGTTCCCTCCTCCTTGCCTCTGGCTGATCGGACATGTATTATTGATGGCCTTCCACCGTCCTCTCTCGCCCAGCTCCTGCCGAGCTCTTGTGCACCGCTGAGCCAAGGCAGGTGCAGAGACCAGTGTGGAGCCTGAGCTGCTGATCTCCAGGCTGTCAGGTCTTGTTTCTTTTCATGCATACTTCTAGCTCTAATAGGGATCACTTGATACTGGCGCAGAAACTGAAGAGGACTTGTAGAGAATCTCTCTTTTTTTTTTTTTTTTTTCTTCTTTATCCAGTTATTCAGTTGTTACTCATTTTCTTTTTAATATCTTGCTGGTCGGCTGGATAAGAAATGCAGAACTGTGTCTTGCTGAGTTGACTGAAGGTGTAATGATATTCCACCACTGTCACCCACCACCCTGTTTAAGTAACAGATTTAGGCAGTCTTATGTTTTCTGCCTTTGTGTTTCAGACAACTGGCATCGTAAGACATGTTAGATGGGGGTTAAGTCTCTAATTCCTGTTGATTGTTTCACCAGTGGTGGTGGTAGGGCTGTTTTTTTTGGTGAAGTTACTAGCATTAAGTGCCAAATCCTGCTCACTTGCTTTTGTTTGACTTATGGTAAAATAAGTAGAGAAAAATCTGTCAGTACTGCTTATTTCAGAGGTTTCTTAAGTTTCTCATTTGGTAGCATTTATATAGGACATAAAATGTCACTTTTAAAGGAATGCTCTGTAAAGAGAAGAAATAGAAATTCACTGTATGCCCTTTGCATTTAATCATGGTTGTGGAAATGTGAATTGACACAGCATTCAAACATGGTTGAGTCTAAAAAAAATTTCAGTTCACTTGCACTCATTCATATTTGAAGTTTGATTTTTTTTTTTTACAGTGTAAGCATGTGCACAGGTGAGAATTATATGCATCTGTCTTTTTACTTCAAATAAGTATTCTTAGCTTTAATCAAGTTGCAGTATTCATGCAATTAATAGAAGGATCCACATTTGATCTTTCCACATCTTACAGAAAAAGTAGCACCATGTCAGAGCAAGAAACTGCTCTTAGATTGTAGAAAGCAAGCGGCAAACTGAACTGCTACTGAAGCTTACTGCAAAGCTTGTTACTCAAACTACCTGAAAAATATGAATACATTTTTAGGTTTGGGAGCTGATCACAATGAAAAATGTTCATCAAAGCTAGGTTTTAGTTTAAACATCTTTATCTGTTCTCTGCTAGCAGGTTAAAAACCAAAGCCCCCAGAAGTCTATCGTGAGGATATATTAACAGCAAGCATCTAATTACGGTGTTCAACTAATGTAACGGACAAACACTAAGACAAGTTTTTGGTAATTTATCTGTGCCAATCTCCTCTGCTAATCGGCAAAGACTAATAGCATCATAAGCTTCCCAAATGTAATAAACAGTCAGAGTTTGTATGGCAACATGGAGCTCAGAGCCCAGCCATTTTTTTCTCTCTGCTGCACAGTCTTGGATACAGGCAGCTCGGGACTCCTCTGTGCCTGGTAGCTGATGGTCAAGTGCGTGCACCTTTGGTTCTGCAGAAACATTTTATCTACCATTTACTGTCATAGCACCGTCTTCAACCTGAGCGTTAGCAATCCAGGAGGAAGTGGTCATCCACTGCAGCTCTGGTGTGAGCTAGCACGTTTGGCTTTCAGTCTGACAGGGCTTATGGTTACTGTGTTCCCTTCCTTGCCTAGGAGAGGTTTCAGATCGAAGGTTGCCGAACCGCTTGTCTGGTTCTGATGTGCAGAAATATGAAGACAGTGAGACTTAAGTGTGGCACTGTATTTCAATAGATAGAACACCCCTTTAGAGGTGCGTGTGCTCAAATCCTCAGACAACCTGTGCAAATGAGCGAGGGGCAGGAACTGGCATCTGGATGGAGGAGCAAACGAGGGTGGGCAAGGGGCACAAGAGGCTGCTGAGGACAGAGGAACATGAAGGAGAAAATACTCTGGAGTAAGTTTTTTGGATTGTTTTGTTGTTGAAGGTTTCTTTCTTACTATGCAAGTAAAAAAAAAAAAAAAAACCCCACTGCTGCAGAACTACATAGTTTTACTATAGGGTAGAATTTGTAGGTAAAAATGTATTATTTTTTGTGAGATGAGTAAGCTCCAAGGAAATTTTTTTTGGTGCAAGGTTTGTTCTTACAAACAAGAATTATTGTACTTTTGTTTCTGTCCATTTATAGACAGACCTATAACTATATTGCCACAAAAAGCACACTGAAAGATGAGTTGCTGGAAGGTGTGTTAGATATCATTCACTTCTGTTTTAGAGATAGTTATGTTGCTTTGCAGTCAGACAGAGAAGAAACTTAGGAGATTTCTTAGAAAAAGAACAGAGAGACTTTGAATCTGCCTCAGTAGTGAATATTTCAATACTTCAGTGACTTTAGTAATGACCTTAGCTCGTAAGAAGATGATTTTATAACAAAGTGAAAACCCCTTATACTCTTTTGTTAATAATTTACCATTAAGTACTAGTGTCAGACTTGAGCACTAATAAGATTTAACAGCATAAAGGTGCAAGTCAGGCCTACTAATATGTAACCCCTTTGTAGCTAGAAGTCAAACTCATATGCCTGAGGGTTGTGTGTTTATAAAAAGTTGGAAGAAGAAAACAATTTAAAATATCATAAAACAGTGATCCCATTGTATTTCTAAAACCATAAATGTATTTATTTCCCATCTGTGTGTAGAGTTGCTTTAGTTCCATTTTGGAATGAGGAAGGTAAATCACTTTAATGTGGTCTATGATTTATATTGTAACTTGTGTGTTTAAAACTCATGTTATTTATGTGTGCTGCTTAGTATGTTACTCTGTTTCAGTACGTTAGCTAGATATGACCAAAATACCCATCTGTCTCTCACCTGTCATTGACAATTAAGAAAAATCTACTCTTGCACATAGTTGTGCATTTAACAATTCCATCTTTCAGCATCAAGCAGTTAAAAATGTAGTGGAAAAGATGTGCTGGCTAACCATTCTTGCAGACTTACATAACTGAGATGTATAGGCATTTAACTCTTTTTTTTTTTTTTTTTTTAATCAAACAGTATTCTTCATGCAAAAGTATGCTAGTGCAGAAACCATTGCTTTAGAAAGTAGGGTAGAGTGGAAATCAAGACCATGTTGTACAACCAGTTGTTTATGTGTAATAAGATTTAATACATTTATGGTGTTGTTACCTATGCTAGATGTTCTCCTTCCACACCATGAAAACATAGTTAATTGAACATGAAATCCATGAGAAAAAAAGTACCTGTGTCATGCAAAAGGATTATTTATTATTTATGTTTTGGAGCTAATACTTTATGCATTTAAAGGAAAAAAAAAAACCACCTCTGTATGGATACAGATACCACATGACTACAATATAAAAAAAGGTAAGAGTAGTTATTTCATTCTCTGGAGGTACCTCATTTGCTCTCATTTGGTATGTTCACATGTTGAAACAGCCACCCAGCTGTGGCCACAGGATGCAGTGTCCGTTCCTTCTGTTCTGTTCTGTCCTTTCTCAGTGAATAAACCAGCAAGTTAGCTGTTTAAAGGGCCAGAGGCAGGTTCTTGTGTTGTCTGCTGTCAGGAGAGGCAGGCGAGAGCACCTTGTGCTCTTGCTGGATGATTCTTCATTGTGAACGGTGTCTTCGGTTGTCTCTTACACACGCCCCTGTAGAGAAGATAGCAATAAGCTACCAAAAGTAAACAATATCTTGGTAGGATTTCTAACTTCCATTCTACAGGTAACTCTTTCCTCACCCCACCCCCCCACCCCCCCGAATTAAAAAAAAAAATACTGGTGAGGTGTCAAGAGGTAGAAGTCTTTAAAATTGGTGTCTCCAGCAGGGTTCACAGAAGTTGTAGCTCTTTCTGCTCAACCAAAGTGCACTTCTGTTCTGCAGAGTTGGGGCATCTCTGACTCTTTTATATATTGTAAAATAGAGGGTTAAAAGGAACAGTAGAGCCCCATTTGGGCATTAAACACATTAAATGCCAGAGCTGAATCAAACAGCAGTTTGATGCTGAGATTTGAAAGCAAAGCAGACATGGCATCATTTCTATTAACAGCAATAAGCTTAGCTCAAGCGATGTGTTCCTTGATTCATTATTGGCAGAGAGAAAACTTTGTTGTGGGAAAAAGAATTTGACATTTCTTTTTATATGAACAAGGAAACTTATTATTTTTTTAAGTGTTGCTATAAATTGTCTTATTTAAGTATTCCTCTTAATAAATAGACAGTATTGTTGCTACCAAAGGGCAGAGCTAACAGTAGTAGAACAACTGAATAAATCATAAAATCAGCATTGAAGTAAATGACTTCACCCATGGTGAGGACAGTAATTGAGTCACGGCAGAACTTAAAACTACTGTTTGATTTGCAACATTTGCTTTGCCAAAGGGAAAGCACCAGTCAGTCTTAGAATAATAAATGGTAGTTGCAGTGCATGAAAATGTTAATGAACAGTAATGATGATCATGTTATAAGAATTATATGTGCATTTTTAATTCTTGCCTTCCATTTAGCAATCTGTGAGGTTTGGTTTTTTTTCATTCTAGCAACAGCTGCTAACAAAATCAAGGGCCAAAGCAATTGAGTGGCTCAGTTAGAGGCTTCGGAACTCCTATGTTATGCAAACTGGCATACCTTAGTGTATTTGAATAAATTAATTCCTAAATTAAGATTACTTTGGTCAGACAGTATCAGATGTGGTTTGATTTATTTTAAATTTTCTCTAATACTTTTACTGCTGCTCACTAACAGAGAGTGAAGTAGATACTTGAAAAATGTTTTTTCTGTAATTGCTAAATGCCCAAACCTTATCAACTCACTAAAAAAACCGGTATCTGTACTTTGCAGAGTGTTTTAGATATGGTGTGGATAGATAGACCAGCTCTTCCCATCACTGCCTTTTGTCTGGAACTCTTCCCCAGTGCTTGTACAGAAAGTCTTACAGTGCTAAGCACTTCAGCTTAGTCTCTTCATGGGCTAAACTAAGGTCTTCAGTTTCCAACACTGTAATCTGGTACATTTTTGTGGTCATAAAACTATCGATTTTTTGATATATGTATTTAAAAGGCATTAAAAAGCAATATGGAGAAAAGAGTTGTAGAGATATGAAACAAAAAATCCAAATCTGCATTCTTTCACTCTCCAACAAACAAATCTTCACAAGGCCTCTTTCTTCTTTCTCGTTTGAAATTCAAATGAAAATAACATTTCCTTTTGTAGTGATACCTTTTAATCCTGGGTGGAAAATTTGCGGAGTTTTTTTCCTGTGTTTTTGCTTTTATAATTTTAAGTAATTTTTTAGTTTTATGTCTAACAAAAAAAAAATTGCAAGGTAACGCTATCACATGGAGGGGGACAGAAACAAAATACAACGTCTTTAAGTCATGAATAGGGTTTCCTCTTTTTCCCATAATTTATAAACTGCTCTGCTTTGCATCTACTTCACAGCATTTGGGGGGGTGAGGGGGGTGTATCTGATCTTTATTGTGGTATGGCACTTTGCAGTGCAAAGAGTTAAATGATGCATGAAATGACCTGTCACACTGTATTATGTGCCACAGTATTATATACACAGAGGAATGCTTAAAAAAAGGGCAGAAAAAACAATTCCTGAAGCCCCACTTTTTTGTTGTTTTGAAGAGAAACATTTGGTGTGTGCGTACATATTTCTGCATAATTTATTTTAGCTAAGCCACAGGAGCCCATCAGCTACCAAAACAGAAAGACAGGATGTGCTGGATAGTTTCCCTCACCAATTCATTAGGGAAGGTAACGGTAGAGATTCAGAGCCTGTGGTACAGCTTTCCTGCAGCGAACAACAAAACCAAACTTTTGTATCTCATACTAGAAATAGCTTATGAACTGTCTTCTGAATGGCTCCAAGTAGCTTCATTACTGTGGGAGAAGTTAGGAGTGTGTTTATGAAGCTTAGCAAAGTTAATAGAAAACAATGGTACACTGCATTTCTTACTAAATCATAATATTCTCAAGTTCATACTACATAGTTTCATCTGATTTTGCCTGCAGCTGATAGTGCTTTGCTGAAGCTCAGATTGAACAAGAAGTCCGCAGTGTAAAGGTCTTGTCTTATGCTTCATGTGTCCTCCTTTTTCACTACAAATACCTTTCTACCCTTTCACAAAGGTATGAACACAAATCTTCCCTCAGGCATGGGGCCTAAATCCAAGTGCAAATTTAGGCCTTACAGTTTTAAACAGAAGATAGTCACTTTAAATGGGAGTTAATTTCTTTCTGTTTTCTTCCTCTGCATGCACAATATGGTCAGGAAAGCAGCATTTTTTTTTTTTTCCCCCTCAACTGCAGAGTTTACTCCCTGTTGAAGATCTGCTAGTGGGGTAGAAAATCTGTTTTGCTTTAAAAAAAGTGAGAACCACAGTCCTCTTTAGTGTTTGAGGTGATACAATGACATTCCCTGTTCATAATTACTCAGATTTTTCAAGACAGCAGCAGGAATGCCAAAACTCTTATTGGGCATCCACCAACTCCATCCCCACTTCTTATCTGCTTCATATTTATGTTTCTGTACTTCATTTCAATAAGTAATATACTTAGCAAAATATTTCAGATTAATCATGTAGCAGTTACTGCATTTTGTAGCAGCGGGGAGAAAAAGTCACTCATGAGGAACAACTTGTCTTTTTACACCTAATCATCAATCTTCAAAGTAACTTATTTTCTGCCAGACCCAGGAATGGCCTTTCCCACCCTGTTACATGGGAAGGCTCATTTTCACATGCCAGTGGTGCTGTGAAGGAGGTGGCTGGATGGTCCTTTCCTCCCCAGCCTTGCGTTGAAGGCAGGTGGGGTGGGAGGTGGCAGCTCTGTGTTTCCAGCTTAGGAGAAGGATGATGAGCCTTGAAAATATTGTCCGTTTCCCAGCTTTGGGAAACTGCAAGTGGGAGTCTGCTTGGGTTTGTGGATATGGTTTGAAGTGGTTTGGGTGCAGTTCATAACCAGCTCTTCATTTTTATTAAGATTTGGGCAGCTGCAAGTTCCTGTGTGGGAACAGATTGGTGACCCACCAAAGTCCAGCATTTTTCTGTCTGGAAGTGCCTTGTATTTGATGCTCCAGAGGAAAGTGAACTTCCTCTGCCAAGTACTGTGTTTCTCAAACTGCAGTTCAGCATTGTGGAGGAGAGAGAGGTGCTGCTTTCTCATGCCAGGTCATGCATCGACCCCCACAGGCTAGGATTATTGATTATTTCATGTAATCTAGTGTAATACTAAAACTCTTCTGTACTACTTCTAATCAGACTTGAAAAACTGGCCTCAAATCATGTTACAAATTGGAGACTCAGCCCAGTGTTGTTGGAGGATTTAAGATTCCTGGAGCTTTCTCAGTTGTTCCAGCACAAAACCAGGTTTCAGTGTAATTTTGTCTTGTGTGAGAATGATTAGTTGATGGCCAGAACTCAAAGTGAAATTCAAGGTGTGGGAGCTAACTCCAAAAGAAACACTAGTAAAATCAAAGCTGTTGAACTAAACTCGCTTGCTTTTGGCACTTGCCAATTCAAGCAGTTTGTGCAGCGTTATTTTAGATGGAAGCTGGGTCATGGCTTTGCTTCTGGGCATTCCTGAGGTTGGGTTAATGGGCTTCACCCTGGTGCCCTGCTTGTGGTGGGAGTGGCAAGGGGCCCAACTGTGCATGCCCACATGGGAGCGGGCATGCAAAGAGGCTCGACCATGTAATGTATGGAGTTTACTCCTTCTATGATAGTCCCCGTGCGGGCTGTGGTAGGCACATCTGCTCCACTCCTTCTCATTCACCACTGTATGAGCAATCTGGAGACCTGCGTAGTTTTACATTTGGTGCAGTGATGCAACAGAAAAGAAAATCTCTACCGTTTCCACAGCAACTTGTGCGTCGGACCCTGGCTGGAGTGCGAGGCAGCAGAATGCAGTCAGTCCCTGCAGTCGGTGACTTCAGTAAAAGCTTCTCAAAAGAAAGCACATGCTTTCGTGCTCCCCCCAAGCCCCTCTTGGTTATTGACATAAGGAGACTGTAAGTGCAGCTCTAGATTTCCTACTGTAACTTTATTCCTTCATATTTCAACCCATGCTGCTGCTCTGTTTTGACTTGGTCTTCAATCTGCAGATAGTCATTGCGGAGCACTTCAGGATTATCCATTCAAATTTTGCTGAGGATGGCGTGGTCAGAAGTAGTTAGTACTAGGTGACTGGTGACCTGTGAAAAATGGTCTGGGAGGCTCAGTGCTGGCAACACCAACAGCCCAGATGCTGCCTTAGCAGCACGCTTTAGGGGACAGAGGGACTGAACTTCTTCCTTTTTTCCTCAAAGGGGTTCCTTCAATTCAGATTGCACACTGAGAAACAGTTTATAGATTATTCCACTCTACAGTTTTCCTAGCTGAAACGATCTGTGCACTTATGTGTGTATCTGTGCATAGGTTTGCATAGGTGTTTGCTTAATTCATAAGTCGCACAAAAGCCACCCCTATTCAATACATACTGTATGGCAGTAAGGGTATAATTTCTTTCACCAAAATGTGACTTGTATCACACCTCAGTGATAATTCTAGGGCCATTTTGTTTCCATTGGAATGCTTTATTTTAAAATTCACATTGTCTTCACTGGGTATTTATGATACTTTCCTACAGTCATAAAAAGCTTAACACTTCTGCTTAGGAGAAAAGTAAATATTTGGTCCGATTTGCAGCTAACCTGAGAAGGTTTCTAATTAGAGTGGCCATGCTCTAAATGGTGTAAGATCTCTCAAGCTGATTACATGCATATATCTGACGTCTTTACCATAACTGTAGAAAGCAGGGGGAAAAAATGCACCCCTCTATTCACAAGAAACTTCTGTTATGCCATAAAATGCAACAGTCTCAGGCATTTGCTAACTGTAATTACAGTTGCACAATCAGTAAACAAGAGTTCACTTTTAGTATTTTACACAGCTTTCTAACATGCCAAAATAGCTTCCTCTTTTAAGCACTTATAGCTCATGTAGAATTTGAGTTCATTGAAAGTTGTCTGTCAAAATGCTTTTAATGAAAAATTGAGTTTGCATAACACTGGTGCATTGATGTCTTGTTTTTAACTGTTGACACTGATGGACTAAAAAGCTTGATTTTGAGGAGGGAGAAAATTGCATTAGTTCAGCTCATTTGGAGAATCTCTGTTTGCTGAATTAATTTGCTAAGCTTTGTTTTTCTGCTGAATATTAAATCCTATTTTCCAACTGTGCATATACTGCCTGAGGGGAATAGCTCCAGCTCTCATTTGCCATGACTACATTTTCTTATAGCGCAGCTCAGGCCCGAGCCAGGGGTGCTGTGCAGAGCTGCTGCCGTAGGCTGTGTTAGGGGAGGCATGGACTGATCAAAAAGCTGCTGTCTGGTACTCTCCAGACTCTGGTGTTGCACCTCAGCTGCTGAATAACAAGTGTCACAGTTTTTTCCCTAAGCATGGTTTTGGTTAATTCAATTGATGTGGTGAAACCTGTCCCTCCATGTGATGACTTGCTGAGTAGGTACTCACTTTGTGAAGCTCTAGCTAGATTAGCAGCAGTATGCAAATAATCATGCCTTGGTAGTTGTTCTTTCACTGGTACCCTCCTTTTCACAACAGAGATATATAAACACTAAAGCATGTTATCAGTTTCAAGGTGATATTATTAGCTCTGTTTCACCCTCCCAATAAACATTCGAAGAACATAGTTGTTATTTTCTTTCTTCCCTGAAACACACTCAAGCATGAGGGAGCTGTGTGGTATACACTGCCTTTATCTGAAATAAGCTGTGAAATGTAAAAAGGAGCAGAGATAAAAGCTCCATCGGGAAGAGGACAAGTTCCATCAGTGTCCCTGTCCCCAGCCATCGTTGGAAGTTAGTCATGTGGGAAGCAGCCAAATGGCCCTGCAGCTGATGCATCAGTGCTCTGCTGTGCTTTGGTTTTGTTGCTGTTGTTGGGATTGTGAAATGTTGTTGGAGATGGGGAGCATATCTTTCATAGTTGTGTAGCATCCACTATCCGAGGCACTCCAAGTCCTTCTCTGACATCTTTGAATTAAGTTTCACTGCCCCTGTGTGGTTCAGTATTATCTCCATTATACAGGAGGGGAGACTTGGGCAGAGACAGATGAAGCTGTCTGCTGAAGGTCACGCCGCATTTCTCTGGCAGTGCTGCTGTGCTGCTTTGCAGCGCTGTCTCAGAGGCAAGGTTGTCCTTTCTCCCACGGGGGTGCTGAAGAGAGGTGTATTAGCCTTTTTTTTTTTTTTTTTTTTCTTTTTCAGTCTCCTCTTCCTGTGTTTGAGCAGAGTCAAATTGTCTGGACTGGTGAAGCAAGTTGGCTTCAGACATCTTGTCAAATTAACTTTCCTTGTCTGTCTGTGTGTGGGGCTGCATGGCAGGAGTCAGCACGTTGCAGAAGGTAGTCATGCTGGTAGTGTCAGAATGCTGGTCAGAGGCGCTTGTGGAACCCGTAGGGGTTGGCAACGTGAGAAGTGGTCTATTTTAAACCTATATTTCAGTCAAGAGTAAAAGATCAGATGTATTTATTGTTGCCATCATGCTAGCTGAAAACAGACTGATCCTCTCCTCCATGTATTATCCAGCTCCACCAATATTCATGAGAGCTCTCATCTGTGAAGAGGATATTTGGCATCTCACAGGGCTGTCTATCTAACCCTATACGTTTAATGTTGGCGTTGATGAGTGATGCTCAGAGACTCCCTAGCCACAGGTTAGCTGGTGACAGGAATCCCCAAGAGTAGGGTACCTCCTGAGAGTAATCAGACAGGAACCTGGTGCCTACCAAAATATTCAGAAATAGGCAGTAGGACCTTTCCCACTGAGTCCGAGGGAGTATGTACAGCTAACTCGGAGGCTAGAATATAAAAAAGGCACCATTTCCCTCACTAGCTCACAAAAATGAGCTGGCAAAATGGGACTGTGATGGCCTCTGACATCATTATGTAGTAATCGCTCAGTTGCAGTTAAACAGGTTCAGCCAGGTAGCTCCAGTAAGCTGTTGGTGTCCAGGGATGGGGTCGTGGGAGGTGGAAGCTGTTGGCTTTCCTTTTTTGTGTGTTACTTGCCGTTCCCTCAGCATGTTGCTTCTAAGGTCAGCCTCAACCATAAGCAGGGTGCTTCCAGGCCTCAGCAAGACTGTGCATACTAATGTGCTGCAGTCTGGATCCCTGCTTTATTTTGGTTCTGGGAGAAGGAGAAGCTACTGCAAAGTTGAGAGTTGTTTTCCCCCATATAATGGTAACACTAGGAATATTGTGCAGTACTGACCCAAAGTTGCCAGACTGTGATGGTTATATTTGTTGTTCTATTGTTCTATATTTGTTGTTCTATTAATGACTTACTTATAACACATCAACAAATATTTTATTTTCCCCTGCCTCAGAGAAGGGACTTCTCATCTCCCAGTGACAGACATCTCAGCTCTGACAGACAGAAATTCAAGGTCTTCTACTGTGTGCCTTCACCCTCCTTAGGCCAGCAAAAGTGCTGATAGTGGTAAAGAAGAAGGTCTAATGAATACCAACAAATCCCACATATACATTAAATCCCCAACACGTTCTGTGTAACAGAATATGTTGGTAAACTCTCATAAACTAGCTGCTGTAGAGTCCTGTCTCCATTAATAATGTGTTCCTGAAGCCAAAAGCCCTTTTCAATGCATTGAAAGTGGGGTAATGTGAAATAAAATCATTCTGGACAAATGTAGGGAGCAGAGTTGTCAACAACCAGTCAGGAAGAAAGACAGATCTCATTTGTTAGGCATACATTACAATGTGTAGCTAACAGTGGCAGCAGATACATAAATTGCTCTGGCTTTTCTCAGGCAGATATTGACCCAGAATCCACTTGGAGGGAAGAGTAATGGTTCCCTTTACTGATGCAAAATCAGACCAGATTGAAATAGCAGTGATCCCCATAACAGAAAAAAAAAATGTTGCCTGTTCTTACCATGACTTTTGCCAGGCAGAAGTTAGTTCACTGTAGCTTGCTCATTTAGGAGTGATAAATGTGAAGAACGCTTAGTATTACTACTTTCTGCTTCCTAGCCTGATGAAATGGACTTTTTATTTCAGGGACTCTTATTCCCTGCCAGATAGGGAAACCTAAAGGATATTTAATGACATGCAGAAACTGAAGGGAGAATCATTAGCAATGAAGTGTCTAGGTAGCTCTCTTAAAAGTTAAGATGAAAAGCTTTGATGAAAGTGACCTTCACGCTTGATGTTCCCTCTTTGCTTTTCTCTACACTTGAAGCTCGAATAATCACTTTTTTCCACATTGTCACAGTATCACTTATTTCATGAAACATTTCCATAGCTGGGCAGGAATTTGGACCCAGGGTGGTAATATCTGCAAATGCTGGGTGGATGCAAAACACAAAGGCTAGTACAAAGGGTCAGATCTCTTTGCAGTGTACTGAACAAAAACTTGACATAGAATGCTAAATATAGTTTTTTAATATTTTATTTAAAACTCGATTATAACTTTAAGAGTTTTTTTGAGTAGGCTATACTGTCCCCTTTGAGCAGTGTAGAAATTTGCTGGAGCGCACAAGGAAAGCATGTTGGGATTGGAAAGACTATGCACAGCCAGAGGCTGTAACCATGCGGGCTCTCGGGCAGCAGACTGCAAATGCTGGCATGTGTAGGAGGATGACATATGTAGTCCTGTCTGGATCAGATGAGAGGACAGGGGAGAAAGGAGATGTGACATCTGAGTAAAAGGGAAGGAAAGAAGAAACATCCAGTGCTCAGAAATAAGGAGAGCAGAAAGTGCAAGTAGTCAGGCTGGAAGACAAGAGGAAGAAGGAGCCTTTTGGGAAGGAGGCAGTTTTGTTTATTTTGATTTAAAATTGCAGTAGGCTTTTGTGATTGTGACTGAAACCCAAATTAATGGCCCCATTTGAGACATCAGTGCCTGCTCAGTTGCTTGAAATGGGGATAGTTTCGGTAAAAACAATATATTTTGCTTTTAAGATAATTAAAGGTTTATTTTGCTTGAAATGGAACTTTTCTTGGGGTGATAATGACATAAATCATGTCTGGTGTTCCTTTAGCTTACAGGGAGCAAAAGAGGAAGAAATTTATTTTCCTGCATCAAAACAATTATTTTAGCTTATTTTTCATTCTGAACTTTTCATTGAAATAGAAAAAGAGAACACAACAATTTTACCAAAAATTATGCTTACAGTTTTTAAAGCCCTTAAGTGCTCCTGGCAACATGAGACTCATAACACGTTCCAGGGTAGTTTCCTCCTAATATGCATGGAAAAAATCTCTCTCTGATGCCAGCTACAAGTGCATATGGATGAAGACACGTAACTAGTTGGTCACAAAAAGACTTTTTCATTGCCTTGTTGAAGTGGTTCTTAGTCTGGCTGACCAGGCAACCAAGCTGTCCTGTCCCCCTGGCAGGTCTGGTGTAGGAATGCTGTAGCCTCGTAGGTCTGGGTTGGTGATGGGTGGTGCTGTCAGGCTCCTCTCAACAACACCACAAGGTGCTGTGAAATGCTTCTTGTCCAGCCTGAGAGGAGCAGTTCCTCCTCCAGGTATCCTTTGACTGGGAGAAACTGTTTTGATCAGCAAATAATCTTGCATAAAGTTCAGGTAAAGGGGAAAAGGTGGTATTAATTTTCATAGTGTTTGGGTTGGGGGAAAACTAGAATTATTCTATCGCAAATTAACTGTAGGTACCAAACTCTCCCGTAATCTATTAAATATCTCAGGATATTTTCATCTTTGTGACTTCATTCCCACTGAGAATTTGTTCAGGGCATGTGTTAACTTAAAAATAATATATAAACAAGGTGCGAACAGTTCAGTTAAGTGATAGCCTGAGGTTAAAAACACAGTTATCAAATTCAGTGTCTGAAGTTGGCAGGGAGGTTGTCTTAACGCCTCGGGAAGACTTGAAATTAAACTTGTTTTGAAATGTAGGTGTTAAGTCTGTGAAAGAAACTCACTTGCACATCTAAATGGAGCCGGCTTTCCAGACTTGGAGAGCTGGTTGAGCTCTCAGGCTACCTTTAGGAGAGAGAGGGCCGTGCTCTCACCATGTAACCTCTCTGCTGAGGTTGTGTTTTGTAGCATCTGTGAGGAGAAAATCTTTAGGTAAAATCAGAGCTGTGCTCCTTGTCTGGCCAATGTCAGCCTCAGTCCCCTGTCAGAAGCAGCAGGCAGATCTGTGCTGTCAACTGTTAGAGCTAACAGAGCCAACAGCTTCAGGTTTATTTTTGTTGGGCTTCTGAGACCTTATTAAGTTGAAGAGAGTTTTTGGAGATACCGAATTTCTGCACTGTGCTTATGTTCAGCTTTTTGTTCTCTCTGGCGTTGCCTTCAAGTAAACGCAGGAGGAGTAGCCCAAAAGGAGCAAAAATCCCTTCCTGTTTTAGAGTAAACAGGAGGAGGATTAAGCTCCTTCCCCCAGTAATCAGATCCTCTGAGTGCCATGGCTTTTGAAGATGGCTGTATATTTTGCTGTATCTGATGGATTATGTGTGTGCCTGTGAAGTAAAAGTTAACTTGGCTGTGAAAATCTAAGTTTTTCTCTATGATATTTTACTTTTGTTTTTTTACTGCATACGACGACCACGGACACGCACCATCCCAGTCTGCAGCACAAGGCAGGGGAAATAATCCCGCGGTTTTTCTGTCTCATGCTCTTCTCAAGCTGTAGGCTGTTGGAAATTGAAAACCTTCCCAAGGTCACAGTATTGAGGGTTCAACTGAATATGGGAGAAGAGGGGAAAGTGGACTGGATGGGAAGCTCCTTAAGCTGGTTGCAGTATAGAGGCTAACCCAATTCACATGTGGACCAAACAACAGCTTTCTGTCAGGCTTGGTCAGCAAAAAAAGCACAAGTTGCTGTTGGATGGTCAGTATCTGACCACCATCTTCCAATCTGGTCTATGTTGTCTCATGGTTTCTAGTCTCAGGGTTAAATTTGGGAGGCTGTGTCTCTAGGTCTGTGTTTGCGCAGTAATTCACATGGTGTATTTGAAGCCCATCCTACAAGCAGGGCTCCAAAGCACTCATGGTATATAAATGTTACAGTCACCATTTTGCATAAACCATTAAGTCTTTCCTTCCTTTTGACAGATTGAAGACATCATTACAAGAATGCAGGATGACAAAACAGGTGGAGTTCCCATCCGCACCGTCAAGAGTTTTCTGTCCAAAATACCCAGCGTCGTCACCGGTAAGGACCCTGGTTAGCAGGGAAGAGAGTATGAGCTGGTACTTGCTGGCTCTAAGCAAACAGACTACTAAGGCCACAAAAAAGAAGGAACATAAGAAAAAAATGTCCCCCTCTGCTTATTTTTCCTGCGCATCATTGTTACGGGGTGAAGTATTGAACCAAGATTTCTTAATTCAGTTTAATTAAGCAAGAATTTCTATTTCTTTGAGGTGAGTTATTCAAAATGTCATGTAGCTTTTGTGACTATCACAGTATCACCAGTCAGTCATTCCCTGTGATAGGGGTAGGTCAATCGTAGGGAAGAGCTCAGGAAAGAAAGTTGAAACTGTTTTCTCACTCATACCCAGATACTCTTATTGGACTTTGATCACAGATAGAGGAATGTGAAATACCTTTTATGCATGCGTGCTGCTTTATTAAAGCTACATGTACAAGAGTGTGGATGGTGCAGAAACTGGGAGTCAGAGTACAGAATCATTCCTACATGTATTTCCAGACAGAATATCTTCCAGTGCAACAAAGAACTTTGCCATTGATAGATGATGAGATTATTCAGGGTGATGTAAATTGCTTGGAGTATTTGTATTTGAGTTTCTGGTACCTGTTTTCACTAACTTGATAGTAGTATTCACTACAGTGGCACAAAACTACCGTTTTCCCTTTCTCTACCAGTAGACTGTTGTCCTATATGAGATTACCCAACTACTCCTGTGACTTAGAATTTATGATGTTGTGTATCTCAGTAAAGTAAACACAATTTTCTGTCCTGCGGAGTCTCTTTCCAGATCAGACCAGATACACACGCTGATAAGTCTGTTTAGGGAAGTTTCTCCTCCTGTTCTGAAAAGTGAAGGACTTCATTCTCTATGGCTGTGACTTCACTGCAGTAAAATTCAGATGATCACTAAAAATGCAAAAGTTGCATTGTTACATATAGACAGAACACCAATAACTGAGAGACGACTGGCAGTTCAAAGGGTCCTTACTTGCTCTTGGGGTCTTTACACTGTTGTAAAATAATGGGGAAATATATCTTGTCAACAGGTATGCTGACGATTCAGCTGGTGTTAAACCATTGCAAAAAGAGTTCCCCATGGTGGAGCATATCTGAGCTGAAGCACTTCAAAAATATCTTTACTGTGAAAATGGTTGGATTGAGTGGAGCTCGAGGCTGTGTTGGTTCAGGAGCGTGATTCGATATCCTTGTCTCAGGAAAAAATGTCCAACTTAAGCTACAGGAATGGAATACAAATCTACGGGGTTCTTGGGGATAGGCAGGGAATTGGAATAAAGTTTTTACTTAAATGAGGGTCAGTCCAGTTAATTCCTTTTTATTGAGCAACAGGCTCTTCTGTCTGAAATTGATTTCAGGGTGGTGACTCAGTGTAACTGGCAGCTGCAGGATTAGGGTTTTACAGTGGAAAAGAAACATGAATCTAGAATGAGGTGGGGAAATTGCATTACTAAATTTCAGGTTATGGTTGGATTGGGTATGAACTAACTGTTCTTGAAGGTTCTTAGGGAAAATAACCATTTATCTGATTTGAAAACCTACTCCATAAGCTCAAGTCTGCAACACACAGGCTGGATGTCTTAAAATTGTCTCAGCTAAAACAGGTTTCTGATATCCCTATTAATATTCATAGCATTGATTAAGCAATTGATCTAGTCATCAAGCCACCACCTGTTACTCAAAAGAAAAAGGAAACAGGAGACCTCACAGCATCTTTGAACTGATTAAACTTACTCTTAGGTACCACCCTGTTTGGCAGCTCCCTGGCACAACGGAAGATGCTCCCTTGCACTCTGCTGTTCTGGAACAGCAGCTGCAATTGCATCACCTTGAAATGGCTGTTTTTTCACAGCACAGGGAATAGTGAAAAGATGAAGATAAAATAAGAACAAAACCTTTTCCCACAGATCACAGAAAATCCTCAGATTTGGAGGGGTACAAGCTCAGCACCATTCCCTTCAGGTGATTTGAAGGCAGCTCCCTTGTGATGCACTGGGCAGTGCATGAAGCCTCTGAGTTTGAAAAGTGTGGGAAAATAATGGCTCAGATGAGGGCCCAAAGTTTTCTCCATTTCTTATTTCTCCTTTCAGATGCATAGACCTGCCTGTTTGTAGCAAAATTAATTTATGTATGATTTCAGGACTTGTGATAGATGAGTAAAGAGCTGGAACACTTGAAGAGGCAAGAGCCCCTGTGTTTGAGCAGAAGCTGAGGACACTGGTTTTGTTCAGTCTGGAGAAGGGAAGGCTGAAGGGAATGAGAGGCTGTAGAGAAGACAGGGTCAGACCTAACAGACAATGTGCACAAGTTGCAGGAAAAGAAGTCCCAACTAGATTTAGGAAGAAAGTTGTTTATGGTCAGAGCAGCTGAGCATGGGCCCAGTGGCCTGGAGAGGATGTGGAACCAGCATTTTGGAGCTGTTCGGAAACCCCTGAGCCCAGCTGAACTGAGCAGTCTGACCTAACTGTGCATTTGGCCTTGCTTTGGATGGAGGTTAGACTAGATGACCTCCAGAGAATCCTTCCAACCTGAATTATTCTTATGATCATTGGATAGTCAAGTTTAGTGCTTGTATAATTCCACTCAATGTCATGAACACAAGAGAAGAGCTTCTGTTTTAAAAAACTTTGGAGCCCCTCTTAGGAAGAGCTTAATTTCTAGACCCTGACATTCTCACACACTTTTTATTTCTACCTGAAAAATAGAACAACGCTGAGATGTGTTTTACTTGGCAGTCTCACAGTGACTGTGATTAACAGGGGTTTATTTTTGCTTGACACTTCTATTGTAATTGCTTCTCACAGGAGAAATGTAAAATCTTAAAGAAAAAGAAACATTACAGCAGCGCCTTGGTGCTCTAAACAGGCAGCTCTGTTTATAGTACAGCAAAGTGGGTGTTTGATTTAAAGTTTGAATACCAGAGAAAGAACCACTCATCTCTGTTTTGCTTTCATCAGTCTTGATGCCCAAGTTGTGAATGAGGCATTGTGTAACACAAGGAGAAGGAGCCTCAGGGAGTTACCATTAATGGTCCTCTCTCGACAACAGGAATCTGGGAAAAGGATGTAAAAACCTTTTTTTGAATGTATGATGAGTCCGTGTGGGGATGCTGTGCCAAAGGCACGTTTTAGTCTGCATTAGAAGTAGATTTGTGTATCCTCTTCCCTGACTTTTGGCTCAAAGTAGGTCAGTCAAAGGAGGATACATCACACTGGTGTCTTCTTGGTTAAGTCTTCACTTTTATGGGCAAGCCACAGAGAATGAAAGTAAGGTGAAAGTCTGTGTGGCATCTGTGTGCACATATCTGACGTTGTCCAGTGGTAAGTTTAGAGTGTGGAATGAAAAAGTGACTGAGGGCAGGTATTGAGAAGTGCTGTGGACCATGCCCAGACTGGGTCATCAACCAAGGCACATGATGGCAGTTGCTGCAATAAATGGAGTTGCACATTTCTTTTTTAGTGAGAAAACATTTTCTTCAGTAATGATTTTGTTTCTGTAAATGAAATAAAATCAGCAATTATCTATTTTCCTAGTCATCAGACTGTTGTAAGAACATCTCATTATAGTAACCAGCAACAAAACTGGCTTTCTAATCTTCTTTTTGATTTCTGTACAACTGCATCTTAAAACTAACCTCCTGTTTAGTAGGAGGACCAAATGTGTATACTTTCTTCTCCCAGTGATTCAGACTTGGCCCTATACAACGTTGCCAAAAGAAGCCAGTGCTGCAACAGCTGAGCTTTCCAGTGCAAAAAGCCTCCTTCATACTTTGCAATCTGCCCCCCCGCCCCCAACCTCATTCCAGATTTCTCCTGGTCCTTTGTTACTGTCTGATCCTCTGTACCAGCATCCCAAGGGACTACTTGGATGCTGCTACTGCAGCCCAAGGGAGGCGTGCAGTCTGCAAGCCTTGCACCATTCTGCCCTCCTCCCGACAGGTTTTGATACAGCTTCATGCTGACCCATAACCCCCGGACTCCAGCCAGGCCTGTCCCCACAGCTCCATTTTGAGTGATACCTGCTCCTTCCAGCTGCAGTCCCCTGGCTGGCACCTCGCTCACACATTGCTCCTGACCCTCACCCTGACACTTGCTTGTCTTCTCATTCTGCTCCCAAAGCTGCCTGTACGGCTGTGAACAGATTGATGGGTGATGTCCCGGCTGTACTGGCTGAGGTTAAGTGCTGCCATGCAAGCTTCACGCACACAGCCCTGCCAATGCATTTCACTCCTGACCTGCCACGTCTGTCTTATTTAAGTCCCGGACTTCTCTGAGCAGAAAGTGCCAGTATTACTGAAATGTGCCAGATGGCCTGTCGTTACTCGAGACTCATGATCTAAACCAAGTTTAAACTGCCGTGTGTCTCTGTCTGAAGGAGCCAGCATGTGTCTTGGCAAATGCGTATAGAGTTGTCCCAGAACACAGCAGAATGTCACTCGCTCTAAGAAAATGCATTTGGCTGGAATATGGAAATCCCATAGTGTTGGGAAAGCGAGACTTTATTATTGATAGCATTACCTGAAGGCATAGTTCAGGACAGAGAAGTTCTGCTGGAGGATTTCATACACCCATTGCAAAATGAGCTCCCGTGGTGTCAGTGTGAGGGTATTCATTGCCTTTTCCCTTCAGAGGAGCTCAAACTCATCTCCCATCCAGATGTGGCAGCCAGAGGCACAAGGGAGAGGAGCAAGTTCCTTGTCTCCGGGGTTTGAAAGGTCCCTGTTCGGAGGAACTGTACAAAGAAAGAGGTTGTGGTGTGGGGAGCAGGACCAGGACTGGCAATACTGATGAGAGCTAGCACCCATTACCTAGCAGGACCCGGAGCGCAGGGTGTGAGGCCGAGTGCTTTGCCACAATGTTCACTTTCTTAATACTTTTTTTCAGGGGTAGAACTTGCCTTGGTGCCTTGCAGAAACTGCTTTAATTGGGACCAAAAGACTCCATAAGCTGGCTGCAAATGGATTTGACTTCTGTCCAGCTGCTTGCATCACCTGCCCACAGGGTTTTAACTGGAGGACTGAGCCTGATACAGATTTCCTGGAATATTTGGGTAGTTTCATTCTAGATCTAGACAACTCATGCCTAGATCTGGGACAGCACCAGTCTCTGAACCCGAACAGCTGAAACATTTGTCAAAACGAGTGTATGGGTCTGAACTTCTAGCCCAGGTAGATCTTTTTTTTCTTTTAATTTTTTGAATTTTGTCTTTCCTCTGCAGTTTTGCTTTGAGAAACAGGAGACTTGAAATGTGCTACTGACTGTGTTTCAGGCCAAGTTAGTAGATATAAACCAAGTTCAATCAATAAATATGAATGACCCTATTTAGTTAAAACAAGCAAAACAAGACAAAATAAAACTTTGCCAAAACTTAAATCAGTATCCAGACTAAGTTTGGGTGTTTACTGATTTGTAAATGATACAAAGAAACATGCTCATGGGTCAAAATTGGCATATATTTATATATACATATGTAGTACTGTATAATTTCTGATGGATTTCCACATTTATGTACAGCAGATGCCACACAGTAAATTCGACAGTTGTGCAATTGTGTGGTGGAAACTAGCTTGCAAACACAGGTTGAGCATACAAATCCATTTATTTCTCATCAAAAATCAATTGCTCTGAGCAAGCTGAATTTAAACTAATTCAAGTCAAGACTGGGCTTCTTCATCACAACTTAGATTTTCTTCTTTTATGCATCTCTTCTTCAAATTACACTCAGTGGAAATGTAATCCATCCATCCCTCAATAAGAAGGTTGTTAGACCTTTTAATCTAGTATTTCAAAGCTGCTGTGAATTGCATAGCATTAGACAAGTCAGCTATTACACGAGGAGCACATGCCTTGCATATTTTTTTTCCTGTAGCTTTCTCTTAAGCTCTCTATTCCCATGCCAGGAGACAAATTAACCCAGTTAAGGAGCTGAAGAGTTATGCTGTCTTCATCCACAGCACCCTCCTCCCTCCCTTGTTCTCTTAACTGCATCCAGCTTCCTACCTTTCACAGGGTGAGAAGTATGGAGGAGGGAAAGACAAAACTCAGCGCTCTGAAGTGTAGCAATTCTTTGCCTGTTTTCAAGATGCAAGAGAAGCAAAAGTTTAAAGGATTTGATTTGCAGAGGACAACAGGGATAATAAGATCAATTGAATTAGGATATGGTTGTCAAAGAAATAAGAGAAAGCATCCAGAATTAGTATTTTAAACAGTGAATGTTCAATATATATCTCTATGCACATGCATACACTTAAATACACATAAGGAGCATGCAGATGACACCAAGTTGGGTGGGAGTGTTGATCTGCTCGAGGGTAGGGAGGCTCTGCAGAGAGATCTGGACAGACTGGAGCGATGGGCTAAGCCCAAATGAATGAGGTTCAATAAGGCCAAATGCCAGGTGCTGCACTTGGGCCACAACAACCCCCAGCAGTGCTACAGGCTTGGGGAGGAGTGGCTGGAGAGCTGCCAGTCAGAGAGGGACCTGGGGGTGTTGATTGACAGCCAGCTGAACATGAGCCAGCAGTGTGCCCAGGTGGCCAAGAAGGCCAATGGCATCCTGGCCTGTATCAGAAATAGCGTGGCCAGCAGGGACAGGGAAGTGATCTTACGCCTGTAGTCGGCACTGGTGAGGCCGCACCTCGTTTACTGTGTTTGTTTTGGGCCCCTCACTACAAAAAGGACATTTAATCACTTGAGCATGTCCAGAGAAGGGCAACGAAGCTGGTGCAGGGTCTGGAGCACATGTCGTACGAGGAGCGGCTGAGGGAACTGGGGTGTTTAGTCTGGAGAAGAGGAGGCTGCGGGGAGACCTCATCGCCCTCTACAACTACCTGAAAGGAGGTTGCAGAGAGCTGGGGATGAGCCTCTTTAACCAAGTAACAAGCGATAGGACAAGAGGTAATGGCCTCAAGTTGTGCCAGGGAAGGTTTAGACTAGATATTAGGAAGCATTTCTTTACAGAACGGGTTGTTAGGCGTTGGAATGGGCTGCCCAGGGAGGTGGTGGGGTCCCCATCCCTGGAGGTGTTCAAGAGGCGGGTTGACATAGTGCTTAGGGATATGGTGTAGTTGGGAACTGTCAGTGCTAGGTTAACAGTTGGACTGGATGATCTTCAAGGTCCTTTCCAACCTAGATGATTCTGTGAAATTCTGTAAAATTTTTCTGAAGAAGAAGCCTAAGAGTGCTAAGTGTTGTATGCTAGAAATAAACAAGGATGGGCTTCTGCATTTGTAGGTGCTATGCAGAATGAGGGCTGCTAGCGTTTGTGTGTCACTGCCCTCTGCTGCAACCAAGCTATAGTTCAGTTCACGCAGCTTCATCTCCATCACAAGCCACACTCGGTTTGTACTGTGCTCTCCCAGCTCAGGTGTAGTTTGTGTGGGGCGTTTTGTGTGTGGCTCGTTCCACAGCAGTGGCCCTCCCTAGCTGTGTGGCATGAACCCAGCACTGCGGTATGTGTGACTCCACAGCTACTCTAAGCCTTGAGGGGAAGGATGGTTTTCAGAGCTGACTGTTGATGCCACTTCCATGTGTCTCGTTCATAGTTCTCTGTTCTTATCTGCACCACTCATCTCTGCATGAGTGTGCTTGTACATCACATGAAGCTTAGGCATCCCTTAATAATGTGTGAACACATTATGTGATAAATCCTAAATGACTACATGAAATTAAAGCATCGCTTTTAAAATTACCAAAATTGGACGTTTTACTTAATCATGTACTATCATATGACAGCACTCATACCTGAGGTGGAAAACACTGGAGGAAAAGCACATCACAGCAGTGGGCACAGTAAAATTTGGCTTCGGCCACTGAGAATGCTTATGAAACACATCCTGAGGCTTTAGTCTTCAGTCAGCAAAATGGCCTCTCAAGTGCTCTCTAAAAGCCCTGAATATTATGAGGCATTTAACTTTCTTACATTAGAATTGTGAAGGTCCATCCTGATCCTCCTTGTCCTTGCTGGATTTGAACTTGTGCATCTGTCAAGTGAAGATCAGAATCTTAAATAATTGGAAGCTTAAATAATCATTGTGCTAACACAGATATTCCTGTGCAATAAAAATAAAATGAAAAATCTCCAAAATCAGCAAATGGTTCTGCAGTGACTTTGCTCTTCCTAGTCACCAGAGATGTTTTCAAAAGGGAAGATGAAACAAAGAAGACCTTCCAGCCACCTGGGCAGAAGTTAGAACAACACAAAATTAAAATTTCTCTTGCTGAAGAATATGAGCATAAAAATTACTGGGCTGGAAGGCATCAAATGAAAGCTATGAGCCTTGAACAAAACAGGTCTATTAAAAATGGTTTAATTTTATTTTTTTTTTTTCAAGAATTGCTTTTAGGCCTTTTCAGTCTTTCGGTAGAGACTAAAAGCTGGAATAGAGACAGATTTGATGATAAATTACCTGCTGAACTCCAGTGTTTAGATGAATTGCTAATTCAGCCACAATAACAAAAAACATTACATATTAAGAGCATTCTTGTTGCTGACTGCAGTTTTATTCTGAAACACAGCATTTAGCTGATGGAATATTGTGGCTAATGAATAAAGCATTAAAAAGTAAAGTCAACAATATTTCAATGCCTGTAGAAATTCATAGGAATGAATGATTAATGCTTTTCTGCATTCATCTTGCTATCTTTAAAAGCGCCGCATTATTACAAAAGTTTGTTTCCAGATCTGAATGACACAGCAAAAGAGCAGAGATTAATTATAAGTACTGCGTGGCTTTGATTTTTGTATGTTCATGTTGAACAGACTGCACTTGAGCTGCAATACTTCACTTCTCCTGTCTCCACTTCATAGCAACCTGGGAGTTGCGTGGTGAAGGCTCTACCAACAGAGGTTTGTTTTTTCACACCTCTTGCTTTGTTTCTGCCCTGCCTCCAACATTCCTGTGGGCTGCTAAGCATCAAATACACAGCAGAGCAACTTTGCTCCCGCTGTGCCTGAGAAGCCACATACCCACTGAGGCGTGTGTGGAGTTCTGAGCCTTAGACAAACTGTTTTTACCTTGAGGTTCTGCAAAAGCAGTGATATATAAGTGCCCAATGGTAATCAATAGCAATGTGAAAGAGCAAATCTTTGAGTGTAATTTGAGAACCCTTACTTTGGATCTGTTGCTTTAATTCAATGATATTCCAGCCATTAGAAGAATAGATCCCTCTCATTATTCAGTGAATACATCTGCCTCGTTATTCCGTGCATATATTCTATTCATTCTTATCTATCGTTCTTTGGCTGCTTTAGTCAAAGTAATTTTCAGGGTATTATTTATTGAGCAGATTCTTACTTGCATTTTAATTAAAGGGCTTATATTGCAAAACACAACATTTTATTCCGGAGTTTAAATTTCCTGACTTTAATCAATGTGTTCCTCTAATGAAATGCAGAAGTTAATCTTAGTAACTGTAAATCCAGTCTCATGAATCGTTTTCTATTCTTTTACACATACCTTAGGTTTGATAGGTGAATGGTGGGTTCTATGCATGACATATTCCAGTTACAAAACTGAAGTTACCATTAATGTAACTCTTGGGGGCGGGGTGAAAAGGAAGGGTTGGTTTTGTTTTTTCACTTTAAATAGTAGAAAGAATTACATAGTGCCACAGCTTTTTTTACAAGCCATAAATAGTGTACCAGTCAGAAATCACAGTTGCTAAAAGCCACACTGGGGACAGTTAGCGTATGTCTCTAGGAGATGCTGTAGCTGAAGGGGGTTGACGTAGTGCTAGGGTGGACATGCTGTGTTACCTGAACAGTTGATGAATAACTTTTTTTATTCTGTCTGTTGCAGTAGGAATACTCAGCTCTTTGGTCTGTTATGTATTTGCACTACATAGCGCCTGAGAGTGCCGTAGATACGGCTTCCATCAGAAATGGCAAACAGGAAAATGAAAAAGCTCTCAGGCTTTCCTTACATATCCATCATTATAAATAATACACATTTGCATGTTTTCTTTAACTTTTTTTTCTGTGGGGATAAATCTCTCAAAATTGCATGCTGGTTTCCCATGGATTTGTTTTGAGTATGGTGTGAATTGATGAGCTTGGATATTTTTGATGTATGATTCACTACCACATGCAGGGAAGAAAATTATATTTTGGTCCTGCAGAGAAATAAAACTAAGCAATTAGGTCTTCATTCAGTTAATTCTATTTGATGGCTGCATGCTTTGCAAGAAGAGAGTCTCAGGATTCTGCTCCATTACAAGGTCACTTGCACAATAAGAATTTTCTCAATGCAGATACTTCCACAGTATGGTCAGGATTGCAGATTAACTCTTACCCAGAAATGAGTAATAAAACATGCAAGAAACTTGGAGAAGTTGGTTAATGTAAAAAGCTAATTATATTCACATAAAAAAAAAAAAAAAACATAACATAGACTGACAAGAACAGTAATGTATGTCTGTAGCAATGGAAGGTTTTACATCTAACTATTGTGGGGTTTTGTGTTGTATTGCATAGAAAGTCTTATTCTGTGATTTTTGTACCTATTTTTATTGTGGATAGGATTGCATCTTTTTTTTTTTTTTCCTTGTGGTTTTTGGTTTGGTTTTTTTGGAAACTTGGTTGTTTACTGGTTGATGCCAAAATCATTGTCAAATTCACTTGAGTGAATAATTTCTGATGGGTTTTTCTTTTTTGATATTTTACCTTTGCCCTAAGTATTGAGTAAATTTCATTCCTATTTCCTGAATTTTTGACTGAAAACCACACGTTTTAGCAAATGCGGTATTTGCCAAATGTCCAGTGTTATTTTATTGAATGCTGTCTAAATTTTTCTCCTACCAGAGACACAGTAACAGGTAAGCTTTCTATGGGAACAGTAGTAGCCATGGAAGAGAAATAACGGTTACTGTATTCTGGTAGAATTTCAATCACAAGGCTATTCAGGGCTGTGGTTACTGAAACTAATGAATTGGACAGTGGCATGTTCATCAAAGTTTGTTTCTTTTGTCAAGTAGAAAACATAGAGTCAGAAAACTAGATATTTTAAAACGGAATTCATAGTTTTGCATTGTAGCATCATTTATTCATCATTTACATCATTGCTACATGGATATTGCATTACAGATTTGTTTTCTTTAAGTAGGATTTTAGAGCTCCAAAGAGTGTCGGGTCCTTGACACAGTGAGTGGCTTTCTTAGAGAGCTGTAAGATGTACTCGCAGATGACACATGCCTAGAAGTTGAAAAGACACCACTTGAAACTGTTAGAAAAACCCAACAAAAAACGCAGCAAAAAGCCTTTCAAAATGAGCTTGTCAGTGCGCCTTTGTTTGCTGCTTTCAGAAACTTGCTTTGTCACAATTTTGGTGTGCCTGGGCACCATGTTGTGCCCAGTGGGAGCTGACAGTGACCAGCTTAGACACTGAAGCTGTGTGTCCCCAGCAGTAAATAACACAGGTGTAAAGGCTCACAAATCTTGTTGTGAGTCCTTGAACTGTAAGGGCAGCGCATGTTCCCGGGAGGAGAGGGCTGACAGTGGCTGGGCAGAGGAGGGATGGAGACTGTTGTCCAACATGCTGACCTGTGCAGCAAGAGGTTGTGGTGGTCCTTTGGTGCAGTCTGCTTACATACAGCTTTCCTGCCTCAAATCCTCTTTACAACTGTACATCTTACAGGAAAGTATCCAATTTTAAAATACCTGGCATAAAAAATGTACTGTAACCTTTAAAAAAGTTACTGTCACCCGTAAAGTAGTAATATGCCCAAAAGTTATTCCTTGTTTCTGGTCTGACTTTGTCAGAATCACCTTCTGGTATTGAAGCTGGTGTTATGGTTGATAATGAAGACATCTCTTCTCCCCAAAAAGCTACTTAGTCACTGCAGTGAAATAGTTGCTTCACTTTCTGAAGTTTTTAATAAATTGTGTCCCTGAAAGCATATCTGACTACAAAGCGCTTTTCCCAGGCCTTTAATTCCTCTTGTGCTTCTCCCCTGGACCCTTTCCCAAGTTTTTAACAACGTTTTTGAACAGTGAGCACCAGAACTATCTGAAGTTTCCCATTAACGGCTGTGCTAGTGCCAAGTACAGAGGTAAGGTAACCTCCCTGATCCTGCTCCACAACCACCTTCCCCCTCAGAGGTGGAGCACCACACCTGACAGCTCATGTTACCCGTTTGCCTACTGGGTGCAAATCCCCAAACAGGAAGACGCCCGTCAAGAAGGGGTCTGGTAGGCACTCTGTTACCTTTTTTCTTATCCATGATACATAAGCAAATTCATGAGTTTCTGCTTTTCTTGTAGTATGTTCGCATATCTCAGCGCTGTCTCCGTCAATGACTTACTGCTCATTTGTTCTCTATTCAGCTTTTTGCTCCTGTTGTCAGCAAGGGTCCTTGAGCATCGAGTTAAGAAACATACTTAGTCTACAAACCTGATTTCATGTCTTGACTACAATAAGAGAGCACACTGACATGTTACAAGCTTCCTTTGAAGACTGTTCTTCCCCACTAACTTGTATGGGCTGTCCCATGGGGCCACTCTCATTCAGATAACTGAAGATCTCTGTAGATTCCCCTGATTTTTGTACAGGACAGCTGAGCAGACATCCATGAGTGTATTCCTCTGTATTTGGATACTTTTATTTAAAAACACAAAGGATGTATTTTTCTGCCCTGGTGGAGAATAGCATAAGGAAAAACTAAAATAAATGTAGACAGAGCTTTCTTCTTGCAGGGTGCTGCATTTTAAGAAAATAATATTTTGACTGATTACAGTTAGCTTTCATAGAGCCATTCTTAATTAATGTGTTATGTTACCTTACATTGCTAATCCTTTTGGTGGCTTGGGACTTGGCTGCAGACGCTTGTTCTGTGTGTGAACATAAACAAACCATGGTGTTCAGGTTTTGCAGATTCATCCACATTCCCCAGTTTTCTTTCCTCAGGTACTTTCTGGGAATGCAGGGTCCCATTAGGCTGAGGTACTTGAGGCAGAAGGGTTACCCAGCTCCTCAGTCCCCATGGCCGGGTGCTGTCTCAGAGTGGGTCAGCTGGGGACAGACACAAAGCCTTGAGTTCCCACCTCTCTGTGCTGGGGGAAGCTCTCTGGCAGCCTTGGACACCCCCCTCAAAGCTCACAGATGAGGCTCTTTGCATCATTATTTTGTAATGCTGCTCTCCCCACCCCTTTCCTGGCAAATTTGTTAGGGTTGTGACATTAAAGCTGGTGAAGAGTGGGAAGACAGAACAGTATCTGATGCAATCAGGGCAATAAAGCTCAAGAACATACCTCTCTACTGTATTCAGTCAGCCTGTTTCTTGAGCCCTGTGCAAGTTAGATTTGAGCATATCTTCTAATTAGGTATCTGGGTCATGTTTGACACACTCTTGGTTCATTGACGTTTCTGTGCTCCTACTTAGCTCTAAATTTGCCAGCTGTTTTCCTTAAATAATTCCACCTTCCATTAAGGATTGTGCATCTTATGTAATTACGCCCATGGTAGCGTGAGGGCAGTCATAGGGACACAGAGGTAGAAACAGCTCACTGTTTTCCACCAGCCTTGGCATTCTTTAATTGAATCATTAAAATTTGGATACCCACCTCTGCTGTGACAAGCTTCTTGAGCTCTGCCAAGCTCTCATTCATAACGTCTAGACTATCAATTTAGGCACAGCTCTGGAAACAGCTGTCCTCTGTGCCACCAAGTCTTCTAGCACTTGCCTGTCAACTGTTTAATCTAGAAATTTCAATATTAAATTCCCTTTCATTACCTCTCTTCAGCAGTCAAAGGATTTGTAACCAGTTTGGATAGATTCAGGGATGTGTTGTGTGAATTTTCTTCGAAATATTCTCAGGCCATGAAGCATTTTCTGAAAGAGAGATTCACATTATGTGAGTTAAAATAGTACCAACACTATAGGAGCAGATTGTGAGAGCACTGGAAAAGTCACGCTGGGGTGTAGAGTACCAGACTAAGAAAAAAACTTTTCATGTGCAGTGTCAGGCTGGAGGTTTGTTGGTCTGTGACTACTGTTGTTCAAGTAGGGTTCACTCTGTAGGGCCCATGCTGTCGAACGAAAAGATCTTAAAAAAAGACATCTGGTTTTGTCACCACCCACTCCTCTTTCCTGGGATTCCTGGACTAGTTTGTTCATGGAAGAGGGGTTGCCTATTTTAGGGGTAGTTTTTTAGAGGTTTGCATCTGTGTACTGCAGTAGGTGCCTTAATTAGCAGCTTTAAAAAAAAGCTTCTTTTTTAAAATGAAGAAATGCTGCTCCTCCTCCTAGTTCACCCTTTAGTCCCCATCTGCTCTTTTTGCATTTGTGTGTGTGGTGCCTCCTCCAACTGGCAGGCTGCACGCAGCCTCATCCAGCATGGTTTGCTTCGAGCCCACAATCATTTCATTCTGCACTTGGTACCATTAACCCCCCACCACCTTCTGGTGTCCTCTTTCTTCTCCCAGCTTCACACTTTCTTCTCTGCCATTTCTTGTGCTTGGAGCAGCCTCTCCCAACCTGTATACCAGGGACATTTACGATTATCAAAGTGGTGCTTTCAGAAAGCCTTTGTGTGTTTCGAGTGCCTTTCATTTTTCAGGAATGAAAACCTGTATTAACCACCGTAACTCACCAGTGAAGAAGACAGGTCAGACACAAGCAGCTGAGCTCCTTGCCTGTGGTTTCATATGTTTTTTTTGTCTCTTACGTTACTAAACTGTGCAGCTTGACAGCACCCTTCTGAGGTCTTATTATATCCATTCACACAAGTAGTGAAGATAAAAGAGTAAGTGACTTTCCTGGTGTTAGACATGAGGGCTGTAGCGCAGGTGAACATGGAGACCTAGGTACAAGACCATCCCTTTCCTCACTATGGCTATGAGACGATGCAGACATGGCAAGCAGGATCCTGGGCAGAGTCAGATTAAAATAGTCCACATTTCTCAGGGATTAGAGCAGATGTGCTCTAATGTGTGGCAAGACAGCACATAGGAAAGGGACCTTGGGGGTGTGTGTGAGGAAAAGCTGAAAAGCTACCACATCTTGATTGTTATGGTCACCTGCAATTACAGATTTTCACTTCAGGCTACCTCTGGGTAACAGTGATCATTAATATGCACCTGGAGGTTTGCCCTGTAGAACAGGAGGGGCGTCCTTCACAGCTGATACTGAGAGAGATGGATTAATATGCTGCCGCAGTGAGAGGTAAAACCTGCAGCTGGTTTGCGTCATGTCTGTATGGGTCTGTTAAGCCACCTTGCTGGCTTTACTAAATTAAAGGAAGGTAGCATCTGCTCCTCAGCTGTGTCACTTGGCAGTGCCTGCTCAGCCTGACTGAGTCTCTGAGCCTGTTTCTGCCTCTCTTTGCTAAGGGAGGGAGTCACTCACAGAGTACATCCTGTCTTGTCCCATTGCATAGCAAACTTTATTTCTGGAGAGGTATTGTTGAATTCTGCTGTCCTACCTCTGATGAAAACCTGTATAGACTTGCACATTAACATGAATGGCAGCTGCATTCCAGGTGTTTAAGAGGTGGGTTGACATAGCACTTAGGGATATGGTGTAGTTGGGAACTGTCAGTGCTAGGTTAACAGTTGGACTGGATGATCTTCAAGGTCCTTTCCAACCTAGATGATTCTGTGATTCTGTACAAAAAACCCAAACATCCACCAAGGTCTAAAGTGTGTGGCTTACAGTTAATCAAGTGTGTGAACTACAGAGTGCTTTGTCCATTTAACGTTGCATTAGTGTGGTGGTTTAGCCCCTGCCGGGGTCTGAGACCACGTGGCCGCTGCCCCTCCCCCACAAAGGGAGTGAAATACAAAGCCCCGAGACTGAGATAAGGAAAGGTTTAATACAACAATGCAACAGCAACACAACAAACAACAGCAATAACAATAACAGTAACAGTAATAACAATGAACAGAGCAAGATATCTACCAATACAGCAGTGAGAGAAAACCCGGCTGCGCCAACCCCACACGATCACCGATTGAATAACCCGGCTAGAGCTTCCTCCCCCACTGCTGGGGAAACTTAACCCTATCCTGGCTAAACCAGGACAATTAGTTAGTACTTTCATACAAGATGTTATCCATTTACCCTTAAGGGACAATTTAGATATGCATCATTGGTCATTTTAGAAGAAATCTTTGCGGTACTGGAAGACTGATGTGATTTACGTAGCTCGTAATTTTATTATGTATGATCTAAAATGTTTACACATTGTGAATTTTTTTTTTATTTGGTAATCACACATGAAAGTGTAACTAGAGAAAAACATATGCCCAGGTTTTCTCAGAAATCTTAATCAGTTTTACAGAATGCTGATTGCTGAATTGTAAAGCAAAAAGAATTAACCCGATGAATTATGGAATTTAGTCTGGGACTTATGCCTAGCTTAAGAAAGAGCTGAATGCTTGAAACCGAGGGCAGGCTCCTCCAATATCTACATAGCTATGTGAAACACTTGAGGTGCCTTTGAAAAAGTAAATCTGATGTTAAAAAATGGCTCTAATTATTATGCCAATACATCTTTGTTGAAAGCTGATAGGATGTAGGCTCCAGAGGGCCTTTCAGTTTTGAAAATGCAACAGTCTAAATCACTTTGGCATTTTTTGAAACTTGTGTCCAGCATCATCTTTTAAAAATACAGAAAGGTTGTCTGTAGGACACCTTTTGTTGTGTTGGTATTTTGTCTGGGTTGACAACCTTTATAGTCAAAAGATGTAACAAATCTATCTAGGGGAAGTTTTCAAAAGCATGAATGGTTATTAGGCTGCCATGGGCCAGTAATAATCTGAGGGAAATGTCCATGTCTTTGTGTTTTCAAGGAGGCAAAGGGATGCAAGCAACTAGAAAGAAAAGGAGAAGCAGGCAAGGAGGTGCATTGTTTTGCTCTCAGAATTACTACTTTAAATACCAAATTACAGACAGCATACAAATACCCAACAATTTAGTTTCATGAAAGGGAGCATTCTAAACCAGCGTTATCCATATAATTACTCAAAATAGGTTTAAGACAAAAATGTGGATTTAATAACCAGATGATAAAATTGAAAGATATCTCCATGGAAGAAAATCTAGTTGGATCTAAGCCAACTGGGGACCTACTTATCTCCATTTCTGATAACCACTGATTATCCTTTCTGCAGAAAGTATAAAGGCCCGTATTTGTTGTTGCTATAGGTCAACTTTTCTTACATTATTTTAATACTAACAAAGCAATTAAGCCAGATCAACAGTGTGGCTGTTTCATTAGCATATGCTTTGGCAGGGGGTGTTGTGGGTTCCTCCTGTCAGGGAGGAATTCATTAGTGGTCAAACTGGTGTGTATTTGTGGGTAGTCACATTCTTCCCTAATACTAGAACTTAACCCAACCAGCTATTGCCCAGCCGGGACAGCTTCGTGTGGTGATAGGTCAAAGCGTTCACTGGGCTAGCTAGGCAACTCTGGTGCTACGGAGTGGGTAGACAGGGTCATGCCAAAAGACTGGAGGCAACCAACTTCCTGACCGCAGTTTGTAAGCCGCAGAAGTGTGAGAGTTGGAAGAATGATTAGCAGCTGGAGGTGCCCATGGCCTCCCATGGTACCCACCTCCCCGTGCTGGCTCTGATGTCAATCCAGTGGTGTGAGCACTCTTTCTCCTGCAGTCAGGGATTTGGGTGACCTTAGAAGGTCCTGTGCAAGGGAACCTCACTTGAACCCTTCATGAGTGCTGTGTGGCTCAAAAGGTATAAGCTGACCATCCCTGCAAGTAATGCTTCAGATGGGTATTACCAACAACTGTCTAGCTCCTGAGCAGCTGCAAATGTTTGAAAACTGCTTTTTTGTTGCCCATGGTAAGCCTGGTGTATGCTTTTCTGCTTTGCTGTCACTGCTCTGCTTGCAGGACTTGATTGCATATCCTGAATCAGCCAGTTTTCTGCAAACTTAAATCTGAAATAGTGGTGAAATAAACACATCCTTACCATTTTGTGTTTGTTTCAAACAAGGGATAAATCTGTTCTCCTTTGGCTTACTACCTGTCTAGATTGGGGGCCACAGTTCTGTTTCCCATGGGCTGGAGGAAGAGCAGGAGAACAGTTTAATCACGTTTTAAAAAATATCTTGTGCTGTTTAAATTGTTTGTGGATTTTTTTATCTTTTTATGGTCTACTCATGAAGCCACAAGTCTGTTGGCCTGTTCTGTATTTTTCTGGAGGCTTCTGTGATACTGGTTTTGACTGATGGATCCAAGTGCTTGTTGTTTACTGGGAATTGATATCCTTAGGGGAGCCTCAGAAGACCAACTGTTGCTGTTAAGCCAGGTATTTGTGAGGTCCGGGTCTAAATTTAAGGAGCGTTAAAAGTCACAGTATCAAAAGCATCTCTGGCAGAAACACAGTCATCCGTCTAGACCAGCATTCTGGGGTTTTATAGGTATAATTTGAAGAAAGTTTTTTATTTTTAATGGGGTGTAGAGGGAAAGTTGGAGATGCTGATTGTGGCTTGCAATGTTAGATGCTGGAAGGGTGTGTTGAAGGAAGATGACATGTCATTGCTGTGAGAGATATTTCTCTAAGAAGTGGGTCAATAATTTGTCATGCTGCACTGCACTTTATTGTAAGGCTATCTCCACATCTGTGACATGCTTCTCAGTGTGTTTTCAAATTTAAATGCAAAAGAAGACCCTCAAGACTTTCAGAAACTAGTATCAAATCGTGCTTTAGTTTCTTCTCTCACCAGACCAGCTCCTGGCAGCAAATTGCTGGTTTAGCCATAATCTGGCAGCCTTTGCTTGAAGTTTGCAGCATGGATAGTCACAGACATGGAGTGAAGCTGTGTGAGGTCATTGTCTGAGACCGTTTTAAGAAGAATGGAATCAAATAAAGGACATGGTCCTTGGTTGAATGAGCTTAGTATCTTTGGGCCCTACAAAAGGGACCAGCCCAGTACTAGACAGTACTGAACAAATGCTGAGTAATATTTTGTAACAATAAAGTTACTTGATTGGGATCTTGGTTTCAAGTTTGCATGGCCTTGTCATAGACTGATGGTGTTTGCACAAGTCTATGTCAAGTGTATGCACAAGTCTCTGAGTAAGCTGGTGAGAGAATGTAAATATTGCCCTTTCAATTTCTTAAATTGGAGAGAATATTCTGAGTTACCTGCTTTGGGACCTGCTGTAGTTTGCTCTGGGCATAATGCTAGCAAAATCTGCAAAGCACTGACAGGTTTCATTCTGTCAAAGTAAAACCAGAAATGAGCATTTACAGAGGAGGGACTCTGCACAGGAGAGCAAGACTGGCTACTCCATTGGCAGGAATTGGTATTATTGTTCAACATACTATGAAGCTGTATGGTGTTTTATGTTTTCAAAGTGCTAGGTAAACATCAATTCATTAATCTTTACAGCCCCGCTGGCAGATACCTGAATATTATTATTACACTTTTTCAGTGATATAATTGACCTGCAGAAACATTACATGGTCGTTCCAAAGCTGTACAGCAACATGTACAGCAGAACTGAAGTTGGACATCCCTGCTGCCAAGCTCCCACGTACTAGATGAAGAAGTCCAGATACAATGAGTAGCGGAAAAGGACTTTGTCATCTTTTATATTTCTGACTCACATTCAGGCATATGCAGAGACTCTTGTAGGCTTTGGTGAAAAGTATGTTAACATATTTCAGAGCAGCATTTGGACCATTTAGGTTTTGCAAGCGTAATTTATTTTTGCATACCTGTCATTGTTTTCAACATCTATGTACTTATTCCTTGGGACTGGTTTTTACAGGCTTATCCTCTTGCTTCTGGCACATTTTCTCCACTCACTTTGTCTCATTTTCCCTTTTAACTGCAAGGGAAGAACAAACCTGAGCTGGTGAAGGAGAGCGTACAGCTCGGCCCATCTGCACTTGCTTCTGTATATGCAGCATAAGCTACTGCTAATCAGAGTGTGAACAGGCTGAAAAGTTTTATTTCAGAATAAATCACTGTGGACAGAATCTGCTGAGCTTGTGAGATACCATGGTTGTAAATAGTGACCAGCCATGCTTTCAACTGGCTTCAGCAGAGTCGTGACAGTGCCGTTAGCAGTGCAGTTGGTACAAACCCCAAAATGCTGGCTGCAGCAAGGGAGGAGAAGGCACAGCCAGCGCTGGTGGGGCGGCATGATTGCAGATGGCTGAAGAAACTCTGTCTGTGGTTTTTGACCAAGGAATGTGAGGTATGGCCACAGGGTTATTCTACATACATCACTGGGGGGAGGAGGAGGAAAGAAAGAATAAAAGAAGTTGGCCTTTCTAGACTATTCTATCTCAGAATTGCTTTTTTCAAAACTTCCTCCCAGAATTGCTGGTGTGTGCACTGATCTATGGCTTGCAATTTAACTCCTTATGGAAAAACTTTTACATGACAAAAAATGGCAATTGTTGGCACTCTCCTTGTGATAATGCTAGGTGGCCAGGAGGAGGAATAAGTAACCCTCGCAGTCTGCGAGGTCCCTCTAGGGAGCTTTGTCATAGGGGTAATCTGGGAGAAGTTTTATACAGTTCCTGCCTGTATTTTGCTTTTAGCTGAAGCATAGGTACTCTGTCTCCTTCACCCTTTTTGACAGTAAATACTGATAATAAAATGTGCAGCTGATGGCGAAGAGAGTAAGGGAAGAATCGTCAGTGCCAACTGAGTTTTACAAGTAGCACAAGAGCCTGCATAATTTCTTGATTGTACTTCATTTCGGAATCTCCTGTGGTCGAGATACCTAGCCTGGCAGTCCTGAGAGGACAGATCCAGAAAAGGCTTCCCAGTAGCCCACCAAAGACAGTTCTTTTCCAGTGTAACTCTTGGTTTGGAACTTGGTAATTGCACATTTTCATAGAAAATACAAGGCTACTTGGGATGCCTTTGCTATGTCAGAGTTGATTACGTTTGCGATTTTTTTATATGGCCTTTGGAAGGGTATTTTGTATTGAGATCTGTGTAGTATTTATAACATTAATACATGTATTGAGTATCGTTATACTTAATCAGTTGTCATGATTAACCGTCACTGAGATACCTGGCTTTTGTACAGTGGGATTTCTGGTCCCACTTCTTCCAAACATCACCTTCATGCTTGTTCTTGCAGCGGGGATCATACAATGAGCAGTCCAGCAAATTACTCTCTAACCTGTGCTCCCGAGGAGGGATTGTACAGGTATATGGAGACAAAGTCATGGATTCCTGTATTTTTATCTCATTTTTAGTGCCCATCTCTCTATGTGACAGAACATTTTGTTAGACAGAAGTTACTTTTGTCTCGTTTTTCCCCTGGGTTTAACATGATCTCTTTGGGGACTGACTTTCTTTACTTGTTTCTGTTATACTGTTCTTTAGATAAATTTACTGTAGTACTTTCAAAACTTTCTTTTTTCTTCAAAACTTTCATTCCTCTCAATACATTCTGTATCTTTGTAGCTTACATTTCCCTTCTTGTGATTCAGTTTAATCCATAAGGTCATAGCTTTAACTCATTCAGTTTTGGGTGTTTACTTTCCTCTGGGAGGACAGAAGAAGTTTGGATTACAGATGATCAGCCATAGGAGTTCTCCTCTTGAGTCCAGGCTCTTATCTGACTTTGCATTTCTTGAGATCCACAGAAACAAAGATGTCCCTTTACCTCCCTAGTGAAACAGAAGCAAATACATTTATAAAAGGCAAGGTCTATCGCACAGTAAAAAGCTTGGCATTCCCACTAGGTCTCACAAATATTTCCGTACATACCTAACTTTATTCTGGGAGTGGGCTGGCGAGCTGGCTGCACTGGGATGGGATGGGGTGGGTGACAGATGCTGCTTGGCAGCTCGCCCAGGCTGGCGGTGCGGTGATGGGAGCGCCGCGTCCGCTGTCTTGCCATCTTTCTCGGGGACTGTTGGTGCGAGATGCTGATGACTCATTGAGGAAAAAGAGGAGCATCACGCATCTGAGCCTGTTCCTCGCGAACGCGTGGTCCTGAGGCGAAAGTGAAAAATAAACAGAAGATAAACAAAGCTTTTCCTCCCTCCGCCTTTCCACGCCTGTTCTCAGACACAACCTGATAGTGTGACCTGTTGTATTTTACCGCGTGCGTGTTGATTTCCTGGGACCTTTTCGTCTCACCAATCCTGTACCCAGTGAGTGGTGTCAGCAGAGACGGCGTCCCTCTCCCTGCCGTGTTTCTCCCGGGGCGGGGAGAGGACGGTGCCCGCTCCTTTCCGCCTGGAGTCTGCGTTTACTGTCGTTATCTGCCAAATTAGTTACGTTTTAAGATCATGAGCGGTGCTTTCAAACCCGGTGCGGGCTGCCTCTGCCTTGCCGTCAGCCTGGCCTGCTGGCTTCCAGCGCCCGGTAAGCTGCAGTCGGCGGGCTTCGGGGCAGGGCCTGGGCAGGACGTTGGGCCGGTGGCCCCCGAGGCGGGCCGGTGGCCGCGGCTGCCGGGGAGCCGCCGACGCGGTCCAGGCCCCGGCCCAGGGCCGGGCAGGCCGCGGGTAGAGCCGCCGCCGCCGCCTCCCGTTCCCTGGGCAACAACACCACCTCCCGGCCGCGCGGGGCGGCTGCCTGCTCTGCGCTCCCTGCCTGCTCTGCGCTCCCTGCCTGCTCTGCGCGCCCTGCCTGCTCTGCGCGCCCTGCCTGCTCTGCCCGCCCTGCCCTCTCTGCCCTCCCTGCCTGCTCTGCCTGCTCTGCGCTCCCAGCCCGTCCTGCCCGCTCTGCGCTCCCTGCCTGCTCTGCGCTCCCTGCCCGCTCTGCCCTCCCTGCCCTCTCTGCCCGCCCTGCCCGCGGCAGCCCCCGCGTGGTCTCTCCGCAGTCCCCTGTGTCAGGGCTGGTGCGCGGTGACACCGCTCAGCCTCACAGCTGCCACCCAGAGGTTTGGGGCAAGGAGAAGGGAGAATGGGCAAAAGGTGAAACGAGGGAAGGAGCAATGTGTCTTTTAAATGAGAATGTGGTCTTGAAAGTGTTCGAAGAATATTTGTAAGCCCGGGAAAGATTTGGTTGCACTGTAATAAGTGTTGATTGGCCATAAAATCCACATGGTGTGGTCCCTCTTCGGTGGTCGGTGTTTGGGGCTGAAATAGGTTTCCAGCAGACACACTCATATCTGCAAAACCAGCGTTTGCTTCCCGTCACTGCTCGTTGAAACGTAACTGTTGCTCTGACATCCCTGTCAGCCAGCTTAGTGTGTAATGAAATTCAGAGGCAGGACTAACTCTGTATTTGCCCAGCGCCTACTGGTGGGACCCTGAGGATATTACAGTATAAATGTGAAACAGTTGTTATTACTGAAAATCAAATACAGAAGTCTTGTGAGCACAAATGAAATATATTTCCTTTAAAAAATTATAATATTTACAGGAAGATATTTTGTTAAAGTGCTTACACAGTTCTAGTTTCTCCAATCACTTGTGAAACTGTTCTCTGAAGATATTTTAAGACTTTTCTCCCAAAACTTGTGATGAATTAAAGTACTTCCTAAGACCTAACAGAACACATTGTTGATGGCACGGAAAAAAGCTTTTGCTTCACATAGAGAGAATTTTGAGTTTTACCTATTTGGAAACTAAAAGCTCCAGAATGTGTTTTGCTGCATTATAAGGATGTTTTGTGCAAATTTGCCCAGGCAAACTGTGCCTGCTCAGAAATGTGAGGTCTGAGGCTGTTCCTGCTGCTCTCGCAAGGACGTGACTGAGTTCAGAGAACACGAAGCAGCTGATATGCCCAGTGGTGTATTTCTAGAGAGCCATACCAGGCAGGGTTTTGTCCAGAGTCAGCGGTGACAGTCGACAACTGCCCCTCACCCTTGAGAGGCCTCCAGAAAGAAACAAGTGAAGCTGCTGGGCCTCAGACCGAGGTGTTGTTGGGTGGAAATAGGAAAGCAGCAGCCCTGTCTGGTTCGTGCCACTGCTGTGGGGTGTTGCACCACGAAGCTCTCTGAAACAAGAGAGCTACTTTGAACGAGGCTGATCCTCACTGCACGATGAATGGCTTTATGAAGGCTGTGCTTTGTGCTCCTGCTTGGATAACAACCAAATACGCAGCCGTGGCTGCTCTGAGCCCATCCCACATTCAGTGCCTGTTGCTATCTCAAATCATCGCTGCTTCGGAGCAGCCCGCCAGCTTTTCCGAGTCCAAACCCATACTTACATCAGAAGGAGTTAAATAAAATGTTGGTCTTCAAATTCTTGGAGAGGGAAAAAAAGAAAAAGAAAGGAAGGAAAATATTTTACTAAGTTCCCTCTGTCTTAGTGTGGAAACAAAAATGCCTTCTAAAAAGCCACACAGTGTTTTGACAGTAGATTCAGTTATTTTAAACTGAATAGTACCTGTTTAATGCAGCTTTCAGCTTTTCAAAATGTTTCTTATTTTCAGAGGTTTTTTTGTAAAATAAACTTGAAGGACTTACCTATATTTAAAAATGGTGTTTCCTGTCTAGTATTTCAGAGACGCTGATTGTTGGTTTTACTGCTTCTATTATTATGCGCAGCCCTGTGAAATCCATCAAATGTAAGAAAGAAAGAACAATAATTTACCTATTTTGAACTTGTTACTTAATTATAAATACTAACAGATCTGTGCTTGTTGATTGTTTCAGTGTTATAATTAAATCACTCTGCACATTTAAAACTCCTCCTGATATAAATGTCTCTGCCCAAATTTGAAATGCAGGAACAAGCTGTTGTGGGCAAATCAGTTGCTCCTTGCCAGTATAAGCACCTTTAACACATGACTTAAGGAGCCCAGTTTAAAATATGACCTCTAGTGTTACTGCCAATACTGTCTCTTTGTTTAACATGGCAGTAAGTAAATTGTCAGCAATTAATATATGATCATAATTCATCCGGTGTTACCCTTGACTAAAAGAAATTATATGTGCAACTTTAATCGCACTGGAGAGTTGTCCCTGATTGACTGCTGCACCAGTACAGAGCTCCAGTGAGGCCAGCTGCACTCTAATGCACCCTGCATTATACGTGATTGAAAGGCCTAGCAGGGAAAGGGGGGGAAAAGCCAATTATTTCATTTTCAGGACAACGAACTCCTGGAGGGAAGAGAGCTACAGATGTCATATTATTTCATTTTCCAGGTAACATGACTGTTACTGCATCACTGCAGACACTGCATGTGGTTCTCACCTTTCCTGAAGAATAAGAGGGAAAAGTGTAGCAATGTGTCAGGTTAAAGTTGGTTTCTTAGAGAATTTGATGATGCTGATTATCCTTATCTGTAATAGGCAGCACAGACAATAATGTTGCCACTTAACATGGAAGTGTGTGATCTTGTGAAAGAGATCTGTTGTGGCCAGAGCTCTTTAGAAGGTTTAAAAATTGAGTGCTTCTGCAAACAGAATTACTGTAGAAATTCATAGGAACCCAGTGGAGGTGAGGACTACAGGGTCAGATCTCCTAGTAAATAAATATTGTGCCAAAATCATTAAAATGCTGCAGCTTTCAGAGCACTTTACTGTCTTGCACCAGTCAGTGACATTTACACCTTCGCAGGGAAACTGTTATAACACTGGTGAGGGCAAGGAGGACCTTGATGTGACAGCCTTTGAAACCCGCTTTGTGAATGAGGATGCAGTGTGAAGCAACCTGATAGTCGCATGCTGAAATACACCAGTCTCCTTCTACGTTTTATCGATCCTTCTCTTTCCTGGAGAAGAAAAGTTGTTATTAAAAATACTAATGTATGATGGAGATGACAGAAAGATTGCCTTTGATTTAAAGGCTGTGCGGATGAATTGCATAGCAGTAAAAATGTTTCAGCCCTAACAAGATATGACACAGGAATCTTCAAAAGCCCCAATTCCAGCAGTGCTCGGAGTTGCTTCCCTTGCTGTTTTGCTGCTGAATCATTTTGACAGCGTGAGGAACAGGGTCTAAACACTACTATATGGCAAAGAGCCAAACTGCTAAGCTATACGAGCCACTTCAGCAGTCTGAGTAATGCAAAGGCAGAGCAGCCTGAAAAGCAACTGTAAATTTATGATCAATTGTAGGTGTAAAGGTACATCTTGAGACATCTGCAGTTCTTAGCGATTTGTAAAAGGAGGTAACTTCTGATGCTGCTATGAAATGCTGTTACTACTGCTGCTGGAAGGCTGGGACTGCAAGGTACAATTTTCCTGCCTCTTGTATACTTCTATAATGGCTCTCAAGGCAATGTGCTCGTCTTCTGTGGGTGTTATAGGAGGAACAGGTACAGGTTTGAATGCCACAAAGTGTGGAATTATTAATTTTTTTTTGTTCTGCAGTTTCCTCTCATAATAACAGCAGTTTGTTCAGAGTTGCATTTAGGGAGAGAAGAAGATGTGGGCACAGGTCACACAGTATGTCTCTAATTTAGAGCAGGCCAAATTATAGCAGATGAAGCAACAGCAGAGGGGATTGCACTGGGGTTATGGTATATTCCGGGTTCTGGAGGGTGTGTGTGTTTGGGTCTGTCAGCATGTTTATTGATGCTGTGTAGGTAACACAGACCTGATAGCAGCTCATGATTTCCAAGGCAGGTGAGGAATGTTTAGCACAAATAAATCTGCGTGGCTGCTCCTGCGGTAAGACTACTGCTGGCATCTCTTGGTGTGAGCAAGTGCCGGTGTGTCAGCAGTCAGAGGCGCTGAGCAGCGGGTGCGAGGGCTGGGCTGATGTGACACAGCTCTGTCGAAGTGGAGTGAGAACAAGGCTGAGGCTGGCGTAGCACCAACACTTTATATTGGTGCAGGTCAACTGGAAAAAGACCTTTTGCTGGTATCGTTTTTTTTCCAGTTGAGGACCTGGTTTAAGCTGTCCTGGCAGACCTCTCTCACTGGGATTAACTGTGTCCATTAAGAGGTTTGCTAACTCAGCCTTACTAATACCACTGTAGAGCAATCATTTTAAATCCAGAGCTCTCAGCTAGTGGCATCCTTCTGCTCCTCAGTGCTGGCTGCCTGCTTTTAAGTGTTGTTGATGGGAGGGTACTGCAAGCCAGAAGCCTGTCTTCGGGTATGTCTTCTGCCACTTGCTTTCACGCCTTGTAAAGCTACCTGAACTATTTTTAGATGGGGAGCACTGTAACTAAAGCAGTCTGGCCGTGATATCTCTGAGACCTTATGATCTAATTTATCTTTGTTACCTGGGTAAATTAGCCCACACAGAGCTCTGCGCTGTCATGTCTGATCATTTATTGATTCCTGCCTAGTGAAAATCTTCTTCTACAAGTCTGCATCATAGTGGGTATGTGCGCTTTGGTAGCCTGGCTGATATGATGAGAAGGCAGAAGTCCCTCCAAGTAGCAGTTCAGAAGAAGGAGCTGTTAACAGGGTGAAAATACACAAGGAATTTGGATTTTGCAAATCTCCGTCTTTCATCTTTCATATCTGTCTGTATTTAAAATGCAGTCAGGAGAGATTGTGTGTGCGTGTATTACATGTAAAATACATTTTGGAGACAAAGATCAAATTTACACTGCAGTGCTGATGGTTAAATTGTGAATTTGCAGCCCATTACTTTGTAAGCTGTTTCAAAGCGTATTAGCACTTGGTTGCTAGAAATTCCTGTACAATTCTTATAGCACACAAGCAGCTCTGTGACGGGTGTGCTGCCCTCCACCTGGTCTCGTTCCCTGACCTGATTCCCTCAGCTGCTCATCTTCTTTCCCCGCCATGACTACATTTGTGTGGCATTTTCTCCCTCCTTGGAAGGTTATCTTCTGTCACTCTCCCAACACCACAAGTGTTTATCAACACCTTGCAGTGCAGCTGCAAGTCTGGGTCATGACTCCCTTTTGTGAAAGAATTTATTAATAGACTTGCTGTTAATTTTGCTTCAGGGCCTGGTGTCAGGGACAGAAACGTGCACAAGTCAAACATCAGAGTTGTTAATTTTAATAGGCTATCGATAAATCTGTGATCAGATTTTTAATTGGTTTTGTTTACACACATATGGGCACTCATGCAACAGAGCTACAGAGTGCTTCTTGAGTTCACAAGCAACATACAAAACCCAATTATTAGTATTTATATGGGACTCATCTCTGAAATACCAGCATTTGGAGTAGATAGACAAGCATACTGAACAGCTTTCTGTAGATAACACTTAGTAAAGGAGGCAGAGAAGGGATGAGGAAATGGTTGGAATGTCATATCAGCCCAAACACTGTGATAAATAACCCACACTGTTGTCAGCAAAAGGTAGAGGATCAGAGATTTTGGACCCATTAAATTTACAAATATTCTGTCCTTGTCGTTGTCTTATCATCCTGGAATGTTTAGGTGGAACTTTGCTCCATGTGCTGTTTTCCACCTTCCTAACAAACATAATTTTTACTTCACACAAAGTATTATATTTTTATTTTTTTTATTACAAGAAAAGTAAGCTGTGAATTCAAGCACTCAAAAGTTACAATGAACAAAAAGACTCCTTAGAAACTTTGTCTGCTTTGATCAAAAAGAGGTAACACCCCTGCTGCTAATGATTGTTAATAATTCACAAACAAAATTTTAAGTGAATATAATGTAAAGGGAAATTGCTATTGCTAGAAGCTCTAAGCTGTTGTAGCTTTGATGATGCTCCTTGCTGACACTGAGTGGTGCAATTACCACATGCTGATGGAAGAGAGCTGCGATTACCACATTTTCTGAGTCAACTGCTGAGATATTTTTTTAGTTGGCATTGGTGTTTATCTATGTGGTTATTGTAGGCAAATTCTGTAAAGTACTTCCCCAATATTTGTAACAGAATACTAGGGAGAGACCTAGATATCTCTTTTTTTTGTTCTTACCGTAAATATCAGTGCTTTGCATTAAATCCTTACTGTGAACAGGAGTCTATACTTCCAACCTAGCTGAAATCACTGTGGGAATTGGTGGGGGACTCTGTGTAAGAAAAATAGTAGCAGGGAGTGCTGGAGGCCTTGAGAAATTTTGTATTAAATCATTTTGCCCTTTATCACGGATGATGTTCATTTGTTTATTTTTGTAAGTCTGGTGGTAAAAGTGTGGATAATTAATTAACCTTTCTGTCCTAGATTTACCAAGGACCCAGTGCTATTTGTGGAGGGACCAAAACACATTATTTCCATTTAATAGTGTGATTGCTGTGATTGACAGGGTAAAAAGCAGCTTGAGTGGCTGCTTGTACACCTATGCATGTATTCTTATGACATTTTGATTGCTTGTAATTTTTATTTTTTTCCAATCTTGCTTTTCTCATAGAAATATTTAAAAATTGGTCTGAGTTCAGGAGCAAATTGTGTGGAAAATTTGGTGCTAAAATGGGTTCATTTGTTTTCAAGAATGAAGTGACAGGAAGGAGAACACATTTTCACACTTGCATAAAAAGACTGTCTGGACCTTGAGTTTGGAAGTGACTGACATGGAGGCTAGGCATGTAGCTTGTTCGCCCACAGAGTGTGTCATGGAGTGTGTAGATAAGGTCTAGGATGGAGCTGAACATTTCACATTTTTCATATTCCTTTTGTAAAATAAAAACACCCCACACACTACTATGCAAAAATATTTAATACTGGTTTTTAAATCATTAAAATATGTTCAGAGAATATTTGGGTTACACTAACACTGGAAAAAGACAGGAAGTAAAAAGGCAATCTTATGTCTCTTCCTGTAGACATGCATATATGACAAAATCTTTCATAACATGATCAGACAGTTTGGTTTGTGGTTTTATTGTTTTAAGGTGTCACTTTCTTCAGTGTTGGTATTTGTCAGTGCAAGGTGAGTCTGTAAACAGTCTGAGATCCAAAGCATCCCACCTGATCAGCTGTAGCTGCTGGATGGCATCCAGTGATCAGGGCTCAGCTTAGCAACTCCCATGAGAAAGGACAGACTTTAGTCCTTGGTCACTGATGCCACACCTGGGCAACATGCCATGTCCCATGTCAAATCACTGTGCACCTCCACTTGTCAGGACTTGCCAGCTCTGCCATCTCATGACACTCAGCAAAAAATGCAGTTGTCTTATCAGGCCTAAAAAGAAATGCAAAGGTGCACGTTTGCTGAAGTTTCAGAAATACTCATGTATTTTTTATTTGTATACGTATGTGTGTGTGTGTACGTGTGTATGCCTTGTCAGGGACATGCCAAGTCTGTTGGATGACAAGCAGACCCTTGTGGTCCTGGCTCCTTTGCCCAGAACCAGTGGCACAGTCTCCATGCCAGGCAGCAGATCTTTAGAAATTGCTGGAGGAGGGTACATCATTCTATCTGCCTTTGCCATTTCACACAGCATGTGGAAGGTGGGCTAATCAGATTATAGATGCCTCTACATTTTCCAAGTAAGTGCTGGATTTTCTGGAAGAGGTAGAACAACTTAAGTTGAGTAGAAAAGGCATCGAATACAGTGGTGGTGACTCACCTCATTAACTGTATCTTGCCGATGGCCTCACACCTTGTGAACTTTTTTTTAATTTATCTTTTCATGGCTGGCCACTCATTTGTCATGCTGACAGGCAATGGCCTTCTGAGAACACTAGCTACTATTATGGGATCACTGAGGCCGAACAGAAAATGGAGAAAATAGCAAGAAATATAAAAGTGCTAGTCTGTCTCTAAACCAGGTAGGTGGATAAATGGTCGTTGTGAATCTGTTTGCGCATAGAAATACAGCTATTCTGTTGGTATTAAGCAACTTGATCTACTTCAGCTTCAAATAAGAGCCTAAAGGAAAACGATATATTTCATTATAGGTGAGGAGTAAGAAGATGTTCACTTGACTATCCTTGAACTGAGCATACTGACTCAGAGGAAATGTGGATATATGGAGAGGGGCATAGAGGAGATGGGGGCCATTCCTCTACCTGGATCTAGAAACACTTTCTATTACAAAAACACATGCAACTATTTGTTTTCAGAAGATCTCAAATGCCCTGTTATGTTTAGTGGAAACACATCAGGGTCAAGGGTCTCCCTCGGGTGTCCTCTGAAAGAGCCTGTGAAATGCGGAGTCTGAAAATCAGCCAGAAAAGATCTTTTTGGGAAGGTGAGTCATGTGAGGACCATCCATCAGGCTTAACCTACAGGAGAGGTTAAGGTGAAGTTTTCTGGAAAACTTACACATAAAGGAATCTGTGTCTTGATCTCACAGAGGAGAGTCTTGTAAAGGATTCACTCAAGTCTTCACAGTGTCTTATAAGGATAAATCTGAATTTTCTCATTTGAGGAAGGGCATAAATAGTATTTGTAGGGGGACAAAAGTAGGTTGCAGTGATAGAAACAGCCGCAAGCAGAGGCAAAGCCAATGTATGAGGGTAACCCTAAAAATTGAAGGTGTTATGAAGATGGCAGTAAAGAGTTTTCATTATGATTGAATATTAATTAGTGACATGCCTATTAATGATGACAGTAATTAACAGAGGAAGGAAAGACTTGTCATTGTCCCGAGGGTGAGTAATCAGTCTTGGCAGGTGATAAATAATGGTTCAGCAAACTCAGCAGAAAGATAATATGTCTGCCTCAGGACAACTGGAGAACAGCTATAACATCTTCCAGGCTCTTGGCAACATTCAGGAATGACTTCATGTTTTTAACAAAGACAAATTAAAATCCCTGATCTCAAGAGTTGTTTATATTCCAGAGTGGCTGATCACAGGAGTTCTGGTTGAGTTGGTGCCTTCAGTTTACTTACCCCTTTAAACCTTTCTCTTTAAATCTTAATAACAGGGGGAAGAAAGACTGAGGAACCAGCTTTCAGCGTTACTTGAATTTTTCATTGTAGTTTGATGAAAATTGAATAGATTCCTCAAAAGAGGCCTAGAGCTGGGGACATGATCATTCTGTGTAAAATGGAGCGGGACTTAATCCTGCATTAAGTATTCCTGTATATCTGGAAAGGGATCATGCAATGTACTTCATCTCCCTTGAGCAAAGCAATGCGCTACTCTAGGTGATTTTCAGATATCCGCTGTCACGTCACTTGGCAATAAGATGCCTAAGAGATCACTGCAAGCATGTAATCTGAGACCAAAATCAGGAGAAACAGTGGACTGTTTAGATTGGGGACTGAACAGAAAAACCAAGAAAGATTCTGGTTTAGCTTGAACCAAGACAACATTTTGTGAGGTTTTGTTTTGTTTCTAACAATACAGAAGCACTTCAGTTTGACTCTTCTTGAAATGGTTTTCTAACCCCAAATGTTTTGTTGTATCTTTAGGATATTTTTGTTTTGTAAAAGGCAAAAGGGAACATCCATATTTATAAAATAGAATATTTTGTTAACAAACTTGTCAAAACAACAGTTACTGGCTCTGAACATTTTTCCCATATGTTATTCAGCAAGCACTGTTCACTAGATGTGTTCTCACCTAGCAGGTAGTTTTGGACCCCTCAGACATCTTTTTCTGAATAAATTTACTATTCACAAAAAATGATGTGACTTTAGGATGCACATGGCAAGGCAGTTTCAGTAGAGACAGGAAAGCGCTGGCAGCATTGCCAGAGGCATTGGTTAGATATTCTGCAAGGTACTGCCTGCAGTTCTGGTGACCCCAGTGTAAAGAAATGGAACTTAAATTTGAAAAGTTGCTGAATGCTAAAGCAGAGAGAGACCATCTTAAGAGGACATTAAAAGAGTTTGGTTGGTTGTGTCAGCCCTCTGAAGAAACACTCAGGAGAAGCTATCAAGGAAGAAGAAGAATTCTTTCCGTTGAATGATAAGAAAGGTATGGTATCAAATAAATTGCATATTAATAAACTTAGTCTGGGAAGTTACAAGGAGAGTTCCATCTATCCAAACCAAAAAGAAAAAAAAGAATTCTGGAATAGCTTTCCAAATTGGATAGTGGCAACTTAAATTGCTTCTAGGTGGAGTTGGGAGGTGCGGAGAGTGACCATAGAGCTGGGATTACAAGCTTGTGAGATGGGTCCTTTAGTGCCTGGTTTGTTGATACCTTCAAGACAGATTGAGACAATGTCCAGCTGATGTTTGTTGGTCACATCTGTTTGCCCAGTATTTAAGTGAATGCTTCCCTGATCTTTATGAGCTCTGCTGATTGCCTGCAGGGGAAAAGTAGGTTGTTTCACTTGCCTTGGGTGGGGGACGAGGGATGTCAGGTTCATATTCCTGCTTGCTGCTGAAGCCTGGCTGATGAGGGTTTACTGGTGCTCCTTGCGGAGTCGTGGGTCAACTTGCGTTGTCAGGGAGAGCGGGAATCCACATTTCTAGTGGGATTTTCACCTGTATGGGTGAGTCACTCAGACCTGCAGATGTTGCAGGGACCTGGGACACTAGCAGCGCCTGTTGTTTCTCTCTGTGGCACATCGTAATTGTGACTCCTGACGTTTGTTCTATTTAAGGTTTGCTGAGGGTGTGGGGATGCTCTGGGCCTGTGGAAAGCAAAATGTCCTTCAGACTTTTCTGGAAGAGGCATCACGTGGGTTATGCTGTTTCTTAAAGTGCCCACCATGTCTGAACTCAGAAGTGCTCCATGCAAATAAGATCCTCTGGGGTTTGTTTAGTAAGCCTGAACCATATGGTTGACCAGTTCCTTTTTGTATGCTATCTTCAACTGATATATCACAAAGCATAGCACTAAGTATTACCAGGGCTATTAGCCTACTGTATGCAGACGCAACTATTTCTCAACAAATTGACAGTACGCTAAGAAGGGCTGGGTGTTAATGTCTGCATCCAGACAGGGCATTGTTAGGTTGTGCTGCCCGCTGCTGTAACTTGGCATGGACTTGCTAAATTGCCTCCCAGTGCCCTTGCTGATTGCCTTTGACTTTGGACAAGTCAAGTTAGCTGACTTGTATACACTACTATATTTCATTTTAAGCTTAACTTTGTGAGTATGGGGTTTAAATAAATTTTGCTGCCCTGTCATGTTGTATCTTGTTAAAAGGCCTTAGCTTCTAATGAACAGCGACACATTTTCCACTTCTATGATCTCCATGCGAGCAACAGAGGGGTTGTATGCATGCAGAGGATCACTCCTAGAGATCTTTACGCTGCCTCGAAGAGAGCAACAACCTTTGCACTACTTGATGGGCCCTGAAAGCCTAAAAAACTACCTGATAGGCCTTAAAGACTTGCTTCCCTGCTCCTGGCCACCATCCTGCTGGTGCAGTCACTAGCAGGTGACAGCTCAACAGGAGCTTGGTTAGAGGCACACTGAATACCACTTCCTTCCTCAAGATATTGCTTGTCTTTGGCATAAGCGAGGCTTTCCTCTGTCTTTTTTTGACTGATAACTTAGTTCTGTACTTTTAGATTATTGCCTGTGACATTACAGGTGCAAGGTGCCAGTAAATGCTCCTTTGTCTCCTTGCTAGCTAGTGCTTGCAGAAACATAACTCCTGGTGTGCTGAGGTGAGAGAGAAGCAACTGAGAGAGAACAAGTTACATGGAACCATTAGAGTAATATCTGACTTAAAGTATATCAAGTCCCCTATCACACAGAATACTTCTTGGGACTTAGTACCTGTCAGTAAGTATATAATTATAGTGTGTCACAAGAAGGAAAAACATTCTGAAACCTCCGTGGAGATAAAAAGGAAAATGGAATAAAAGTCATGTCAGTTATATTGTATGTATCTCAGTGTTATCTCTCTAGGGCTCTTAAACCCTCTGGTCTCAGTGTTTAATTCTTTCTTCTCTCTGTCTCTTTTTTTTTTTTTTTTAAGGTGCTGATATTGTGCAGTGGCTTATGAAGAACCTCAGCATTGATGATCCAGGTAAGGTGACCACAGCTGGGGAGGAGCACATACCCCATCTGTGTTGCGTGTGCCATTAGACAGTAGATACTATTTTGCTACAGTCTAAAATAGTAGCGGAACAACAAGGTTGATTTAAGCATTGGAGGGAAGAAGGCAGGAAAGAGATAAGAATCAACATCTTAATTAAGTCTAATGCCTTACACTGCAACACACAGAAAGCACTTTGTAGGAGTCTTAGCCTGTCTGTGAAATTGTTGCTACCTGAGAAAGACTGATTGATTTTAAGGTTGTTCCCAAACTTGGAAAGGAAGTTGGTGGATGTGTGTGGTTAACCAGGCAAATGCAGTGGGACGTTCTCATGGTGTGGAGGAAGGTAGCCATGACTGACAGGACATACCAGCCAAGGGTGACACAGACACCATTACAGGATCAGATGATGGCTGCTAATTTATCACAACAGATAGATAAATGGATGATCAGCCATAAATAATGATCAGTGCATGGGCAGAGTCCAAATAGTTAATTCTTCAGAGAAGCCAAAATCATTTTGGCACAGTTAAGAACTATTGGAAAAAGAGGAAGAAAAGATCTTCAGGTCCAGAAGTTTCTTTTCCTCCTCTGGAAAGGAGGAAAAAAGGAAAAAAAAGGAAAAAATCCTGCATCTCACCCCTCCCAGTTTGTTTCTGCTGCCTACTGTCACCATGTAAAAGCAGAGATGGAGGCAGTGCTGTCTCATCCAGGGCATCCCTACACACACATGCCTTCTCATGAGTCCAGTTAAGTCCAAAATCCAGATTTCAGCTGCAGACAGTAGCTTTATTATCTACCTGGGGGTGCATGAGCAGCTGATGTGTATTTTGCAACTCTGAGAAAGTTGATGCAGCTTTTGATAGCTGACATTGGTTGAAAATCTGTGCAGATGTGCCTCTGGGCTGGTGAAGGTTGCCCTGGCACTGCTAGGCTATATACTCCCCTTTGCCTCTGCACCGTTTCCTCTAATGAATGGCAGTGCTACAGTGTCAGGATTTGTCTTTATGAATAAACATGCTGCTAATGACCTAGTGTTGCAGGTGTTAGTCAGATTTGGTAGAGGCAAGTGGGGTTCACTGATGGAACAGTCTTCTTGTCAGCTGTCACCTGTGGTGGATAATGTGCTTTGAATTGAATTTCAGACTGTAGAGCTGAACTGGTGTGTGACATTTTGTAAACACAAAACCAGCAGGTTAAATATTTGAGCAGTGTTTCATCTGTATTGTAAGGCTGATTTCTGCTCTTCTGCTTTGCACAGTTTGGTTGGAAGGCATAAGGATGTGGTGTGGCTACAGAGAGGCATGTGTGCACCAGGTCTTGGCATGAGTCATTGCCAGAGCCGCTGCTGAAAGCAAAGGAGTGTGCAGTGCACGTCTTCCTGACATATCCCTGCTGTTTTCTCTCTTTCGCAGGGGAAGCAATACACTTGGGAAGTCTTATTGCTGCACAGGGTTATGTCTTTCCAATCTCAGATCATGTCCTTACCCTGAAAGATGATGGGACGTTCTATCGTTTTCAGGTTGGTGAGCCCTCTGCCTCCCTTGTGGCCCCTTCTACTGTCCCTGCAGTAGTACTGCTGAAATCACCTGCTCTTTATCCCTAAGCACCCATTAGGTTTATGAAGCCAGGGATTGAGGCGTTAGAAAGTTATGAAGTCCCTTCCAAAAGATCTGCTTTAGAATCCCAAACCACCCTCTTCTAATTTCTGACCCACAGTTTTTACATAAATGAACAGATATGTCCTGCGATTTTTTTGATATGTGGTTTCAAGGCTGTTGTACTCAGATTTGAACTAAACCAGAAGAAAGAAAATGGCTTTCAGGTTCTAACTTCGGCACAGAATTGAGTAGCCACCCTCCTGTCCAGAATGGACCAGGGCAAGCTTTGGAATTGGACATTCAAGCTCTGGCACAGCAGAAAATTCAAATTTTTATCCTCTCTTGGTTACAGATTGGTGTGGAAGGGGGCAAGCTTCAGACTTGGCTTTTTTACAAAGGATGTGTAACCTTGGCAGTCACCTAAAATGGGACATCTCTATCCCTCAGTGTCCCTGTGCCTCCAGATGTGTTGAATTTTTAAAGCATCCTGCGCTTGAGTTTCATGCCCTGTCCAAAATCTGCTGCTGTCAACTTCCTAGATAACTGAGTGCTTGTGCTGCAACAACTCCTTTTGGACAGATTGCATAACTTTAAAAGAAGCAGTAAGTTCAAACCTGGAGTCCTACTGCCTAATCCTGCTGGCTGAATTTGTGTTTTTCTGTTACATGATCCTAGCCAGCTCCCTTATCTTTCCTGTGGCCTCTCTTCTGTTCACCCTCCTGTTCCTCCTTTACATTTTTTTCTCTTTTTTAGTTTTGTTTGAAAAGCCCGTTCTCCTCTTTGCATCTGATCTCGCTGCTGCTCATGCTCACTGTCCTACTGCTAATGTGGTATTGTGTTATCATATGAGACCAATGGCACAGTGAACAAAGCAGCCCAGGAGATCAAAGACCTCCCGTTATCTCACCCCACCTTCTGGTTACCTGGCATCATTCAGACTAAGATTTTTCATTACAATTCCCTTGCTTTTCTGAAGTCCTGCTCCTCCTGTCATGTAAGGCTTTACAAAAGCAGGGGTAATACTGATAGCCTATTTAGTTATTTTTCTCTGTTTTAAATGAATGACACCATAAGAAGTCCTGTGCAGCTCTCAGGAGCTAGATTTCAATATCATTTAATTTCTTTTCCTTATTTTAAGCCTGCGTAAATCACATCATCAAATTGTCTTGACTGCTTATTGACTTTTCTTTTCTTTTCCTTATCTTTTCCTACAACTTTTGCTTATTCCTTGCCTGTTGTAATTTCCTGCAACAGTTCTCCTCAGCTGTTTTCTGCAAAAATAACCTGATAGAAACATGTTTCTTTTCCATTACTCTTTTCCTGCCACTTTCTACCTCAGCACCGGTCCCTTCTTTGACAATAGCTTATCATCTTGTGAAGTTCATAAGATGCATGTCAGTGAGGAGCATTGAACCTTGTATTGTTTGATCCCTCCATGTTTTCCCACTGTACTTTGGTGCAAGGAGTAGTCTGTGTGTAATGTCCTACACCCATTTGTGGCATTACATCAGTAATGCAAAACAGTGTTCTGTAATTTGTGTGATCACAGGTACATTATTTTTCATTCATGTTAAAACTGAAATACAGCCACACATAGTAATATATTGTTATTAATTGTAGCAACTGCAATATGCAGACCTGGATAGAAAACAAAAGCAGTAAGCTTAGCGGGACTTCTGCTTTCAGAACAACTCTAATCAGCTGAGTTTTGACCTCTGTCATCTGTTATATTTAAAAAGTAAATTGTTTTGTATGCTGCCAACCACAGTGGTAGCTGCTCCAAAAAAGCAAGTGGTGTGTAGCATATATAAGAGCCATGAAGTTTCTCATGCTCTTAAAAAAAAAAATAGATTCAGGGTGCCTGTGAATTGCTGGGAAAAGAGGAGTTTCTGGGGATAGAGGGTAAAAGATCCACATTCAGATGAGCTGGCAACAGTGTCTAAAATATAATCATGATAATGGACATCCTCCTCAAGAGATGCTTGTATTACAGCATCTCTATTTCCCTGCAGTGAGGAATGTTAAAGGTGATACCTCCCTGGAAAAGCATCCTCACTCTTACTGAGATCTGTAGCAGTGTTTCCCCTGAGGGCAGAGACTAGGCTGTAGACTTTGTGATTCTTCTTTTTGTACTTGCAATGTTTTTCTGCATCTGAATTGTTTTTCATCTCTTAAATTACAAAAATGCCTATGTTGTTTCTTAGGCACCCTACTTTTGGCCTTCAAACTGCTGGGAACCAGAAAATACAGATTATGGTGAGAGTATAATTATTTCATTATAGAAAGTTAGTACAGAAAATTTGTGATGGAAAAAAATATCCTTAAAATAATTACTGTTGGCCATCTAAACCCTTCATCAGCAGTTTCTTGTCAGACCGCAGCATCCGAGGCAGATATGTGCCCGTCTCAAATACATGAAGTGAAATCCCAGGCTGTCTCAAGCCCATGGAGCTGTAGCTGTCGAGTTCAGTGGGACCAGGGTTTTACCTACCGTTACCTTCATTTTCCCATAGCTCTGTTACTTTTGGCAGGATTTATGGTGAGCAGAATACGGCTCCTTGGGAATCTTAAATCCCATATTGCTTTTGTGGGAGGACATACTCTGATCTGTAGCTGAATCTGATATGTTGATCAATAAAAAGTTACCTCATCTGGGCACTCATCTGGCTGATCAATAAACCAGTATATAACTGATGGCAACTCATAGTTAAAGTCATCTGATATATGACATCAGACTTATTTTTCCCATTTTTTTAAGATTACCAGATGATAGCTGGTAAAAAAGAGACTGAGCATGGTTTATGAGCTAATAAACTGCAACATGGTGTGTTAAACGTGTGAGGGCCTGCAGACAGTGATAATACATAAAGAAAATATGTCAGTGTTGTTATCTTTAGCTGTCTGCATGCAATATTGCTGTCTCTTCCAGAACTGCACTTTTTTCACAGTTAAATGATAAAATCAATTGTTGCATCCTGGTGTGGCATTGGAAGAGGAAGTGAATCCATGTGTGCACTCATAGAACAGGAGCTTCTGGAAGTCCTTCTTTTGAAATATCTCATAATCTAAAATCAGTTTAGAACTCCTCCCTGAATAATCAGTTTTTGTCTTTTTCTTTCCCGGGCAATAATTACTGATCATTATGGATTCTGGAAATCATTTGCTGAGATGGAAAAGTAGCCTGCAATGGTGTCTGTCATGTGACAGTTCATTTGGAGTCCTCATCTGCAAGGAAGCTAGCACAGACTTCTGTGTTTATCCCAGTGAGGGAACTGCTTAGGAGAAAACATGATGCTGTTCATTATATGCAAAATAATGTCCAGATATTACAGTCACCATATATAACTGTCTGAACTGTGCCAGATGTGTATTCTGTAAATATCAGAATAACAATCCAAAGAGGGAAGTTCTGTTTTTTTCCTATAGTATCTGATAAAGAACTGGTTTTGCAATCAGATTATTGTGCTGCAAGGGCATTGAGTGGAGCAGTGCGCCTCAAAATAAAGCCCTATATGAGCTGACCCACAGCTGGACAAGCTGCAACTGTATTAGCTCTGAGCCCTGTAGTGACTTCGATTTTCATCTGTCCCAGAAATCTCTAACATATGCTTATAATCAGTCTTTGCATATCAGAGGTCTGTACAGATGGAGTCTTCCCAGGAATTAATCCCAAACTAGCAGTAGACCCAAATAAAACTGAAATCCCAGCAGCACTTCATACTTTTTTTATTTGCATGGATCCACTTGCAGGACAGGAACTAACTTGCTAATGGCAGGTCACTGCCTAGCATGAAGAAATACCGTGAGATGACTGACTCACTTTATTTGGTGTTATAAATGGTTTACAGAGGAAACTGCCCTTGAGATGCATAAATATACATGAACTGATCAGCTCTAGTTACCATGCATAATATTGGCTCATTATATAAATGTTAGAATTATAGGAATAGCATAGAATAGAATTACATAAGTAGCACTGTTTGTTTTTTATATATTTTTTTCAGTAGAAGAATAGGTTTCCAATGAAAAACATCCATGAAGGTGTCAGAAAATTGTATTTACCAGCAAACCAAAACCCCATGATTTACAAAGAAAAGCTGAAATTTTCTGAAAAAGATTTATTGCAGTTTTCTGTAGATGATGTTTTGCCTTCTGCCCTGTCTGGTTTGGTATACTGCTGGACAATAAGTACCTGGCCCTGCAGCATGAGAGAGGGCAAAACACAAGGAAGCTATAAAATTCACATCTAGATTCATCCCAAAATGAGAGCACTGGACCTCTGTTATGTAGTTCAGACCTGACTTAGACACAGGATGTGCTGAGGACCTTGTGTTTCAGCCTGTAATGGAAATGGGGTGAGCTAGCAGGTCCAGCTGAGGCTTTCCCAGAAGGCAGCCTGGGACTGGTTTGGTGTTGTGCACCGGGCTCATCTTGACTCTCAGAATCCCAAACCACATCAGTTTCTGCAGTCTCTGCCTATGGTGAAGTGTGAGAAAGCTTTTCTTGTCCAATTGAAATGTGTGGAGTAAGTGGCTGGAGCATATGAAAAAATGCTCAGATCATACCTTTAGGATCTAGCCTGTATTTCTCTTTCACTTCAATATCCTGATTTTTTTTGTTTTTGTTTTTTTTTAAACAAAAGGGGAAAAGAAGTGCAGGGATGCTCACTTTGGCAGGCATATTCCCAAAGTGCTGAGAGGAACAGGTTGCTAATGCTAAATCTTTTACCAGCCCCAGAAGCAATTGTGCCTTTCTCAGACATCTTGTTAGGTCCTGGCATCTACTCTCAGCACTTTTAAATGAGATGTCCCAGATGTTTAAGGCCTCTGAGATTACTAGTGGGTAATGTCAGCTGGGTATTCAGCCCTCTCATTTCTTGGCTCATGTTGCTTTCTGATGAGAATGAACAGTGCATGGACCACTTTTTTCTTTTTTAAGATCTAGTACTAATAATCTGTCTGTAATTGTTTTCCATTCTGTTTCTCCCTTTAGCCATCTATCTTTGCAAACGGACCATGCAGAACAAAGCTAGGCTGGAGCTGGCGGATTATGAAGCCGTAGGTACACTGCTGCTAGAGTTTAAAGCTGGGGGGTACAGGGAGGGATTTGCTTGCCAATTGAATGCTGCCATTTTGTGCTTTGGCATCAGCCTTTACTGTGTCCTTTTTTAGTTGTCAGAATTGTGTGAAGGCTGATCTGGAGACATCAGGTATACGATCAGGGAACATCCCTGGCTTTGCAACATCTTAAAGCATCTGCTGTATAGCCAGCCCTCCAAGATTGGGGCAAATTACACAGAAGCTTACATTCCTTTCCTGTTTCCAGTTAACAGTTCTTGGTTTATACAGCAGATATTAACACACGGAAATGACAGCTTTTCAGGTGCATTACTGGGCAATTAAATTGCTGATGACCTATCTAGTTATGAAAGTGATTTTGAGATACTAGACTTGGACTGTTTTCTGTGTGCAATATAAAAAACTATTACTCAAGCTTATTCAGGGCATGTTTTCTGTTATGAAATGGTTATCCATAAAAATATCCCCAACTTTGGCTTCAGATTGGTCAGGGTTTGGGTGGAGAGGAGTGGGAGGGTGAAGGCGGGAGGGGCAGGGCTGGTGTGCGTTTCTTTGAATACTGGCAGTGTAGCGCTCTGACCAGCTGAACTTTTCTTTCTATCATACTGACTTTTCTTTGTTTACTAGCTCAACAGTGTAACAGCTGAATTTCCAACGTGGAGTTTTTCATTGGAGGGTTTGTTTACAAAGACAGTTCTAGTGGACTTCTGTGTTCATGTTTATTAAAATGAAAACATTTATGTTACATATATTGTAGGGTTTTTTCCAAGAATGGACTTTTTCCTTCTTCCTTACCTTCTACATTTTGTGGCTTTTGTGCACATGGATATATATATACATGCCATTTGGTCCTTTCAGTGGCATGCAAAAATTGCCACTTATCTAGTCCATCCTGGAAATGCATCCAGAGTTCCCAAGAGTTCTAATCTTGAAGTACGGGCATAAAGCAAGGAATATTATCATCTGCATGCACTTACATATCCTTTTGCTGAGTTTTCTCTTCTGCATATTGCTGATTTCATTATTAAAACCATTAAAATTGCTCACAGCCAACCAATTAACTGTAAGTACTCTAAAGATCTATCATAAAGCAACAAAAGGCTGTTCAGCAGCACGCACACTCCCACACACATACAGGGAGGCTATGGCTAAGTACTTTTGCACATCGTTGTCTACTGAGAGTAGCAATGCTCCAGTGATGGCAAATAATTAGATCTTGGCAGTCTCTCATTTTTCTTGTGAATATTGCATTGCACAATTAGAGATTACTTCTGCATTCAAACTTTGCTCTCTTAATTAGAGACAATCAGATAAGAATGGCACTGACTCTTCCTAGTCATTATGGGAGCTGAAGCAGATCCAGCAATGGAGATGTAAGCTAAGCACAAGTGAGAGAAACAGGCTTACAGGAGTGGGAAGGAGCCTTCTACATTTAGTACACATTTTTGGAGATGTGGCATGAGAATGCTTCTCCATAGGTATCAGCACTGACCTGGAGTTTCCAAAGAGAATCTCTACAAAGCATCTCAGGGGACATCATCTCAGTTTTAGGTTCTGCTTGCAGCGTTCATAGACAGCCCCTCCATTTATCCTGGTAGAGCAGGGGTCTTGATGATATGATTAAGTTTGCATAATTGTATTCAATTTTGTTTATAATTGGCCAAACATAAGCATGATTCAAATACTGCTTCAATCGTGATCTTTCATTGGCTTCGGCATATTTATTCTGGAGGGCACATGTGAACATAATTTAAAACAAAATTAAAAAGAAAGAGAAACCCACAAAAAATTGTTTTTGCAGATAATTAGTAGTTCTTTCTCATAGCCACAGTTGAGGAAATCATCACAGTTCAGCACAGCTGTAAATCATTTGCTTAAGTGTTTTCCTCCGTGTATATGAACTGAAATTCTTACATAGACTTGTTGGTAACAGGGCCAAGCTTTATGCCTTGTGTTATACAAGAGTTTAAAGTAAATAGTAGGAAGATTTCTTCTAGCATTCAAATGCATGCACTTAAGCACTTTCTTGAAATAAAGGGAAGAGGTATAAAAAGAAGGGCAGTAGAATTAATAGTGTTCATTTTCAATGAAAATTTGCAACAGTTGAATCAGCTGTAATGGAGAAGAGCGTCAGGCTAATGGTCTCATAGGCCTCCTTGTCAGGGTGGGTGTGGATATGTGACTTCGGGGTGCCATTTGAGCCTGAAATTCTGGCCATGTCCCGAGTTTGACCTTGAGCTGTGATGAAGTCACATCCACCTCTGAATGTTCAGATCACAACACTCTCTGTAATGGGGCTGGACCAGAACTCTTTACTTCAGATGCAGAGCAGGGCTGCATCTGGACCCAGTCTTTGCAGTTAGTGATGCTCATTATTCAGACAAACAAGCTATTTCCTTTTATGAATCATCCTTGCAATCCCCAGCCCTCAGTGCTGTGCAGCTGCGTAATGCTCTCAGCAGTTCTCAGGATGAGTAAAGCAAGGGATGCTCAGGCTTTGCACCTTTGCAAGAGCCTGAAGAGAAGAGAGCAGTGGGGGGAGGAAGGGAAAGTGGGGATGAGAGGGAAACATGCAGGTGGCAGCCATCTGCTATCAGAAATGGAATTTGTCAGCTTCACAGAGCTTCCCAGTGTTATCTTTTGGGAACAAGTCCATCATTATTTTCATAGTAGAGCTCAGGCTGTCTTCATCACACTCCATTACTTCTCCCAACAGGGCCCTCTTGACTGCAGCTATGGGGCTGCAGCCCAAAAGGATGTGTTACAGCCTTGTTTTGCCTGCAAGATACTGGCTTCCGTGTCTTGAGTTTTCTAGCTTTTAAAAAAAAAAAAAAAAAAAAAGAATAAAATAAACACCTGCCATGATAACTGTGCTCTTAAGCAGTTGTTGTAATTACAGAGATTAATTGTTCTTACTATTTTCATCTTTTGTCAGGAAAACTTAGCAAGACTTCAGAGAGCATTTGCAAGAAAGTGGGAATTCATCTTCATGCAAGCTGAGGCCCAAGTGAAGTGAGTAAACCTGGAGCACTGAACTGCACCAGTATTTAGAGCTGTGAAGGGGATTCTGTAAAGATAAAACTCTGTCAAAGTCTTTACTGCAACTAAGCTCTGAAGGTGTTGGTAAATTTTAATCACTGGCAGTCTAGAGAGCAACAATAGATAGCCAGTTCTGAAGGTTGGTGCTGGAATCTGAAAGATGGTTTTATTTATCTGTACATGGAAATGTTGGTCAGGAGCTCCTGAGCCAGGATTCACCATGGGAGCTTGGGCAATTCACTTGCCCATTCTGCTTCTACTTTTGTGTAGCATTTTTGTTTTGTATAAATGGAAAGAACAGCATGTTCTCATCTGTCTGTGTTACTCTATGCTCGTAAAGTATTTCTGAGTTTAAAAATACTGCTACTTCAAAGTGATTATAAGGGTCGTATTTACAGCAGACTGGATTTGATTTTCTCATTTACACCAATCCCAGTTGACTCCATCGTACCTCTACTCTGTGCAGTCTGACTTGTGCTACTAAATTAGCATGGAGAATTGAGTACCACTTGCATGAAACTCATCCAGATTTAGTATTTGGGTTTTTCCTATCCTCTGCTCATAATTGAAATCTACCTTTCTTTTCTCATCTTCCCTTGTGAAAACAGTTTGAAGCCTCTCAATGATTTGAGCATGTTTTCATTATTGCTGCAAAATGGGTATGGTCCAGGGTTTGTAGACTAGTGTCTACAAACTAGTGCCTAAAACGCTCCATGTCCATTTTGTGCATGTAGTTGTCACCTATAAAATGGAAAGGTTGGTGAAGATGTCACATGAGAACACCAGTACTGACACTCTGTACCACTGGAAGGAATTTGCACTTTCAGCGTTAGCTGCTAAAAAGTTAGGGAACATCAGTTCTTGAGGGTGTGGCTGAGCTCTTTGGAATTTTGATTAATTCTTTGCTTAATAACATTGTAATTATGCACTATTTAAGTACATGGTAATTATCCTTTAATTTACAAGGTAATTAAGGGATTTTTTTCCAACCGGAATACCAGTGTTCTGTTTGGAAGAGAAAATTAGAAGTTACGATAGCAATTGTGCTTTCAGTTACTTAAAGGTTTATTGTCAAGATGAAAAAAAAATAAAATCTAAGTCAAAACAAAATTTTGCATTTTGTCCACAGCATACAATTATTACCTAAAAAAAGAAATGTAAATATCAGATTCTTGATGTGATCACTGTTGCTTATTCATCTTTTCTCCATTCAGTTTTCTTTGAAACGTAACCACAGGCTGATCACTATCAACTTTTATTGCTGGCTAGTTTCAGCTTCTTGGTTCCCAGTTCATGTGATGGTTCAGTCTTCAGGTTTCCAACAAGGCAGTGCTGGCATTCACAGTGTAATTCACAGCCCTGAATTGATTAAAAGGGAAGACAAAGCAAAACTACCTCTAAACATTCCTCCTGATTATCAAGTTCTGCTCTGCCTTCCACATCTTCATGCACACAGGATTTCCATTGCTGTACCTACATTGCTCAAAAACTGCAGCCACAGAGTACCTAATTATGTTGTGTCTTCATGGTTTAAAATGTGAAATACTGAGTTATCAGTAAGTTTGGGGATTTGAGCCGAGAACCTGGCTTCAGCATAAAGCACCCCTGAAGACAATTCCCAGAGCCTCCGGAGAGTCCCTCCAGTTTGTGTGTGCTGTGTGCTGTGAAGTTGGCAGAAGACTTCACCTTCCCCTTTGGCTGAGCGTGAAGGGCTCGCTCAGAAAAAAGAGGTTTTGGGCTGGGTGTCTGCCTTTGCTCCTCAGCACAGTGCAGTGACTGCTGTCTGATGACAGGGACAGAGCCTGTGCAGAGCTGATTTCTCATCTCAGCCTTGCAGTGGGAATATTCAGAGAGTGATACCAAACTTCAGAGGACTCGGGCTTTTTGTGGGGAGGGGTGTTCAGAAACTTCAGTTTCAGTCCCCAGCTTTCTATCCCCCTGGTACATTTCTAGCACAGACTTACCCAAGAATCACTGCCCCTCCAAAATAAAAACAGGAGAGGGGAGAACCTGTTGATCCAAAATCCCAGCTCACATGTTTTTTTTCCTCACTGCTTTGATATTCCTGGGTGGCATCAGTGCGGGAACCCAGCAGAGAGACGCTGTCAGCTTCTCAGTCCCGCTCTGGAGGTGAAAGTACTTCCTCCTTTCCTGTGCTTCATCCAGTGTCTCTGCAGGTAGATCTTGCAAGCCGGTGGTGACTTTGCTGTGCTCATGGGTAGAGCTGAGCATGAGAGCGAGGCACCAGACGTGCATTGCTCAATGCTGCCAGGACAGGGGAACAGTTGCTTTGAACAACCTCTGGCGGCCTTTGGTCTGTGTGCTTTGAGCGAGTCAATTCACTGGCTGCATCAGGGCTGCAGTTGAGTTGCAGTTGTGCTGGCCCAGTTGCACGCCTCTTGGGTGAGCGCTAGCTTGCACGGGACCACACAGCAAGCTCAGCTCCAGTCACCTGTGCTGTAACCCCTCACTCTGCCAACACCGGGGCAGCTGGGAAGGGCCCTAAGGAGGGTGGCCCCAAGTGCTGCCCATGCTGTTCCTGCTGGAAACGCCTGGGATAACTGCCCCTTCTCAATCTGTGGTCATAGCAGCGGTGCTGCTGGGGTACCAGCGTGCAACAGGACTTCCCGGCGAGGACCGCTGTCCATCACTGACCGAGAGCTTCACCTGGAGTAAAGAGGGTCCTGGTGGGTCTCCTGACAGAGCCAAAGCCAAACATGAACCTCCCCAGCCTGCCAAATCAGGGTCTAGGAACAGAATATCAGGAAAGGTGGTTTTCCTCACCAGATGAAAAAGCAAATGTTAAAATAAATTTTCCACCTTAATAGGAAAACCTCCTTTGACACATATTGGAGCAAACATCAGTGCTATTTTGGTCATGGCACATGGTCTTGCAAATGGGAGTGTGACATTTCTGTACAAAAAAAGTGGATTTATGAATTTTTTTGTCATGGGGTTAAAACCCAAGCTAGGAACTGTAACAAAGAAGAAAGCATTACCCGTGTGTTGACTCATATGTTTATGCTTTTGTTTTCAGAATCGACAGGAAAAAGGATAAAACAGAAAGAAAGATTTTGGACAGCCAGGAAAGAGCATTCTGGGATGTTCACAGGCCTGTGGTAAAGCTCTTTTTGAATGATGGGACTTTCCAGGTTTTGACTGGAAAGTTTTAATACTAGCAAGAACTGTGCCATGTATTGCACAAAGACATTGCCTTGAAAGTCACCACATGGATTTTTTCACAGTTCAAAACAAGCCAAGTGTCCACAAGATTATTTTAGATATTCTAGGCTTGTCCAGCATGGAAGTATTGATTTAGAAATTGTGGTGGGTTGACCTTGGCTGAATGCCAGGTGCCCACCAAGCTCACCTCCTCAGTGGCAAGGGGGGAGAAAATAAGATAGAAAAAACCTTGTGGGTCAAGATAAAGGCAGTTTAATAAAGCAAAAGGTGTCTGTGGAAACAAAGGAAAACTAAAGATTTATTCTCTAGTTCCCATCAGCAGACAATGTCCAGCCACTTCCAGGGAAGTAGGGCTTCAGTACACGTACCAGTTGCTCCAGAAGACAAACATCGTAATAAAGAATGCCCCCCACCCCTCCTCCTTTCTCTTAGCTTTTATTGCTGAGCAGACATCACATGGTATGGAATATCCCTTTGGTCAGTCTGGCTCAGCTGTCCTCGCAATGTCCCTCCCAAGATCTTGCCCACTCCCAGCCTACTGGTGGCAGGGGAAAGTGGGAGAGACAGCCTTGATGCTGTGCCAGCACTGCTCAGGAGTAGCCAGAACACTGGTGTGTTATCAACACCTTTCTAGCTACCAATACAAAGCACAGGACTGTGAGGGCTGCTATGGGGAAAATTAACTCCATCTCAGCCAGACCCAATACAGAAATATATGATAAACGTGTCATTTTGAAGATTATTCTGCATACAGAAGAAAAGCAGCTTACGCAGTTTGGCTCAGACTTCGTAGAAAAAGCTCTCCTCTTAGCTAAGACATTTCCTTTTGGTGCCGAAGTTATAAGTAAATGGTTTTGATGCTGAGATGCCAACTTCGGGTATATGTACTATCTTGTTTAGCAATAATTTATGGGTCATCAGGAAAGAATTTTGGACAAGATCTAATTGTGTATTTTAGAAAGGTAAAGTAGCATATGGACTGTAAACAGAGGAGTAATACGATTAACACCTCTTTTCAGCCGGGCTGTGTGAACACCACAGAAATGGACATTAGAAAGTGTCGTCGTATGAAAAACCCACAGAAGGTGAAAAAGGTCAGTTTTGAGTTTTTAGTTTTGTTTTTTGTTTTTTAAATGCAGGTCACGCTTGACTGCTACAGTATATCAGAGTTTCCCAATGGGAACCAAAAAAGAATTTTGCAGGTATCAGTTCTGTTTTGTTCTAATCTGTGAATTTACTATTCCCGTTTTACCAGAAGAGAGGTACAGACTGGGTGACTGGTATAGCTAGGAAGGGCATTAAGGAGCTGTGTGTCCCAGATGTCTGCTGGCTCTGCACTCCCATAAAATTAAAAGCAATTGGCAAAAGTACCTAGGTCCCATTTTCAGAAATGATTTGGGCACAGATTTTTCAGAGTTGTTTACTCTCCTTAATCATTTCAAAGGCTGGATCATTAGCAACTTGGGTGCCTTTGACTTCCAGCAAGTTTTAGCTCTTCTGTGTATATATTAGTTTTGGAGGTGACACCAGACTCCTGAACTTCCACTGGAAGTTAAATTGCATCAGAGCTATTCACATGTCTCTTATGAATGTTAAATAAAAAGCAAAACCACTAAATGAAAGGGTAACTGATACTGTTTTCAGTGCATGTCTCTGTTCTGAAAATGAATGACTACAAGTCAATCTTCAGGTTTTCGTTTTGAGAGGTTCATTTGAACTTGGCCCATTGACACCTGGTTAAGCTCTTTATTCAATCTGTAGTTCATAGAATCATAGAATGGTTTGGGTTTGAAGGGACCTTAAAGATCATCTAGTTCCAACCCCCCTGCCATGGGCAGGGACACCTTCCACTACATCAGGTTGCTCAAAGCCCCGTCCAGCCTGGCCTTCAACACCGCTAGGGAGGGGGCAGCCACAGCTTCTCTGGGCAACTTGTTCCAGTGTCTCACCACTCTCACAGTAAAGAATTTCTTCCTTGTATCTAATCTAAATCTACCTTATTTCGGTTTAAAGCCATCACCCCTCGTCCTATCCCTCTACCCCCTGATCAAGAGTCCCTCCCCACCTTTCCTGTAGCCCCTTAAAGTACTGGAAGGCTGCTGTAAGGTCTCCCCAGAGTCTTCTCTTCTCCAGGCTGAACACCCCCAACTCTCTCAGCCTGTCCTCACAGGGGAGGTGCTCCAGCCCCCTGATCATCTTTGTGGCCTCCTCTGGACCTGCTCGAGCAGGTCCATGTGCTTATGTTGGGGGCCCCAGAGCTGGACATGGGACTGCAGGTGGGGTCTCATGAGAGCAGAGTAGAGGGGGAGAATCACCTCCCTCGACCTGCTGGCCACACTTCTCTTGATGCAGCCCAGGATGTGGTTGGCTTTCTGGGCTGCGAGCGCACATTGCTGGCTCATAGTCAGTTTTCCATCTGTTAATGCCCCCAAGTCTTTCTCCCCAGAGCTGCTCTCAATCCGCTCATCGCCCAGCCTGTATCTGTGCTTGGGATTGCCCCGACCCATGTGCAGGACCTTGCACTTGGCCTTGTTGAACTTCATGAGGTTCGCACGGGCCCACCTCTCCAGCCTGTCCAGGTCCCTCTGGATGGCACATCCCTTCCCTCCAGTGTGTTGACAGCACCACACAGCTTGTGTCATCAGCAAACTTGCTGAGGGTGCACTCAATCCCACTGTCTGTGTCGCTGATAAAGATGTTAAACAGCCCTGGTTTAACAAAGATGTTTAAACAGGCACAGTATTAAACAATACTGACCCTTGAGGAACACCACTTGTTACTGGTCTCCACTCGTACATTGAGCCATTGACCACAACTCTTTGAGTGCAACCATCCAGCCCATTCCTTATCCACTGATAAGTTTTACAGCAAGACATTAAACCAAGTGGAAGAAAATGGCATAGGATTAGGTTCTTGTCTTTTCTTTCTCCACTTGGTTCACCACAACAACCGTTCCCAGTGTTCATCCTGCAAGCATTGACACACACAGCTCTCAGAGCTCCTAAAATTTAGCAGCTGTATTTTAACATTTAAAATAAACTCTTTTCTTAATGTGCCTGCAGATCTTCCAAATGCAGGCACCTGTAAGCACAGTCTGATCTGTAAATTTTACTCCAGGTTGAATGATTATTGACCTGTGTGGATATAAATAGTAGGAAATTGCTGGCTTCTTACCTTATTGTTTTGCATACTGCACTTTTCCTTATTGCGTGACAGAGAAAAATGCCATAATCTCTTCTGTTTGTTTATTGGTTCCTCACAGTCAGTATACGGGGTTACAGAAGAGTCTCAGCCCCAAAGCCCTGTACACATGCCCTCCCAACCTGTACGCAAAACTACAAAAGAGGATTTCCGGAAACAGGTAAGTAGATGGCTATATGGCAACTCTTCTGAGAACTGTTACCTGCAAAAAAACTCCACACGAATTTATGGAGATGTCAGCAAAACCAATTGTATGCATTACCTGTCCTTAATCCTCACATACTTTACGTAAAGTAGTATTTAAAGATATATATATATTAATTGAGCAGTGCAGTTGTATGACAATACATATTATGGGTAATACTGACCTTTGAGTCTACTATTGCTCTCTCTGTGGGCCAGTAGACAGATTAATTTCCAGATCACTGAGGATATCTGAAAAGTGGGCAGTGACAAAAGCTAGGGAAGAAGCCAGCACACGGGCGTGCAGGCTGGGGCTGGGCGGTGGGGAAAGGCATTGTTTGGTGCATAACTATTAAACAGTCCAGTCAGAGCTTTTAGGGAACTGGGAAAAAGTTATTTGCACAATCACTCTAAGGAATGGCCAGCCAACTCGCACATCCTTGCCCTGGCACAGGGAGCTCTCCTTTGAAATTACTTTCCTGAAACAAGAAGCACTCACTGAAGTACAGGCAAGAATTGCTAGGTCAGCATTTTAGTAAAGGCAGCTTTAAACATGTTTCTTGGGCATCCAGTTTTGGGGTGGTCTTCTGAACTAAACCTGAACACTGTATTTCTTGAGCTTTTTTTGTCATAGGCAACATAGTCGTAAGGCAACATAGTATATGCTATATGAAGTATATAGCAGAGTGCAAATGTGCTGTAAAATGGTTATTGGTCTTGTGATGTCAGTCAGTTAGAGAAATGGAAGAGAGGAGTGTGGTGTAAAAAGGGGATCACATTGCATCCTGAGTAGTCTAGGAACCTCAGCCCCAAAGTAGGAATGTGCCTTTCCTACTTTTAATTACGTCTTCTGAAGCTTCCCCTGGGGCTTTGCCATAGGAAATGGAGACTCCTGTTGGAAGCCGTTAATAAGCTGCTTCTAATACCTAGGGAAGGGTCCCATTTCCTTCTGAGTTATTTTCAGGCTGTTTGGAAAGAGAAATCAATAGCATGTAGGGATATGATCAGTGCATGCTCTAGAGCTCCTGGATTGTTAATGTCCTTGTCATCTCTCTCCTCAGATAACTTTTCTGAACGTGCAGATAGAGAGGCATTGTTTAAAGATGTCCAAAGTAGCAGAAAGGTGAGTGTCCCATTTGCATGATTTCCCATTCTTTCCTCATCTCTAGTTTGGCATTTCCAGAAACAGAGGGCAGGAACGCACAAAGGCTGGTCCCTTTTCTGTGCTTCCCCCTCCTTGACCAGCCATGCTGCCCGTCTGCTGACCATTGGCACTTCTGCACTCACTCTTCTGCCTCTGAGAACAAGTAGGTGAAAAAGGAGGATGTTGTCATACTGTAAAAGCAAAAGAAATGTTATTTGCAAAAGAAAGAACCCTTGCAGTACTTCTGTTTCCCTCCCCTTCACAACCCTAGAGTTTATTTACAGAAAAGTTGTTCCTGTTTCAAGTTGAAAATGCCCTTTTTTCTTTTGTGGATGAACTCTCAGTGCTCATCTCTTGTAGGCTGGCACAGCTCTGGGGAAGGAGCTGCGTTCATGTCCGTGTTCATACTGGGGTTGTAGGTTTCTGCTCCCACTCATACACAAGAAACCCAATGGGAAGTGCTGGGGTTGTACCTGGACTACTCAAGGCAGTGTTTTAAGAGGTGGATTTCTCATAGAGACAAATCAAGGCACAATTTGACTTGCAGAATATTTTGTTCTGGTAGGAAAGTATAAACAGGTAAAGAATAAGCTCAAATTTAATTGAGAATGACAGCACCTTTACTTAGATACTTATAAGTTACAGACATTTGCAGGGGAATTGCTGAGACAAATGCAGGGATAGGCATGCACTTCAGTAACATCAATTTTAGAGCACAACTGTGTTGAACATGGGCGATGTGAATAAGGGCTGGTGCCTTGTAGAGAAATAATAGAGGAATTTTTATTTAAGCAAATTAAAACCAGATTACCCTATGAAATGTGCTTTGCAGTGCCTGCACCTGTAGTTAGCATATGTGCGCTAAACTAGGCAAATTAAAAGTTCCTATTGACTCATAAAGTTTAACGATTAAAATGAAAATTTATCCAGTTGAATAGAAAATATTCAGAGGCTCCCTGAAATCCTGCATATACTATACTGTTTGTTTGAAATTAGCACATTCATATTTATGTTTTGGGCTTTCTGGTTCTTTTTTTATTAAGAGGATACATTTGTGCTTTACTAAAAAATGACATTTGGTACTGAATTTACTTACAATGGCCTTAATATACTGAGACAGTAATGATTTCCAGGCTGGTAGTTTACAAGCAAGCAGATCTGTTTTGCTTGAATTTTTTCTAGGTGGGTATTTATTCAATAAGATGGACTCAGTAAAACTCATTCACTTGTGAACATCGAATCCTGTCCACGTAACACACCTGTTGTTCATAAGGAGCTACTGACATTACAAATGTAACACTGTCAATGCCAAAAAAACCCTGTTAGTTTGCAGTAAAACTGGACAGAAAAGTTTCCTGGTTTGAAAGGGCTTTGGGCTTTTTTTTTTAACTGGTTCCAAATTGGATAAGAAAATGTTGCTGTGAAAACCTGTGCAAATTGATAACCAGGAGAAAAGAACAATCAAAAAGTTCTTTTCTCCTGTTTTGAAAGTTTCATTTTGAAATTACAAAGAATTAAAATCATGGTTGTGATATTTATATCTTGTGAAGAAGTGTTTGGTTATGTGATGGCTTTGGGTGGCAGCGTTGCTGGAGGGTCCCAGGGCTTGGTGCGGAGAGTGGTGGGAAGTGCAGCCTGGATGTGGAGGGTCATGGAGCAGGCAGGAGGGACATAGAGGGGCTGATGTGTCCAGTGGCTTGGCAGGGGTGGGGATGGGTGAGGAGGAATGAATGTGGGTGACCTGAGTCAAACGATTGCCTGAAATAAAATCCTGTGTGGCCTGAAAGCCTGATATAAAACACTGAATACAAATGCTTGGAACAAATCTGCTGTGTGAGGAGATGCCGTTATTAGCAAGTCACTTTTCAGGCTGGGACTAGTTTAAGTGACAGTGTGGCATATCGGGGTGCAGGAGACGACTTCTTGGCACGCTCTTTTCGACAGCCAAGCCTGACAGTGGCACCACCTGCCATTTTTTCAGTACAGTGCAAAGGCATTTTCAGGCAGGATGAGGGAAGTAACAAGGAGCAAATAAGGCAGGGGGTGGTAGGGAAACAAGCTGCTCTCTAATCTGTTATAGGAATAAGATATAAATTATTTTAGTAGTGATAGACCAATCACATACATTTTCCGTGAATGCGTGCTATTCTATGGGATGGCCCTTGTCCAGCAGAAGAGGAATGGAAAAGCTCTCCAAAGGTTATCCCCAGCTCCCGTGAAATAAATGCCCACTACTAAAGGTTTTCTTGCCTCTCCTCCCTGTGCTCCTTCCAGGAGTAGGTCTGCACGAACTGTGGGAGCAGGCATCCCTCAGTTGCTCCAGACACCTTGGAAACAACTTTCTTCTTCTTTCTTCCACATCCCTTTCTCCCCACTTGGGACCTGCACACTGTCAGGTTTAGGATTTGGAAATAGGATTTGAGAACTATTGAGATAAAATATCAATATATTCTACCTACTGTTTTCCCTGACTTCATTGTGCAGTGTTAATGCAATCCCATTACATGTGGCATCACAGAAATGGCTGGGGAAAACCAGAACGTCTTCCTACCAGAAGCAATCTCAGCTCCCTAGATGAAAATCTGTGCTATCCTCTCAGCTCCTCAAAGTTACCATGAAGGTTCAGCAGGGCCCCCTGATTGCAAGACAGTTGGATTCTCAAGGCAAGCTCTGCACCCTTCAGTGAATGCTTCCCACCCTTTTCTACCAGAATTACAGTGTGTCACCTGAAAGGCCAAAAGTCCAGGTTTGCATTCTAACAGAAGTGCTTTCCCTTCATAGTCCCCCTCCTGTAGCCATCTAAAGAAGATAATGAGGCAATGATTCCACTGCTGTCATTATACTGAATCGGCAAAATGTGCTTAGCAATTCCCGCTTGTTTCATTTAATTTAGTTTTTTCCCCTTTTATTTTTGCTAGTACTTGTACCAGCACCTCTGATGCCTTCTTATTATTTTATTAGGAGCAATTCAAGTTTCACAGCAGATATCTCCTGATTGATCCTTTTTGCTGTTTTTTTTTTAAACAACCCTTTCTCTCATTGATGTCTCAGGGATTGCTGCTGCTCTCTGAAATTGGACGCTGCTCCCTCCTCCAACCCTTGACCCACAGCAGTCATGAAATGTAATTAATGAAATGAGATGAGACAGCCCTGAGTGCCCTGAGGGGCAACGGGAACCTGCTGTGGTTACAAAAGTGTATGATTTTAATGCTTCATGATAAGAGCTAGGACAAACAAAAAGAAATAATTACTGTAGAGCAGGTCAGGGAAACTTTCTGCCTTTTGTGACCCTTTGTTTCACAGCGTCTTTTCATTCTCCTGCCTTTTTGAGATGTGGAAAACCAGAGGTAAAGTTTAGCATGGACAATCACAGTGCAAGTAGATTAGTTGTTCAGAATGATGAGACTCAATTAACGTAGTTAATTACTTGGCAGACCTAGGCAAAAAAAATTAAAAAGTGCCTTAAGAGTATTTCCAATATAGACTAGGACAAATTTCTTTTGATTTATTTCATATATGCTGTCTTTCTTTTGTAAAAATGCGCCCCTAGCCCCAACCCCAGTGGAATTCCTGAATCACTTATGCAATCAGACACAGTCCTTTTCCCAGGAAGCTCTTTGAATGTCATCCTAGTGAGGGTTAGAGGCTGTATATCTTATCTGACTCGTCATGAAGCAAGCCAGTATAAGGGCCAGGTGTTTTTCCAACATGCATATAATTTACTTACGTTGTAAGTTAATTATTATAAACTACTGTTGAAGTATTTTATAATAGTGCCATTAGACTAAATGGTATACCAACATAACAACAAATTTATCTATATCTTGAAGCTTCAATGCTCAGGACTGTGATCCTCCAAAGATTAAAGTATATTCTTAGCTACAGCACATGACCTTATTTAGATTAGTTACTCATAATGCATAAAGTTAAGTGGGTGCAAAAGTCTGCAAAAAACAAAAGGGCAAGAGGCAATAGCAACATGCAGCAAATGAAGAGGAGGACATGTGCTTCATAGTCATCCTGTGGCTCTCTGGTGAAAGTCCTACCATAACAATGCAGTTGTTGCCTCATTGGACTTTTTGTGGGCATCTCGACAGAGACAAGCTTGAGGAAAATATTGCAGTGAGCAGGTGGGTGTTTGCAGAGAAATCCTTGCATGCACCATCCCTGGGAAAAGGGACTCCTGTGGTTGCTGAGAAGCAGATTAATACCTATAAAAATAAAAAGAAGCACACAAAAAAAAAGAAAAAGAAAAGCTGTACCTCTCTGACATGTGACTGAGTATACAGGCCCTCATTCTTTCTTTTCTTTCTTCTTTGTTTTATCTCTCAGTTTAATAGCCTACACAGAGCAGTATGTGGAATATGATCCCTTTATAACTCCTGCTGAACCTTCCAATCCCTGGATAAGCGATGATGCAGCGTTGTGGGACATTGAAATGAGGTAAGAATTGGTAGTTTTAAGTAATGTTAGAGTTGTCTTGCCATTTTGTTTGTATGGTCTTCCCACTGCCCTGCTTGGATAGGAAGTTGGATGTTTAACTTTACAAGATACAAGTACATAGCTGAAGTTTAAACAGAGGCTTATCACTTCCTCTGTGAATTATTCAGCCTTTCCACTTCCATATGACTTTATGTGTGGTACTCTAAGTCAGGTAATGGATGTTCTCATGCCTGTCAAGGACATGCACAGACTCAGGTCAGAAATTCCACAGGTGTAGAATACTGCTAAGAGATACTTGCTCCGGCATGGCTCCTTTGACCCTTGAGAGCTTGCTTTCCGGTCCTCCCTCAGCTGCAGTGCTCCAGCCCTGCTCCTGGGATCCCATGAGAGATGCTGCTGGCAGAATAGCATGGGTTATAGGGCAGTGGCTGTTCCCACTGTGCAGAGGTGGATTTGGCACAGGAGCCAGAGAAGTGTAGCTCACACGTAATGTGTAAGATTTGGCGGGTCAGAATTATAATACATTGACAAAGGGAGCTGGGCCTCACCTCTTAGTGAACAAGCTGGCTTGTCTCTGTTACGGTGTCTAGTAGATGAAAAGGAGGAGGAATGACTGTAGGACCTCCAGTGCCTTGCACCTTGGAGAGCTTCTCCAAAAAGCAAGCACAGCACTACAATTTAGTTTGGTTTTTGCCCATGTGATGCTGGTGCAAGGGAGGTCGGGCTGGTGTCTACATCTCTTGCCGTCACAGGCTATCCGCAGCCCTTGTAGTGGGGCTAGAGTTGTCCTGCCTGCCTCTATGCCTAGCAGCTATCGCAGCAGGTTTGAATGGCATCACCACACCACATGTCACCTTCCTTGCTCTCTCACATCCTGTGGCCAACTACTGCAATTGCTCAGCAGCTTCTCCTAGTGTTTAGCTGCTGCCGTTCAGCACCAAATCTGAACTGGGAGTTCACTTTAGCAAATCTTTGTAAAGAGAATGCCAAACCTAATCCTGTGTGTTCTTGAATAATAATGTAAACTTTAAGATACTACCAGCCTAAGAAAGCCAATTCATAGTGAATCAGTGTTCCAGGAAGAGGACAAGTTCTTTCCCTGTTTAAAAACCATGTGGTCTGGGTTGTGAAAAATGTTTTCACCTGCTGCTCTGGAATCTCTGCCCCTCTTCACATAATTGTAATATTTTGGATTTCTTTTTAGTCAGTTTCTCTCATTTTCTCCATCCTCCCTAGCAGGGCTAGAACTAGATACAGCCCTGCAAAATACTTCTCTGGAGGAACCCCCACCTACAGGGTAATCCAGCCGTCCATTATTTCCACATCTGTTGAGGTATCTGCAAATCCCAGAAAAGATGTCTGTGTTCCTGAAGAATACAATTAACATGATGTCACAGACTTTATAGGAATTTAAAATAAATGCTTGGCTTCTGCTATGATTTCAGAGTTAAGGAAGGTGATTCTCCTGCTGATGAAAAAGAGAAGGTTGTATTGTTGGGAGATGGAAGAACAAACAGCTCTGTATTTCCATTTTATTCTCTATTGTAAGAGAACTCACTGCATCTGCATCTAGTTGCAACTTGCATGAATAATTAAATGATCCCCGAGAGCTGCGGTAGCCCTTGTGTTGCCTGCAAAGCTGTTTCCTCAGTTAGGAGAGCAGAGCCTTTGCTCAGGAAAACAAAGAGCCTCTCACTGCTAATGGTAAGGGCCAGCTGCCGAGCCTGGACAGCCCTGTGCCACTACAGTTCATCCTTCATGGCACTCAGGAAACACCATGGAAAGCCTTCAATTTTAGACAGCACTTTGGCCTTTTCGTTCATGCTAGAACATTGTGCAGCAGCAAGGAGAGCAGCTACAGATCTGTAGATTCAGCTTAGCTAGTGCATAGCTCTGCACAAACATGGCTTTCATGTCCCCATGTCTGGGCTGGCTCACTTAGCAGGTAGGATGGCATCTGTGCCCTTGTCCGCAGCGCTGCTGGCTCCTGGGTGAGTGCAGGAGGAGCCATCCCAAGTGCTCTGCACTTCAAGTGAGGACTTGCCCATCAATTTTGCTTAGTCTTTACACCAAGAGGAAATCAAAGCGGGCATTTTATTTACCCCTTTGGGTTATTTGTCTTCAGCACAGATCGCCACTGTCCCCTAAGGCTCCAGGATTAGGAATCGCTGTGGACATGTAACCTACATGACAAGACGTGTAGTTTAATAGATATGTACTGTTAACAGTGGCTCTACTGTCACAAACGTGAGCAGCTGAGCTGTATTTTAATGGTTGTCTCATAGTATGGCACCATCACACCAGAAGCTTTCAAACACTTTGTGAGCCCAGATTACGCTCTGATGCGCGGACTGTCTTGTAGGATCCTCGTTGTGATTCCCAGGCACTGCCTCTCCCCATAGGCATCTCTGCAACATGTCTGGTAATTCAAACAACAGCTTATGTAAGTGGGGTTATATTAAGAAATAATTTAGCAGAAAGGTTATTAGTAATTTTAGGGTGCCTCTGCATCTCAGTGTCTCAGCTGAGACACAAAATAAGAGTCTGATTATCTTGGAGGGTGGGAGAGAGATGCTTTTTAGTCTTCCAAGACTTAGGCATCCAAAAATCAGAGGCACTGAAAAATAAAAGACCACGAACCAGTAATCATTTTTAGAAATCTTGTCTGCACTGCTTCTTAGTGAAACTGCTTTTTTAATGCAAATGTGGAACTGAAAATCTGAAGCCAGTTCCAAGTGACCAGCCAGCACTGTGTGGGACACAAGGAGATGCTCTGGAGCTCACCAGCGACCCAGGGAACACTGCTGGCAAATTTCTGCCTTGATGTATAAGAAATCCCAAGATACATCTGAGAAGATATATAAGAAGTGCATAATGGATAATCATTCAAGTATGATATGCTGTTCTTTACATGAAACCTACCAGAAATTACTCTGAAAATCATGTCTCACTGTCTCTCTTTTGCTGTGTACATAGCGCCCAGATAGTACAGTTGCTTTAATGGTGACCCTGATATTTATCACTTCTTTTTGTATTTTATTTGCTAACTTGTATTTCTACAAAACCTTGAGAAAAAACCACCATCTCCTCATCTGATAATCTTCCTCCCTTTGCTGCGTAGCAGAAACAGCAGCAGCTGCTCAGACAGCAGGCTGAAATGCACATTCCATCTGTTTTTTCCCTTTTCTCTCCAAACAGCAAAGAACCTAGTCAGCAGCGTGTGAAAAGATGGGGTTTCTCCATGGATGAGGTGCTGAAGGACCCAGTAGGACGAGACCAATTCCTTCGTTTCCTGGAATCAGAATTCAGCTCAGAAAACCTCAGGTGAAACCTTTTTTGACTTGAACTAAATGAATGGGACCAATCCTAGTTTCTTGGATAGGTGAAGGGCAATACTTGGTCTGCCTTGAACTTCTAAAAACACCCATTTGAATAAAGCTGAGAATGGCAGGATTTGGCCCATAGCACTGCTATGGATGCCTACACTAGAACTATGTAAGTAATCTCAGGAACAGTGTTCAGCAGAGCCAGTGTTGTCAAGTATCGCATGCAAAGACTTGCAAAGTTGTAATAATGTGATGAGGCACAGCATATCACTATTAAGCCCCTTAATAATATATAGGATTTACATGTGTATTTGTGGCAGGGGTCGTGTGAGGGAAACAGAGTATGGTGATCATGTGGCTAAAAACTGTTGCAGTACTGGCAGTCACCATATCAGGTCTCCAGCACCTACTTTTAATTCTGGCACCTCCGAACTATTCAAGAGCTTGACTGTCACCTTAATAGCACTCTCTCTGTGTGGGGATTCTGAATACCTGTCTTCTCATGTTGTGAAGAATACAAAACTTCTATTATGAAACATTATGTAGACACCCATATGATCCTACATCAGACTAAGAGTATAAATCTCATGCGGACAATTCTGCTACTTCAACTACAGCAGGAATAGGCAGCAGTAATAAGTTGCCGGTTTTTTGGTGACTAGATGAAGACAAAACCTTTCCTAGGAGGTCCAGCTGCTGTGGCCTTGTCCATAACACTGTTCTAAACCTGGTCTCTGGCCCTAGCACGTTGCTTCAAGATAGAGTGCCATTGCAAAATTGATGAAAAGACATTGGAAGTGCCAACAGCATGCTTCGTTCTGGAGTAGCAATGCTTCAAAGAGTATGCCTATCTCTTCAGCCTTTCCAGCTGCAAAACTAGGTGCCAAACTCAACACCTTAGGATTCATTAGTCACCCCTGCATACCCCAGAACTACTGTATTAAGTAATTTTCCCATATTGATACCAGGTATCTTCTCACACTGACAGAGAAAGAGAGGTCTAACTAGATATTCCCCATAGACCCTAAGCTAAAGCCACAACCCTGCGTACATAGCAAGGATCTGAGTCCCCTGCTTGTCCTAGCATTAATCAGGATATTGTCACAGGTTTTATCATCCTTGTCTTGAATCTTAACTCTAATTCCAACACTAACCCTGAAGTTTATTTTAGGGAAAGCAGCTCTCCTGCTGTGGAGAGGGTGAGGTCCATGGAAGAGCTAGTGTATTGTTGTATTTTTCAGATACAACCAAACGACAACAGGTCCCCTATCAGCAGAAGCAAATACACTATAGTGAGCTCTGAGAAAGTGGGGTTCCCAGGGGTTCCCGGGATTATGCTTGAAACAGGAGTAGGACAAAACTTGGGATTAGTGTTCAGGATTGTGGACATTTAATGCTAGCTTCATTGCTTTGGTGCTGCAAAGCCCAAAGAAAATGGGAGAGGGCTCATGCCAGCCGGAGAGGCAGCCTGCACAGGTAGAGGCTGATACTCAGTGGTTGAGGTTACATTCAGACTCATGCCTGCATGTGACAAACAGCCAAATTTACTGCCACATCCATGCATTTGTGCAGAAGCAGGAAGATGGTGGTTAGCAGCAGGGCAGATGGCTTGGGGTTGGCATCAGGGCAGGCTGCAGCCACTGGCTTGTGCTGAAGGTGAGGGTGTAAGTTGGTGTCGGGGTGCCTGTCTGTGCTCTTGTACTCGTGTGTGGGATCCTTAACCTTGCTCTTTAACTGAGGTTACAGCAGGTCAGAGGCACTTCATGGATATCTGCAACAGTCCTCACCTGCTCCTTCACTTGGTTAGTCCTGGAGACACAGAAGGATCCAGCAATAATGTAATTTGACTGCCCTAGATACGGTGGTATCCAGTAAAAACCCGCAGTGAATTACACTGCAGAGGCTTTGTTGTGGTGCTCTGGTGCCGTCTCAGCACGTGGATGGTCACATTCTTTCTTTGGGGCAGTCCTGTTCCAGTAGGCCCAGTGATCATTAGCAGAGATGGCCAGAGAGCTCGCAGTTTCACTGGCAGAACTGTGCCTGCTCCCAGGATGAGGAAATCTGTCAGCTGAGCATGCAGTCAGGCGGGTTCTGGTCCTTGCTGGTAGGGAGCAGGTTTGATGTCATTCTTAGTTTACACCAACTAGGAGCTTGATTGCACAGCCTTTAAGTTCATGTTTTATTATTTTTTTTTCACTTAGAAAATCAAACACACTAGTAAAGCATGTGAACAATTACCACTTTAGTGCAGTCTGCTAGCCTGCGAGATCTGAAAGGGAAATTCCCCAGAAAGTGACTTTAAACAATATTGGAACTGACCATCGTATTTATCAGATGTGCCTGTCGGAGGAGAAGTACAGAAAGCCTGCCAGCAGCAGAACAGTGAAAAATCAACACACTTTTATGTTTGTTATTTTTAAAAACCTAAAAGTTAACTTGTAAGATAAACAAGGGAATGTTACTAAATTACGTAAATGAGCTTGAAATTTTATTGCTGAACAGGTACTGAACTTGTATATGCTTACTGCACTTATGTACAGTAGTGCTCATTTGCAATTAAATTGTAGTGAAGTGCAAAATTAATATACTGTATTGAAATACTCCTCAAATGGGTTTTCTGAAATATATCTGGGGTTGCACTAATGAAATCCAGCAGGTTTTATGACTGGCAGGTGTCCCCCATGTTCATCCTACTCAAACAAATGGAGAAAGTTTCATTATGAGGAGGCAAGCATGTACCTTCCTCGGTCAGTCAGAGCTGCCCCTCCTGCTGATGAGTGTTCTCTTTGGTTTTGAGATGGCTTGTAGCGAAAGGAGACTGCAAGTCAGTGGGTTGGGATAGAGAGGTTAAATCCTGCATTCTTTTTGGAAGACACTGGTATCGTTATTAGTTAATATGGGAACACTGCTGTCATTCTTATGGTATCATTATCATGGTATTGGCTTATGTGGCATTGTTATTAACTAATATTGGATCAGTATTAGCAAGCCTGTTTAAAGCTTTAAATAACAACAGGATGTGAAGGTGGAAATATTAACAGAGAAAACTGGAATAGGATGGAATGTTAGCAGTGGTGCTAGAGAGCAGAACATGGCTCTCTAGGGTTCAGGTGTGGCAGAGAAAGCTCCTGGATTCTCATTAAGAATGTTTGGCAGAAAGGAAAGCAGTTGCTGGATGCTTAAACATGCAAGCAAAGTGTAAGTTACACCCAACAGCAAGGTTGGGATCTGTCTCACCTAATTTGGCAGCTTGGAAGCATGTGCTTTCTTCTGTATCATCCAGGCTCCCTTTAGAGTGAGAGAGGAGAAGCTGAAGAGGAGTCAGTGAATCACCTGGGAAGGATTTGTTTCAGCTTTAAGTGGAAACAAAGCTAAAAGCACTTAAATTACACTGCAAAGCACCTGTCTCTCTCTACCATCTATAAGTCTGGCGAGACTGATTCATATGATGGTGTCTGCGTGGTAGACATCTACAGTTAGGTGAGATGCATCCCACCCAAACCCTGGGAGGCTGTAAGGAACTTTCAGAGGGCACAGCATCTGGTACCCTGCTGGAAAAATTACATTTGCAGTTACCTTTTAAGGACTCTCCTCCCAGAGATCTGGGAACTGTTGCAGCAGGGATGTGTTCTCTCTTGGGAATGTCAGTAGGCTCTTCATTAACACTGGCAGGAGTCCTGTAAGCCCCTGCGCTGTCCTCAAGGCACACCTGAGAAAGTTACTGCTGAAAACCTAGAAATTCCTGGTAGTGCTAGGAAAGATTTCATGAAGTGTTCACTTGAGAATGCTTTGAAATGAATATAATTCAGTGGCATAGCAAGGGGACCAAATTCTGCTCTTGTGCCCAGTGGTGCAAGTCCCAGATCACAGGGTTGACTGTGGTGGGGTATTTCCATATCTTCCTCCCTGAGAAAAATTGGTCCCGGTGGGGGTCTTAAGTGAGGCACTGCCAGAGATAGCAGCAGACTAGACTCAGTGACCTCCCAGGTCTCCTTCCAGCTGTGTTTCTGTGTTCTAATAAACTTGCAGGATCATGTCCACCAGTCTCCTGGGCTCAGCTGAGCCCTGTAACTTATTTATTTACTGGCTGTCCATTATTTATGTGAGAGCAGGAAAGCCAGTCAGTGGGGTATTTTTCTCTGTCTTTATTTTAACTCTTTTTCTTGCTCTTTTCTTTCTCCTCTCTGTTGCTATCTTTCATCTACAATTTGTTTTGACTATGTTGATTTTTGAAGTACCCAAAATATAGCAGACAAAATGCCAAGCTTCAATTAAAAAAAAAAAAAAAAAAGGCCAACAGAGAGTTGTTATACATTTTTTATGACCTGGAAATCTCCTGAGACATCTTGAGATTGCTGAGATGTTCATCTAACTGGTGGATTGAATTTTTTTTTTACCAACTTCAAAGAGTGTCAGCTGGAAAGAGAAACAACTAAGTGGAAATATGGGACGCGGGAATTTTACCCGAAGGGGAAGGAGACTGCACACCTGTTTATAGACCTAAATAGAGAACACATGACGCTTTATAGGAATGCACTGTGGAGCTTGCAGTGCACAAATGCAGGAGTTTTGTGCGTTATTGTGAACATATGTTGAAAATCGAGTTATCTGGAAAAAAAATCTTACCTGCAGAAAGTGTTTACATCTTATATGACCTCTAATGGCTGAAACTTGTTGCCAGTGTGTGTTGGTTTGGTGGTTTTTTTGTCAGGAAAGGAAAAGTTGGGGCATGGCAGAGAGCACATCTATTAAGTAAAACCCACCCAAGCCCCTTGTTTCCCAAATAAAAAGCGTTTACACAGGAATTTTCTAACCAACTCCCAAAGCCACCGAATCGGCAGATGCAGCACACGGCCTCTAGCGCTTGGTCGCGGGTGTCCCGAGGAAGGGGCGGTCCCGGGGGATCGTCCCGGGTGTCCCGAGGAAGGGGCGGTCCCGGGGTTCCCGCTGTGGGGGCGGCGGACGGCCGGGCGCGTTCCCGCCTGGCCAGCAGGCGGCAGGGCAGGGCCGCGCCTGAGGGGGCCGCGCGCTGCCTGCGCTGCCGGGACGGTGTGCGGGCCTCGGGACCGGCTGCGGCCCTGCCCTGCTCCCCCGGGAGACGGGAGTGAGGTTGCCGGCGTCTCTCCGTGCCGGCTGCCATTCGTTGAGCGAACGGGCATCTTGTTTGCTCGCTGGCGAACGACGGGGTGCTGCCCTAGCTAGGGAGAGACGCTTCGTGCCCCAGCCAGCTGAGAGGCAGCAGGAAGAGGGACTTCGGGTTTGGACGTGGGGTGCGCAGCTTGGGAGAGGAGGGAGGAGGAAGGGTGGTGAGGGGGAGGCCAGCTGGGCAGCGGGAAGCTCGCCCTCGCTCACACCGGCACTGTGGCCTCCTTGGAAGTGCCGCGTTAGTGAAGCCCTGTGCCCTTAGCGTCTGTCCCCAGCGTGCCCCACGGAGGACACAGACTGCTGCTGGTCTCAGCCACGCCAAGCTCACCCTACCGAGGATCTGGCTATTAAGCAACACGAAGATGTAAATATTTCCCCTTTCTGAACTGCATGTTGATTTATACCTATTACTTTAATGTATTTCCCCTCCTAACTGTGATGTTAAAATCATATTTCTCTCAGGGAGAGGAAGTGAAAACAAGATTGTGAATGGTGAGAGATGTGAGACAGGAGGTGCACCAGATACTGACATGGAGCTGTTGGGTGAGGAGAGGAGTGCGCTCAGATTCCAAACTCAAGACAGTCACTTGGTGATTTCACTGCCAAGCCAGTGGTGTCATGTCCTCCCCCAAGATGGGGATACAGCACTGTCCTTATGTTGACAGTCGTTCCTCAGTCTCTGGAGTCATCCATGTTTCTCCTCTTGATCTGGTTTTAAAATTAATTTTTGTTTTACAATGTACCTCAGAAGCTACGCCCTGTCCTTCCCCAGCAGTCTTTTTACCAAGGGGCATCTGCAAACAGCAGCCCGCAGTGACGGAGCACCTCCGCAGCGCCCTGCGGGGAGGCAGAGCTGGCATGCCGAGGCCCAGGAGCATTCAGTGCCTTGAGGGGGCTGCATAGGATAAAGCACCATTATGGGGTATGCAAGTGACAGCAGCTTAATTACAAGCTGGATGAGGCTGGAATGGTTTATGCCTCTGACAACAGTTTAGGACACCATATTATCAGCCTTCTCCAGATCTTACATGCTGTTTTATAAAGGACAAAGAACCTGTGATCAATGCTGCTGTTCCCTCTGTGCCGACAGTCCCTGTGCCAGTCCTGCTCTGCTTATAGGGTGCCTGCAGAGAGGACACACGAGGACATCTCCCTCCTCCCCTGTCCTGTGCAAGAGCTCTCCACCGGACATCTGCCTCCCAGAGAAAGGGAGGAGGCAGTGCGGGATCTTCTGCTGACTCCTTGGGGCTGGGCTTATGCTTCAGAAATCGCAGGATTGACTCAGTGTGTTTTCACTTTATAATTGAGCACAAATTCCAGCGCAGCCATCGTGTGTCTGCTCCTTTCCTGGGCAGAAATACCTGCTTCTCTCTTGTAAATGCTGTATAAATCCCATAGGCAACCCTGCTTATGCACTGGCTTCAGGATGATTCCTCGTGGCAGAGAATTTGCCTTGGAATTGAGACTGCGGGGCTGGGTACCCCTCTTTGATGTTCCTCGATTTTCAGATACCAGCTACAGTGAATTGCTTTGAAATTTTTACCAAGACAAAACTCCCCTTTGCCTTGAAGAGGACATCCAGCCTTGGGCATGAATTCACAATCGCTTGCAGTAAAAAGAGCTTGTTCTTGTTAGTGTCAGGTTGGTCTGGTTGGTTGGTTTTCAGATTGAGCCAAATGGTTATTAAAATGGATGGTGCTCTTGTTCTGGCAAGCTGTCACTTCACAGTATGCCTGGTTGTCTCACGAGCATGCTTTCCCAGCCCGCCTCCCCGGCTCCAGGGGCAGAAGATAAGCCAGCAGAAAACGTTCTCTCTAGCCAAGTGTTTGTCTGAAGTGTCCCAGCTACTCTGGAATGATTAGCATCTTTTCTCTCTATCCCTTTTCTGCATTCGCGTGTTCCCATCACATCTGAAATTGAATGATAAAATATTTTCGAAGTAAAGAAAGCTACATATGGCATCAGATTGTTGCACTGTGAGTGCCACCCTTTACTCTCTGCGCACATGTGATAAGTGAGGGTGTCACTTATGGTTCAAATAACAAGGCAGGACATCAGGCAGACTTAACGTCTCAAAGATGGAAAAAGACCAACCACTCATACCCCTCCGCCAACCCCAATTACTCTATTTCATTCTATAAAACCAAATGTCACTGTGTGAGCACCACTAGGATGTGACTCCTCAAGTACTGATGTAGTGTCTGAGTGTATCCCAGTCCGTGTTACTGACAGCCTGCCAGGGAGCAGGGAAAACTGTATGAAGGAATACCATCAAGTGGCTTGGGTGAGTCAGGACTGTGGCATTAGGCCCCCTCCTGGTACAGGAGGAGTAGGGGACAGACAAGGAGGATTTAGCCTGGCCTTGCATGCAGTGCAGAAGTCTTTTTTTCCCAAATGGCCGTTTCCCTCTACTGTAGGTAGGGAACCAGGCTAAATGGGGGTTAGTGGCCTCATTTGATTATGATAACCCCAGTGTTTCTGGGGTGGTTAGGTACTGCCTGCAGCCGGTAAGGAAGCAGAGGGTCAGAAACAGGGCAGGAGTCACCAGGCTGCTGGCTCCTCCACCCACCCTTGCTGCCAGCAGGATTTTGGTTTGCGAGAGACTGTATCTTCCTTCTTCCACCATGAGGGAATATTTGCCTTAGTGGCAGCACACTGGCACCATTGAATCATTCAGGGTGGGAAATCGGGCTTTCAGTTCAAGTTCAGCTGGTTAAATATTTAGTAGTGTCCCATAATGACAAGGAGGGGACACAGGATTTTCTAAGTTGTGCAGCTCTTGCAAGATCCCCTGACAAGCAGTGACCCAGACAAACCCTGTACCCGCTGCACAGTCCGCTAAGCAGAGGCGAGTGTCCGAGAGGAGTGCAGGGCAGGGATGGCCAAGGCGAGCCCTGCCCTCCTTGTCATCCCTGGGCAATGGGCTCCTTTGCCATGGGGTAGGAAAGAGCTGGTTATTGCAGGTGACTGCAAAGGTCCCTTCTGTACCTATTTTCCCTGTACAGCACTATTGTGCCCATTCAGCCGGGTTGCAGGACCTGGGTTCCACAGGCATAAGCCTCGGGGAATATTTTCTTGCTAGAAGATAGAATTGACCAGACCAAAAGGCTGCTGTGGACCATGCATCTTCTGAATTAATCAACCAAAAGAGTATATTTCTGTCAACAATAAACCTGCACCACCAACAAAATACCCTCTTTTTTTTCTAGGGAAAAAGATAATGCATGTCTCTCTTGCAAAAATGTTCCATGGGCTTTGGTTTCACAGATCAAGATGTGGATTATGCCCTTAGCTGTCAAAAAGATTATCTTCTCAATGTTTATGAACTTACTTTAGTCTGTAAGTGTGGTCCAGTCAAGAAAATATCCCTGTAAAATTGGAGTATGGCCACGACAAGATTCATCTCTTCCCATGACATCCATCTGAATGCTGGTCAGTTTACAAGTCAAAAAAAAAAAGAAAGATTTCTCTGAGTGCCATTGCTACAATTTCACCCTGGCAATGATATGATACCAAGTTTGTTCTGCACTTTGCATTCCCTCCGGACAACTGATCCTGCAGGCAGGAATGACCAGCAGATTGCAGCGGGGCTGTGGGAGGCAGAGCCCGCTCCCCTCTTCCAGCTGCCTAGCTCTGGAGGTTTCCTGTTTGTGTGCCCTAATGTCACACTTCTTCAGGGGCAGTTTGAAGAAGAACATATCACTTCTTAAAGTCGTGGTTCTGATCTTAGCCCTGGTGTAAGGGTTTGGTGTAAAGTATACCACACCTTCCCTGAAATCATGCTAGATGGAGAGTCTTCTGTGAATTCAGCTAGATGTGGGTTAGGCTTTACATCTGTGTTTTGGAACTCCGCCCAGACTTATCCACAAAGTCTTACCTAGATTTCTCTCTTTTTCTCTTTTCTCCCCTTCTAATTTTTGCCTAGTACAGGTTTTGGTTGGCTGTCCAAGATCTCAAGAAACAACCCCTACAGGATGTAACCACCAGAGTGGAAGAAATCTGGCAAGAGTTTCTAGCTCCTGGGGCCCAAAGTGCTATCAACCTGGATTCCCACAGCTATGAGAAAACAAGCCAAAATGTCAAAGACCCAGGGAGATATACATATGAAGATGCACAGGTTTGTTTTTGATTTTGTGGAACTGCTGCTAATAAAACTCTCAGTTTTACTGTGATATTCTACTATCACATTGTCACTGCTCACTTGTAAGAAAAAGGAGATGCACAGTTGGAAGTGACTTTGAGAATATCTATTCAAGCTGGGTAAATGATATTTTCTTTGAATCTATCAGTTATAACAGGCTAATGCTCCTCTGGGAACAAATGTTCCAAAATTTACAAGTCTGCAAGGCGCAGCGAGCTGGAGCTATGTCTCAGAGAAAGCAGAGATGAAAGAGTGCTATAAAGTTCAGTTTGGCTCTCTGTACTCCCTGTCACCAAAGTCTGGAGTATTTACAGAATGGCTGATATCATATCAAAATACTGGTTAATATACTTTTTTTTATCATTTATTTATTTATAGCTAATTATATCCACCCCTGCTGCCAAACCCCAAATGCAGCAACTCCCTCCAACACAGCTAGAAACTTGTCCACCAGACAATACCTTAGAATAACGATAGGACAGTAGGCAATGCAGTGAGCTTAATCCTTTCCTCCTAAGGGCCCCAGATTTATCAGGGAAATTTTGCAGATAAACTGTACACAGAAAATGCCTTTAGGAAAACAGATAATTTGAGAAAAACTGCTACAAGCAAGGATAAAGCTGCATAACCTTCTGAGAAAGTGAAAACATCATTTTATGAAGGCTAAAAAAGAAAAAGGAAGAAGGGATCATTTGGCAAATATTACCAGGGCCACAATTAAAAGATATCTTCCTCATAATAATTTTTATCAAAAGCATGTAGTAAAACCAACAGCAAATGAAAAGAATCCTTGTTCTTATATTTTCTTTAGATTGGCGTTCAAAGGCAGTTCTTCAAAATACTCCACTAACAAAATATTTCTGTCTCAGGGGAGATGTTGTGGACCACTTATACAAGGTTAGGCAATGAATTTTTTAAACCAGCATCAAATACTGTATTTTCCTGAATGCAGTCTTGCTCCTTGGGGCCAGCATAGAAGGAACCTATGCAAAGTTTCAAGGCAATCCCCTGTGAATATCAGGCAACTTAAATGTTCTTTTTAAAGCTGAGAAACACAGGAGAATGAAGACATTCTGGCTAGGATGTATTTTTTGCTTTGCAGTTATAATGAACAAGAACTGCAAATTTGCATCACCTGAAAAAAATTATGATGGCAAAATGCAGGCTAAGGCAGATAGGTGAATAATGGGGGAATTGATTAAATTGATAAGTAGAAGTACTGAGAATAAGATGGATGTTTAGACAATGGGTATTTAATCAGAAGAAGACACGGAGGGTTTAGGCTTGAACTGATCAGTTCACAATGTAATTGCCATTCAAAGGGGAGTTGATGAAATCAAGCTGGAGCTCTTGCAGTTAGACTGCAATTTTAGCTCCTTGGGTTAATTTTATTTCAGAGGATTTTTATGCTGATGGATCTCCTCAATTCATCTGTTTTGGTTCACAGACACAGAAGTATGAGGCAAAGGTAGAACTTCAGGCCCAGCTATGGTCCTCTTGGAGACTGAATCTGTGCCAAGAGACGATAGGGCAATGAGGAAGGAGAACCCAGTTACATTCTTGTGCAGTGGACTTCTGGTAGCTCTCCAAAGGCCAAGGAACCTGTTTCTGACTGCTTGACCAGATAGCTAAGAAGGCTATCTAACAAAAGCAGGGAGAAACAGGACACTTGCTGAAGGGTGTAGTGCCCTGGCAGAGCGGGAGCAATGTTGGCTTGTACTGGCTCACCCTGGAGAGGGGACTATTTTGTTTGCACATCCACTTCATGGGAGCCAATGTAGGTCCCCCCAGTACACTCTGAATCTCCCAGGTACTGTCCTGGCGTTTCCTCCAGGTCAGCCCTGCCACCTCAGGGGCTGTGTTGTCCATGAATCTGCAGCAGGTTGTAGCCCAGCTGCCTTATCTCAGCACCCTGGCACCAGGAGCCCATGAGAGCTGCCACACATCCCGCATTCCTAGGGACTCAACCAGACACAACCAATCAAAAGACCCCACTGTGGGAGGGAAAATATGAGTGTTGTCCTGTCCTGTGTAGCTTTAGCACAAAGAGGAAAACAACTGAAATGTCCTTGTGATTAAAGAACAAGAAAAAATTTAGTTTACTGAACAGCACATTCTTTGAATGCCTGCAGCTCTGAGATACTAAGAGGAAAGAAAAGGGTTGGCTGAACTGAGAAAATGAAATTGCTGCTCCTGCAGTGGAAAAATAGGAGGAAGTGATGTGGCACTCTAGCCCTTATGCTGACCTGGGAGACCTGCAAAATGCCAGTTCTGTGTAAGAAGCGCTGGGAATGAACACATTGCTGTACTTGGGAAGGGGAAGGTGTAGCAGAGCACAGTATACTTCAGGCTAGTGAATGCATTATAACCATAAGTCAAAAGCAAAGCATCATCTGTTACCAGGTGCTTAACAGTCTACATGGATGTGCTTCTTTGCACAGCCTTGGCTCCCAGCCCCAGAGAGCTCTCCCAGCTGCTGCATGACCATCTGGTAAGACAACTGGCCTAGAAGAAAACAGGGAGAAAAAGGGGCTCCCAACAAACATGCCTCTCACTTAAGACCTCTTCATCCCAAGGCCACTCACACTCTGAAGGCAAATGGTTCCTCTGTTTAAGAAAAGTGACACTGAAAATCTCAGCTCCAAACGTCCTCGAAGGGCTCCAATTCCAAACCTGAATTTGGTGTGCATTTATTATTTCAGACAGACCTCTCTCTAAGATGGATTCCTGTATTACAGAAGCAAATGTTTTGCCATTTCCCCATCCCAGCTTAAGATATTTGCCCTGCTGTGTGTCCCTCGCTGTTGCTGCGGCATTCTGCAGTCCTGCACCGCTCCACTTGCACAGAGCTGCCTTCTCTTGCTGTGTCTCCTGTGCGTGCCCTCGCCCACCCTGTGCCCCGCTCAAGCTGTGCCAGCTCACCTCGGCTCCAATCAGAGTGTGCTGTGCCAGCTCAGCCTGTGCTCACCTCCCCCAGCCACCCAGTTTGTTGGCATCCCCCATCCTTGAGCAGCACAGCCCCTGCTCCTGCCTCTGTCCTGATCATCAGCTCTGCCAGCTCTCTTGATCTGCAGCACCTTTTGTCATCTTAGTGCTGGGCCCCTCCAGAGGCGAGTCTGCCAATTTAGCTGATTATTTTCTGCTCTTAAACAACTGTCCACTGAGTAAAATATTATGATTATCAAACCATTTTCACTGGGGAGTAAAGCAGCTTTTAATACAAGGGGCACCGTCGGGAAAGGTCAGTTCAATTAAACAGTGAACTGCTTAGCAGGATGTAAGCTCCCAGAGGAGTTATCAGCATCGTTGAACAACCAGTGTGGGGCCCCGCAATATGAAGCAGGCACAGCCAGCTCTGGAAAGTAAATAGGTGCGGGTCCGTCTGAATGGCCTCTCTTGGCTGATGAAGCTGCTGACGGCCAAAGTAATTCATCTTTAACATGGGAACCCGGAGCTGTGAGTGTGACAATTAGGGCTTAACTGTACAATACATTATTAGTTTTTAAACATCCGACACACCCACCTTCAAGCATCTCCTTGCCTCCCCTGAAATGTCTTTCTGCCTTCAGAAAGTCTTTAATCCTTTCCTCAGTTCCTTGACTTTGGGGACTAGTATTGCCTGGTAGTAATGTTTGCTTGTAGGGGCATTTACTGGTAGGCTTCAGAGCCAGATATACTAGAGTAAGGTAAGCCACGTAGTTGTCTTCGGAATTACCTTCCTGTTTGCTTTATTTTTCTTCTCTAATAAATAAATAGAGTTTTAGATCGACATTCCCTTACCTGAACTAATCGGCTATTGTATCTGTGAAGATGATTCAGGGGAATTCAGATCTAATCTGGGCTCAGTTAGGGATTTTAACTGTACTGTGCAGATCCTTGGCTAATTCCAGAGCAGATTTAGACCGTAATGCCAAACTCCAGGCTGCTCAAACCAGAACTGTACCTGGCCCAGATTTGAATCACAGAACAGTTGGGGTTGGAAGGGACCTTTAAAGGTCATCTAGTCCAACCTCCCTGCAATGAGCAGTGACATCTTCAACCAGATCAGGTTGCCTGACCTTGAATGCTTTCAGGGATGGGGCATCTACCACCTCTCTGGGCAGCCTGTTCCAGTGTTTCACCACCTCATTGTAAAAAGTTTCTTCCTTAAATCTAGTCTGAGGTTTAAGATTTGGGCCCAGTTCATGCTCTCAGTTGCCCCAGGTGTTGGTTCAGTTTGTTCTGGGCTGTGATAGAGACATGAGCCCGTGCAGGATTCATCAGTCCTCAGTCCTCAGTTTGCATTCTGGTCCCATCAGGAAGCTGGGAGTGCTGACAGAACTTGACAGGATCCTGTTGAATTCAAAACCAAACTCCAAGTGTAAGCAAGGCTCTCTTGAAAATGGAATGTCATTTTCTACCAAGGGTAACCTCTCCTCCGGTGACTTTGTCTTTTCAGGCATGCACAGGATGTGAAAGCAAGCATACAGAGGAGTGTGTGCCTGGTGCCCATTCAGTGGGCATACAGAACTCTTTTTGTAGGTCTTGAGCAAAATCACAGCATGGAAGGAAAATGTGAAAATAATCATTCATTGTGCATCTGTATCATCTTTCATGTAAGAACTTAAAGAAGCATTATTCCTAGTTTCTTAAAGTTTCACCCAGTCACCCCAGTTGCATGCATGCCTGTAAAGGATGGTGACGAAGGATGGAGAATCAAGATAACAGTGGGCAGTCAGCAAGGGATCATGGGGCAGACCTGGGTGCTCTGCCTCAAAGAGGGGTTCAAGTCCGCCTGAGCCAGCGCTGCTCAGAGACCTGGCGCTTGCACTACGGAGAATTTAAAGCACTGCAGCACTGCATCCATATGTGTACATGGATGGTGCCCAGGCCTCCTGGAGGCTTTTGACAGCCTGGACGTCCCTGTAGAGGTTAGAGGCTGCACGAGCACTTGACCTGTATTCTCTTCTCCTCCTTTGGTTCTGATTCTGTGGGACTGGAGGAGAAAATCCTTCCTTACGGCTGCACTCAAGTTGCCTTCCCCGTGTGTGGGTTATGGTGACTGTAGAAACAGCCTTCATGCAAAGCCTCGCTGTTGCTGTGTATTTGTTACACACACAAACAAAAATGCAAGCTCTTTCCCTTGTGGATTTTACAGAACAACCTACAACCAAACAGAATCTAAAACCAAGAGCCCCACAAATGCACCCAGAAGAGCAATTAGGTGTCTGGAGCAAAAATAGGAAAGTGCTGGTGGAGGCTTATGCTGGCATGCCTGATGCTGCGCAAAGCAGGAAACAAAAGACTTGAAGCAGAGGTCTACATAGGAGCAGATATTCAGTGTCATTACTTTCCTGGGGTCTTTTTTCGAAATGTACATATGCACCACACATCAGAAAGTACTTTTTTTTATCCTTTGCCTTTCATTTTAATTTGTGGTTTAGTAGTCATGTTATATGAAAAGCATCTAACATCCAGTCTTTGTCTTGCTGTTGCCTTTCTGTCTCTGAAGGCATCAGGGATCAAACTACCCCCTAAACTAATGCCCCTCTGTTACACATGGGCAGAAAAAGGACTAGGAAAATGCCATGCATCTCCTTGCACACACAGTGACAGAAGACAGCAGGTCTATCCAACGAAAGATCATGGGAGTGGGGTGACAAGAACAGTCAGCATATTCCCACAGGACAATAGTCTGCCTGCTATTCGGGGTGTTGATCCTGCCAAGCTGGCTTATAACTACATGCACAGGCGATAACAGTGCCTCATGTGCCAGACATTTCCTAACTTCAAAAATACCTTTAAAGGGATTACATGGGAAAGTCTCTAGCTTGCTTAAAAATTGAATTCAGCGCTCAGACTCTGGGACTCTTGTGCCAGTAGTGTGCACTGTGCTTCTTGAATGCAGGAAACAATTGCATGTCAAATCCAGAGCAAGAGCATTTCCTCTGTGTGAAGGTCAGGAAGCAGCTGATGCTGTTCTGTTTCTCCCAAGCAGGGAGTGAAAGTGCTTGCAAGTGCATCCCTTTCTGCTGGATAAGCCAGGACTCCAGGAGTCCACTTCTCATGGACAATGGCTGAATGTTCTTGCAGATGACTCAGTTCCACACCTGCCAAACCCACGTGCTGCAGGAACACTGCGGTCTTGAATTTTCCTAAGGGTTTGTTATCTCTTAAAGTGTTCACCCTTCTAATTAAAAAAAAACCCAACCCTGTGGAGATTTATCAAGAATGCATTTCACATCTCCTCTTTTCAGCCCACAGCAGGTACGAATGTTGTATGCTGTCGGGATGGGATCTGGTGGCACAGTTGTAAGATTTCGATATGCGTTTGTAGCATGGACTCCAAGAGCTTGAGCTCAATCACTTAAAGGCAGTCCAAGGTGATCCAGCAGTAGGTATTTTATAGCCAAAATGTCAATGAGGCATGGAAGGCTGCTTATGTATCCAGCACATATTCTCTAGGTAGGCATCCAAGCAGGGCTGGTGGTCCCTATTTGAGCGTAGCCACCTTTACTCAGAAGCTGCATGCTGCTTGTTTCTATAGGGCTGCATCTTGCTCTGTCACCATCTCCTATGGGACACAGACTGTCTCAGTGCAACAGAATTTGCTTTCTGCTGCGTGAGGGATTCTGTGTGTTCCTCTCCATGACACAACTCAGCTTTTTGGCAGGATTTTCTCCAGAGAAAACAGAAAGAGGAAGCTGCAGACAGCCCTGCAAGTGTCAGGCTCTTGGTCAAAAAGTTAAGTAGTTACATCTCATAGCTATAGCACAGCACATATAGGAGTGGCAAACCCCATCTTCGTTGCTGCAACTCCTAGAACCGTGTTGTTTGGAAAAGAGATGCCAGTCTCCAAATGCTACGCGAGGTTGTCCCCTCCTCCCAGGCAAAACCTGTTCACTTGGGCTTTTTGCCAGTAGCCAGGATTTGGCCCATATTGAGAGAATCAGCCTCTTAGCCACGATCATTGTTCTCAAAGCCTAAAGCTGCTCATATGGCATTAGACTCCCGGCAGCCCACTCTTGCCTCCCAGGATAGCCCTTGCTATATTTAGGACTAAATCCTCCTGCAGTACCAGGCTGACCCCTTAACCGCGCAGTGCTCGACAACCCCTCGCCTCTGTAGTCCTCCGCACTGCGTCTGCCACAGACCCCTGGCAGCTCTGCCTTCCCATTTGTATGTTTGAAGGTATGAAGCAAACCAGTTCTCATTAATTTACAGAGGAGCCAAAGCTAAATTTATGTGTTACTTTTATCAATGCACTTTCCCACAAAAGATTTACATTGTGTTTCCAACTATGTATCTACAGGGCTAAACAAAGGATTTCTGTGTATTACTCAAAATGAGCTCTCATTGCTTACAGTTATCCCTCCTGCTAAAGCTCTTTCTTACGTTCCTGTGCCTTCAGCCCAGTGTAATTTCATTTGTGGCCTGAAAAGAGGTTTTATGCTTTTTTAGTTTAGCAGGGAGGTTAGTCTATATTACAGTATAATTATTCATCCTTTTTTTTTCCTTAGTAGCAAAAACAACTTGGTTGAGTGTGAAGAAAATGCACCAACTAAAACAGTGGGTGTAAATTACTGTGTCACTTAAATAACTTGAGAGTGGCCAAAAAAGATATTGCTCAGATTTTCCAGAGCAATTCATGCTCAGGCCAAGACCCTTATGTGCCATTTACCAACCTGAAGCATTTCTTTCTAAACTATAAATCAGGGAAAGCCTAGCATTCTGGCAGCAGCCGGAGCACCCGTTTACCCCTCGCCCTGCTAGATGGCAGTACTGCCAGGTACCAGTGAGGCTTCGGGAGGGGGCCTCTCCCTGCTTAATGCATGCAGACAGCTCAAAACAGGCAGTACAGCGCTTTTGAGAAGAGTAAAATCCTAAACGCAGGGACCAGAATAAGCAGATCCAGAGGCTTTCATAGTGGGGATTTGGAGACATTAAGGGAATTGGAATAAAACCCCTATGTTTCCCTGCCTCCTCCCCCCACACTGGTGTTTTCCGTGACAGGTTCAGTCAGGACAAGTGTGAAGGTCTTTTCTTCTGAAGCTTCTTCACTGCTTGCCTCATCTCAACTGTGCCTGCTACCAACTACTTCAGCTTCCAAAGCTGATGCAGCATTTTTTCCTGCTTTCTCCAAAGTGCTTTTCAGCACCATCAGTTAGACTGAATGGCAATTGATCATAATTGCTCCTAAAAACTGTTGCATTCAGCAGTGTCACAAGTAACTGCTAAAGAGGAGTAGGTCTCCTTTCCTCTCTTTGGCTTTTTGAAAGATCCTGGTGGTGGTGTGGTAGGAGTCCTGCAGATCAGGCGGGATTCCTGAGGATGGGCTGGCAGGGTGAATAGGATACATCTCCAACAGCACCTGGATAGCAGGTTTTGCTGACTGCAGTATGTATGCGTGCTGGCACAGGGGTTAGCCTCACCTCCTCTGCCACAGATGTCCATGCAGAGTAGAGGTGCCTACAGAAAGACATTAGATTGCTGCCAAGTCTAATTGGAAGGTGCAGCAGTTGCACACGGTGTGCTCAGAAAAGCATCTCCCTGCTCTCTCCTTCCCACGTCCTCTTTGTGCTGTAGAGACAGCTCTTCCAAAAGCGAACCCCGGGCAGGTCCTCAGCTGGTATCTGTTATCATCCTTCCAGCGAAGGCCACGAGGCATTCACTGAGGCACTGCTCTCTCATGTGCAAATCTGCAGTAAATTCCTCCCCAGTGCCCAGCATACAGGTAGAACGAACATTAACATTCATTGCGGTTTGCTGTTATTTATTCAGTTGTTTAATCTACTGCTTTATGTTGCTTGTGGGCTTTTCTTCTAATGGATTTGTCTGACATTCTGCAAATCTCCCTTGCAGTTGACCAGAGGGGCAACTGCTGGTGTTCACATGCTTGCAATACAAAAGGGTCTCCAAATCAGCTCTCACTAGTTTAATACCAGGTGTTGGTGATGGGGTGAAGGGGTGCTCCAAAACAATCCAAAAGATGTTAGTGGGATAGCTACAGCAAGGAGGTTTCTGACAGGTTTATGAAGGGCAAAGTGGGCCCTTGGGACTCAAGCGAATCTCAACAGCTATCTAGTCTTAGTGTAAGGCCCCCAGAATGGGCTAAAAATGTGCTAAATGGGAAACCTGTGCTTGAAATGAGCAAAGAATTTGCAATTTCCCCCTATTCCCCCTTGTCATCTAAAGCTTACAGCTGTGTTTAGACACAAACAGGGAAAACTTTCTATCAGCAATTTAAAATTTAAGGGCTTTCTGGAATCTAACTGGTGTTCAAAGGTCATGAGAACATTGTGCTTGGACTTCACAACCCCCAGAAAGTCTCAAACCTGCCACAAAATGTAATAGTGGGTAAGATACAGGTGGGATTAGAAATGGATGTTTAACCACCAACACTACTCTCATCTCATATACACAATTCAGAGGAAAGAACCAAGATTTTCTGCTAAAAAGAAATGTTCTTAACAGAGAGCACAATTCCTGAGGTCTGTCAGGTGCTTTGTGTGAGTCAGGTGTTGTTATTATTTTTTTATCTTTCAGGTTTTTTCCCACATATTTCTTGGGTGTTCCCAAGGTCCTCCTTGGCTGCCACCTGTGCCCTCCTCAGGGTCACTGCGCTTTGCCTGCAAGGGGGGAGAGAGACCTGAGATCACATTGCAAAACACTGATTTGAAGCAGGTGCAGCTTTGAGACAGTTTCTGCTATCTCAACTACCTCCCACGTTCCCGTCTGGATTGCAAACTTTCTTTTTTTTTCTCCCCCTTTCCCCTCTTGTCAAGAAAATTTACAGAGCTTGTCCTTCATCTCTTTCCAAAGATAGAGCTTGTGTAAGGAAAACAGCCGAGAGATACTGAACCTTATCAGGGTTTATTTCCCTGCACTTAAGCTGTCAGCTGTCAGGGGCGGGATTTCCTCTTGGTTTCATGTAACTGTGGAAAAGATTTTGTTTTTGTGATTTACCTGGCTGGTTCCTTTGTTTTCTAATTCACAGAAGTGACAACATTTCCCCCTTTAAAATTTACTGTTTGTTCTCCTTTACATCATGCAATGGCAAGTGGAATGGTTACGCTGTCTGAAGTGTAACTATCATGATACAAGCCTAGGTACAGAGAAGATGCTCAGTGGAGCCAGATAGCCCTCAGGACTGCTGCATAGTTCTTCCCCACCATGGAGGAGGTGTGATTTGGGTGCATGAAACACAAAAGGGGGTCTGCCTTTTTCTCAAGAAGAGGTGCACACAGACCCTATTGCCTCTGTTGCCTTGGTTCAGGATCTGGGGAACAGTTCTGGAGATGTTTGACAGCAAACCCGCTCTGCTTGGACAAGTCTTGTAAGGGAATTGTTTGCTTCCTGGAGATGAAATCCACCATAATTACAAAAGCAGGTTATTGTGTCACCCTCCATGTTAGACTGACATTTCTAAATGTGCATCCATCCTCGCAGGGAAGCATCAGTACAGCCAGCACTCATCAACAGCACGCTGTGTGAGGGACTAAGTGACAGGTCAGCTCAAAAAGCCAGCTTGCCAGGACTTGCTTGCACATGTCAAGTCAGTCCCTGTCTCCACTCGCAGCTGCCGCTGCAGTGGCCTGAGATGGTGGCTTGGTGCTCAGAGATAGCTGGCAAGGCTGCAGGGGAGACCAGTGGGATGCATGATGCCTTTCAACTCCTGGCTAAATATTGAAAGACTTCTTTTTTCTTCTTTCTATCTGGTTTTAAAGGCAGGGTGTTACCATGTTTAATGGTTTAATAGATCACTTGAGCAATTTTGTTAGATGATTGTTTTAAATTTTTGCTTTTGCGGTGTGACTCCCTAAAGGGTTGCTGTCTTAAGGCTAGAGCAGGAAGCTTGGAGTCTGAGCCCTACCTGGGAAGTGGTACCCAGCAATGGCTGGGAGACGCTACGCTACCTAGATGAAAAGTTTTTCCTGCTGTTGTGCAGGTATGGCACAGGAACTTCCCATGGCACTTGCAAAGAATTATCACAATGATAATTCTGGCCAGAATGCTCGCAGTGCGAGAGACTGTAATGTCTAGAGCTGCAGCTGCATTGGTAAAACTTACACAAGTAGTGCATTTGCTTTGTGCATTCAGGGAGCCAGTAATAATGAGCTCGTTACCCTATAATAAACAACTTTACAAAATGCAGAGTTCTCTCAGTGTAAGGATGAGAAGGCTCAGATTTCTTGCCAGCAGTGTCAGGTATGTCAGGGAGTGTGCATGTGTATAAAGTGCATCACTAGATGCAGCAGTGCGTCATTGCTGACTGCAGGTGGAGATTTCAGTCTTTGGTGGGGTTGTGCTGCCCCTCCACCATGTGATAAAGAGGAAGAACAAAAGCAGCTGCTCAATAAGAAGTTAGAGACCAGTGGGTTGCAATAATCCAAAGTGAGTTAAAAATCCATGATAGAAGGGGACAAGCTGATTGGCACAAGTTGCACAGAGCAGCTAATTCTGTGCCCATGCCTCTGTTGATACGCCTGTGTTGCTCAGGCTTCCACAGAAGAATATGCTCAGTTGCTAGACCTCCAGTGTATTTATGAAATGAGGAGCTGCTAAACGCTAGCTGTAAATTCTCCCTAGAAAGGTGCAGATTCTACAAAGTATAGCAGCAAATAGCTTGGTGGCAAAGAACAGAGTAGACTAAAGATCAAAACAAATGTCCTAGCCACTGGCGTTTCCTGTCCTGCAGATAGATTTGTTGTGTAACTGGCCTGAACACATGCTGCAGCCACAATTTTAGCAGGAATCTTCATGGTGCAGTCTCAGCGGGGATTTTGGCTGCAGCAATGTAAGCTGTCCTGTACTGTTGCAAATTGGAAGGCAATCTTTGCTGACCTGAGCAACTGGCTCAGACTTCCAGTAGGTGCTTCAGAAATGCAGTGCTGTAAAATAAATGATCAGTGTATCATTCGTGCCTCCAGTCCAGAGCTTCTTCAAAGCAAGCCTTTTGAATTCTTGCAGTTAAGCAGTAAAGTTTGCTTCTGAAGCTGTGCGTGTCCCTCCCTTTCCCCTATGCTCAGCCTTCTTTCTTCATTAGCATTCAAAGCCTAGGAATAGTTATTCCCTGTTTGATCAGATCTTTGGTGAACAGCTGAAAGGTAGCGGTGTTGCTGTTCAGTGATTCCAAGATGTGAAAAGCAGAGAAAATGCTTCATACCAATTAGCTAACTGCGGTGGCAGTTGGGCTGTGGGTGTGCAATGGTCCTGCTTTTCAGGGAAGGGCTTCAGTTAAGAAGTTGGCTTGTGGTTCACTTATCTCAGGATCAAAGTAATTTTTCCCCCTTTCCACAGCCAGATACTGGTTTAAATTTTTGTTTTTGCAGTGTGACTGCCTAAAGGATTGCTGTCTTAAGGCTAGAGCAATGAGCTAGGAGTCTGAGCCCTACCTGGAATTCAGTTGGATATTGAGTTTATACTGTTTTAAGGTCAAATACATGAAGTCACCTTGACATGAGCAAGAATGATAGTTGTCGCTGGCGTGCTGGCGGGTTATATGGCCAGCCTGGTGTGTTCTCCTTTGCCTGCAAACAGCTCATGTGGTCTGTCTGCACAGCAATGAAAACTGAATGTTATTTTCCAAAAATGTAATCATTGTTTTTCAGAGCAGACCCAGTTGTCTGACAACAGGTAAAGAAACTGTTTGGAGTCCAAGGCAGTAAAAAAAAATTAATCACATGTCTATCAAAATGTTAAATCAGAATACCCCTGTTGCCCACTACCTTACCTCAGCCCCACAGCACCTTCCTGCCCACCTCAGCACCCCCTCCCACCAGCACCCTGGATGTACGGGTGCTGCAGGGGAGAACCACTAAGAGGAGGGAGGCTCTGGAGACCCCCCTCAGGCCTTTTACTGTTGATGGGCTACAAGGTGGCCACCCCACTTACTCATCAGTCTCCTCATGGTCCTGGAAGAGGAAGGAAAAAAGACTTTTAGGTGTATAGTTAGGTGTGGTTTTTTCCCCAGGTAATTATGAAGAACTCATTAGAAGGACATGAAGTCTCCTTGAGAAACCTTAAGAGGTAACAATACAGGTGAACTGGTTGCAATACGGTTGCAAATCAGCTGTATCCTGAGTTTCTACTAGTTGAAGTATTTGAGAGAGAGCTGATGTTGAAAATCCTTATTCACACCAGAGAGATAGAAACCTTTTGACAACCGTATCCATGACGTGCATTATTTTCCCTCTTTTTGTCTTAGTGCATACTTGGCTCATTCTGTCCTGAATAGATAGAACAAATGTCCCACAGCTGGATGTGAAATCTCATGACAGTGCTGTAGGTGAGAAGTATGAAGCTGTGCCCTCCCTTGTGTTTTTCTGCAGCAGGGAAGGGTGACAGTTGCTAAATGGCTTTATATGAGCATTTCTATTGCAAAATCTTGTGCTATCCTTCAGATAGATAGTGCTACACAAATGAGGATTTGTCAGGGCTAGAAGCAAGTATGGAAATTAACCAGTAAAAATTGTTCCACACCAGGTTGCAGCTCAAAGGATACGTTTATGCTGTGTCGTAGGAAAACCAGTGGCAGTTATGCCCCTCTTAGGACTATACCAAATAGTGTAAGAAAGCTGAATTAAGCAGTTCTTCTGTGTATAGACAGGTCATCACTAATTACCCATGATGGTGAAGATAAGGGAATTCTGCTTGGCTTGTTAACACTGTGAAATAAGCTATGTGGCTTCAGTCTGGTTTGGCTCTTCTAAAGTTTCATGTACAATGGCTTGAGGGCAGGAGAGGATATTTCACGTTGTATAAATCAGTATAGATAAAATTGCTCATTAACTCTATAAAAGTGCTTCCTTGGGCAAAGTCTAAGAGAAATGTCCAGGGTGCATGTTTTTCTCTTGAGTTCCTTTAGTGTGTTCTCAGTCTTTATTTTTTCAAAGTATTTTGATTTGATTTTCTTGGTGTTTGGGATAGTATCTATTACAAATCCAGGGATAATTAGGAGAAGAGTCGACTGTGTTAAGGGATTCTCAGCAGGAAAGTAAAACTAAGCAAGGAAATTGGAAAAGGGTAGGCATTCAGTTCTGCTGCAATGAAACACCACTTTGTAAGTTTGAAGATGCATGTAGGAAGACCTCTCAGAGCAGACTGGTATCAGTAGTTTGACTTGCTAGGGGAAAAAAGACCCTATGGGAGGGGTTCATCTGATACAACCTTATACATGTGATGTAGCCATCCAGATCTGAGCTAATCATATAACCTCCCACCGTAGTCACCAGAGATACGGGCTTTTTCTGGACGTTAACAGGTTGGCTTGCTTTACGTATGTGTCTTAAGTGGAGATTAAGTGTGTCCAGGTATCAGTTCCTCTCCATGAATAGGAGGGGAGTGCTGGGTGATAGTTCAAGTATCTATGAGTGGTAAAATGGAATGTAATCTATGGGACAGTTTCTGGTGTTTATTTCTTCCTTCTTGAGACATCCCAGTAGTTTTAGCCTGGCTAGATGCCTGCTTATAACCTGGGGACTTCAGAGAGTTGCAGTCTTTGCAGAATAACGCTGATTACTGAATAATGTGTGCCAGCCTTTGGGGTGAGGGCCATCTCTTTGTTTTGTGTTCGTACAGCCCCAGGCACAGCAGGGTCCTGCCCCAGGATGGATCTCCTGTACACTACCACAACACAGATAATCAATAATAGCAGACTTAATTAGAACTTTGATCAGTCTCTCTTCCTTCTAATTCGCTGTGTTTTAAATCCCTGTGATGTCTAAATGAGGTTTGATAACAATTCTCTGTCTCTCATTTCCTCCCGTCCCACAGGAGCACATTTACAAGCTGATGAAGAGTGACAGCTACGCGCGCTTCCTCCGTTCAAATGCTTACCAGGACTTATTGCTGGCGAAGAAGAAGGTATCTGTTGGAAAGGACGTGCTTGCATCTCTTAGCACCTCTTGATTCTCGCCTGCTGCTTGCTGCTAGTGTGAAAATGAAAATATTGTTTCCTTTTTTTTTTTTTCCTTTATTTAAGAAAGGAATGAGCACTTTTGTTTTCTTCACTGGGAACACAGGGTACGGCATCCATATGTACAGCCTCAACATGTGTTTTGGGGAAAACATGGTGACACAAGGTAAAAATAACATAGAAAAGTGTCTGTCTTGCACAGCTGTCACCCAAACTCAGTGCAGGCAATTAAAATTGTATCGCCTCTTCCTCATGACAAAGATGGTGTCTGGTATGAGAAGCAGAACCCATCAATCTATTCATTGCTGCTGCAAATCTTACCCATTCTGGTTTTCACCTCCCTAGGCTCACCATGTGAATTTCCCTTTGGATGCCTTACCTGTAGATCCCCCTGCAGTGTTTCCCATGCTCCTTTTCTCCCATTCCCTTGCTTTTGGCTCCCCAGAGATGGTTTTTTTTTTTGGAGACGAGAAATAATTGCAACCCGTGCAGTAATCAAGAATTCCAGCCACATTGTCTCACAGGAGAACTGGGTTTGAGCTCTTTTTAGCCTTTTTGGTGTCTGCATGTGCTCTGCCAGCACCATGTTTCTGCCAGGAACCCCCAGTTCAGGGAGTGATTACGTAGAGTAACAGCAGCTCCTGTCCAAGTGTCCCTTCCTTCAGAGGGGTCTGGGAGGTAAGCTAATGACCTCTGCATTTGTGGCTGTGTTCAGATGTTTCCTGCACCTCCTGACTTATTCCCGTAAGTCTACATGTCCGCCTGTGTGCATGTGCATGCATGTACACGTGTACGTGTCCCACTTACATTTGGCTCCCAGGACTGTACATAAACCAACTCCTGACTCCTGCAGCCTGAGTGTGTGGTTTCCCATCACCATCTTCCCTGCTGTTTTTCTGCTTCGTTCTCTGTGTGCTGCCAAATTACATTGCATCAGCACAATACAATGAAATCCCAGTGGTATTTTTGTCCTGATTGTCATTGTGTGCCCTAAAAGCATGCATATGGTGACAAAAGGAGACAAACCCCTCTGTCTGCTGTGCCTGGGACTACTGGCAGGTGGATTAGGGGAAGGTAATGGAGGGCAGCAGTTGGCCTTATGTCTCAAAATGTCTGGTTTGAGACAGCATAAACCAGTGCTGCTTACATTTGGAAAGGTTAGACCTGACTTAGAGTTCAGAGACTGTGGGGAGAGAAGGAGGTGCCAGACAAGGTCTTCTGATGGTACAAAGCATAAAAACCTTTGCCATCTTCCTGCTCCTATCAGCTTATGGTTCCCCCACCCCCAAGTCTCCATTGAACACATGAGGGTTCATGTGCTTGAAAGCAGAAGAGTTTTCTTCTCCCAGCTGAGCCCATTCAAACCGGAGGTGGTTGTTGTGGGGTTTTTTTGCAATCCTTGTTTGCTGTCAGATCAAGCCCTGGATGTGTCAGCATGACATCCTCATCCCCCCGCACACTGCCGGAGGAGCAGGCTTTGGTGTCATGTTAACGCAGCCGTGAAAGTAAGAATCAGGTTTCTTTTAGAAAGAGCTGTGGGTGCATGAGTAAACATAGCAAGGCACAAAAAAGGCAGGAGTAGATCTGTGCAGATGAGTTGTTCACCAGCTTCACATGATGCGGGAGGGGAGTTGATGTTACTCCAGAATCTGTAAAGCTCTTTGCAATCATGTTGCATTGTGTTGGGCAAGTGAACGTTTCTGAAACAGTGTAGGTGCGGAGATGCTGACAGAAAGAACATGAAGTTTCTGTACGCTGAGATACACAGTAAGATCTTTGGTGCAGGTTTGAGAGGCATCCCTTTAAAATTCCTCTAAATAGCTGAAAAGCAGAGGGAAGGAAGAGAGAAACCCAGTGACATATCAGAGCCTGCGTGGATGGAGGATTTGGTTTAGAGCCTGAATATGAAGTCCTGGATTCACTGATGTGAGTAGAAATTCACTGCAGTTGTTTAAGACTTGATGAATACGTCTCTCTGGGGCATGATTATGTCTTGCCCCAAGACGTTATCCTAATGTTGCCTCTATACCACACCACTATGACACAGCCTTACTTTTATTACTGGAAATAAGTTCTGTCAGAAGCACAGCATGATGGACTTGGGCTAAAAGAGTTGCTTGTACAAAGCAAATGAGCATCTCTATGGCTTGAGATTCACACATGAATATTTTGTGGATAAGTTTGTGTCATTTGGGATCTTTTGCCCTCCAGCACTGTGTTCTGGCAGGAAACAGGGTAGAAGGCAGAAAAAAGGGAAAGGTTGACTGTGTGGCTAGAGCACAGGACTGGGAGCCACAAAATCCATGCACTTCCCCTGGTTCCCCCACTTACTTTCTGGTGTGACCTCAGCGAAAAGAACGTTCAACTTTGCCTGCTTCATATCCTCTTCTCTGTCAAATGGGAATAATAATAGTGACCTGCTCAATGGAGAGGTGGAGAAGCTTGATTAGTGCCTCAAAACATGCTTGACATTTTTGAAATTTGTAAGATACTGTAAGTTTGAAGAGTTACTTTTTCTCCACACCGTACAATAACCACAGATGTGGGAGCTTCCCCTCCCTGCTCTGGGAGTGCAGTAATGGAGGGGAGGGAGGGAGGAGAAGTTATGGGTCGGGACTGAGATACAATGACAGAATTATGATGGGGACCAGGGAGGATAAAAGGAACATATTGTTCACACCACTAACTGATGCAAGACAGTGGACATAGGCCGCGTACAGACCAGGCATACATACTTTGTTAATCCATTCTAGATTTTTTTCCTCCGTTCTTCCCAGTCTCATTATTACAAATAACCACAGTATTATTGGCCTCAATCCTGCAGATTCATGGTGCTCAGCGGGGAACATGAGGTTGGCCTCCAGCAAGGGTGTGATTGGAAGCAGTGAGCTGCAGAGGGGGAAAGCTGAGTGTAGCTCCCTGCCTTGCACAGAAGTCCTCCTCCCCTGCCAGGCTGGAGAAGAGGAGGGATGAGAGGGCAGAGCCTTGTCCTCAGGAGGAATGCCTGTATGCCTGGCCCAGTTCGAGCTCTGTGCTCCATGCTCAGCCTCCCCCTGCAGCAGGTAGAAATCACAGGCCTGCTGAAAGCAGCTGGCTCAGCAGCGAAGAGCTGGATGGTGCTGAGATCCCCGACCGACTCATCACGTTTTATTTGTGTATCTATGTAACATGCCCCACTCGTGCTGTGCAGAGTCAAGTGTTGACCTGCTCCTATTTCTGCTGATAGGCACATTACTGCAGGCTACATTACAGCAGGTAATCACCACCACACTGCTCCCCAGCCCTCCTCCATAGTAGCCAAAATGGTGGCTGGACATCCTTAGATGGCAGCGAGCCTCATGTCAGAATGAATGCTGTGACAAACCTCCTCGCTCAAAGCAAAGAAGCGTTTGGGCTGGGTGACTCGGCTGCAAAACAGGGGTTTACTCCCTGGGGAAAGAGCAGCATAGATGAGTTAGTGCACCATGGAGGGGCATGGGGGTGCACAGGAGGTTTGTTAACGATGAAGGAGCATCCAGACACGCGCTCTGCTAGTTATTTTTGAGGATAAGAGAGAGAAAGGAACAGAAAAGACCTCAAGGCACTTTCCGTTACTTCCCATAAAGGTGAAACGGTGACATTGGTGGGTATCTCCGCATTAGCTGAAACGGCAGCCAAGCTGTCATGGCACTGGCGTTCATGTCAGCCTGGCACGGGGTGCCTTCCCGCCATCAGGCCCTGCCCACAGGCAGGGGAGCAGCCCAGAAAGGTGGCTACAGCTGCAGTGCAGACATGCTGCGAAGCCACGGGAGTGAGCCCCATCACACGGGGAGAAGAGCAGGTTGGTATTTGCTTGGTTTAGAACATTGTTTTCCTCTCCAGCTGGTTCAGAGAAGGACGAGTTCTCTGTGGTCCTGCACAAATGGACACAAAACAGATGCAAAATACTGTTCCAGCCATTTGGTAGCACTGTACATGCCCTTTGCTTTCTCACTTTGGACAGGTGGACATGACTGCCTGAGAAGCCCAGGACCTGCTCCTGGCCTTTTCCTGAGCCAGGGTCAGGGAAGGGATTATCCTTTATTTTTGTCTGACGCCATTCCCTCTGGAACACATGGTTTCCATCAAGTTAAAGTTCAAAAAAAACCCCACCCCACCCTAAGCCCTAAAGTTTCATGCCAAAAAAAGGATTCAATAGCCAACAAAATGAATCCTGGGATGGAGAGAGGGAGGGAGGGAGAGGTTTTTGCAGACCTGTAGTTCAGAAGACCAAGCATTTGGATGTATTTCCCTACCCCTTTTCACATCCCTGGCAAAAAGTGTTAGCAAGGCAATGGCTAGGAGCTTCATGCCATGCGGGACAGGCTCCATTTTCAGCACACACCTTTTGAACCATTGCTTTTATCCAGGCCCCCTGTCCCATCTGCTCTGTATTGTCCAGGAAGGTTCCTACTGCCGATTCTGTGCCCGTCTCGGTCCCATCAAGTCACACATGACCAGTTTGAATCAGTGGCAGGACTTGGCTTGTATGTTGTAAAGATGCTGAGCAATTTTCTCATAATTACTTTTAATAATCAGTGTCAGCTGGTTTTCATAAGTTTTTTTCTACTTACACTGCTCTGTGCCAGCAGAATCTACACAAAGGAACTTAAAATCGGGATGGCTGGCTAAATAATGAATCATGAAAAAAAAGGAAAATTTGGAGGAGACCATCAATAATTAGTGAACGGTTCCTAAGTGGTGAGATCTGTTTTCCTGCACCTACCTGGGCTGAGAGATTTTCATCTGCAGTGGGGGTGGTTGTTTCATATTTTATCCAATTGCATGTGTCCTCTGCCATTAGCTGGTAGAATCTGTTGGTGTATTTACTGGCAAAGATGGCCTTTCTTGCACCTAGGAGGACTGCTTGACCTGGCACGCACATGTGTTTCTCTGCCTTTGCCCTTTGCACTTGCAGTGTGTGTTTGTACAAATGCTGCTGTGGTGCTGCAGCAGGCATGGCTCTGAGGTCCGCAGCCTTGTCAGACCCTCCCTGTGCAGGACCCCAGATCTGTTCACGGGACCGAGAAATGTCTGATTCAGTCTCTTTTATTTTCTTCTTCTTCCACTTTGTTATTTTTAAATTTCCTTCCTCTCCTGTGCAAGGCAGCCTCCACGCCTCGGTGCCGCGCTGGAGGGATGCAGGCAGGCGGTTACCTCCGCAGCGGGCTGCCAGCCGCACGGTCTGCAGGCAAGCAGGCGGGAAGAGCCGGAGAGCCATACAGCCAGCACCCACACCCACTGCCATTAAAACTGCTCAAGCCACCTCATCACTCTGCAGCCAGCCTGCCTCAGCTGCTTTTTATTTTACTAGAAAATGTCATGCTTTGACTCAGAGCTGGATGCTGTGGGGATGAGCTTTCCACGCATCCAGCTGGTCCCAGCCTGCCGTCCCTGTGCCAAATGTGGAGGGTTGCTGCAGCCTGTGCTTGCAAGGCACTTCTGTGGGACACCGTTGGTGCTCTCTGTGTCTGCTTCCCCACGCGTGTCTTCAGCTGTGGTAGGGAAGCAGCCTTGTGTGTGTCACCCTGTGCTAGACGAGCTCTCAGCACCCCAACAAGGTGCACATCATCTTTGGAAACCACCATCCTGCCTTCCTGCTGGGTGGGAAGCTGCATCACCTTGCTGGTAGCTAAACCAGAGACACTAAAGTTTGACGGCAAGTGCAGGGACACAGTGTGGCCTGTTTTCAGCAGCTTGCTCTCCTTTGCCCGCAGTGCACACCAAAGCTCCACTTCAAAATGCAGTTGGGCCAGACACTGATTTTCCAGCCCGCAGCAATGTGATGCTGCAGACTCCAAGTGGCTTGCTCCCCTAGGGAGCCTTGCAGAACAGTCTGTCTTTTGTCTAGGTATTTCTTCTCCTGGATGAAATTGTGCCTATAATTTGGCTGCCGGTGGGTCTTGCTGCCCCTGCAGGAGGCCAGCACGGAGGCCAGTGCGTGGCTGCGCACTGCTGTCCTCAACCCTGCTCGTCGTGAGGTGCTCAGCCAGGGCGGCAGCGCTGCAGCCTCTCTCTGTCACCTCTGCTGCCTTGGGGTGCAGGGACTCCTCTGAGGCTCCTTCAAGGAGGGGGTCTGTGGTGCTCTGAGCACTTGCACTGCTGTTGCACTCAGCAGAAGAGGGAGGCTGACGTTTCTTTTCCCTTTCCTCTCCTCTCACATGCAGGGAGAGAGAGCTAACCCCGGGGTTAGTGCATGTTAAATACTCCTTTGGGAAGCATTGGACTGGGTACGTTACAGCCTCCCTGCCAGCCAGGAGGTGTGCTTTGTTGCTTGGTATGCGCTCTGAGGCCTTGGCGTCATCCTCAGTGTTGGCTAAAACTGCATGCCTCTAGCTTTCACTTTTGATACCACTTTTGGGACATCAGAGCTGAGGGTGTGACTTCCTCAAATGGTTATAATGGGGAGGTTGCTTGACTCTTCTGGACAGAGACTATTGCTTGTCTTAAAAGGGCCTTATGTTCTGCTCTCACCTCTGGCGATGCAGCAGGGAGGATCAGCCCCGTCTCTGCCTAGGATGCTTCAGACTAGCCCTGTAGACATCAGAGAGCTGCTGGTTATGGCAGCTGTGATGAACATGCAGAAGAATCAGAAGGCTTTGCCTGGAGTCACCTACACAAGTTCTCATCCAATTTATCTGATATGCTTTTGACTTCCTTACATCTTCCCGGTCTGGTTTTTGCACGGGTGCTTTGGCCTGGAGGTTGTTACTGCAGCTGAATCTGTGGCCTATGATATGGCAGGCAGGTGCCTCTGATGAGCACCTCCAGTGCAATGCTTGTCTCTGGTGCACTGTCATGCACCATCATTACTGTGGCTTTCCCTTATATGTAGCTCCTTATTCCCTTGGCTGAAGTTTTGCTTCCATCTTATCACCTCCATTTTGCTGTCCCACCACAGTAAAATAAGTTTCTCTCCTGGAAATCAGCAGTGCCCACAGCCTTCTGACTGCAGTGAGCTTTCCTTCATATTATTTAGTTTCTTCTCTTCTCCATAACAATTTTCTTCTCTTAGATATTCCAGCAAACATGCCAATAAATTATTTAGTTCTTCCTTGTTAGTGACAATTAGATCTCCCTTGTGCCAAATGAATGAAGTGCTGCAGTGAGCAACCTTCTCAGGGATACGTTAATAAAGCCATGGTACACACGCTTGTCTTCTCGCAGTGAAGCTGAATGTCTTCTTGCATATGAATAGTCCTGTACTCCAGAGAAAAAAATACCAGTGCCTCAAGTCTGCCTGTATCTTTCTGTATGCTGTTTTGTGTTTCAGTGTAGCCAAACTTACTGGAAATGTGCTTCTACCCTCTGGATAAATAGAGGAGTGTAGGTTCCCTGGCAATGAGTTCAGTGGTGGTTTTCGTCCAGCGCTGTATTCACTCACACATTGCTTTTTAATATTGTAAAAGTTACTGTGGTTTTTTTCATCTCTCTAAGCAAGTAGATGGGAGCCTCCAATCAGCTGTTTGGCAGATGTTAACCAGAACCAGAGGTCCCAGCTCAAACAGCCACAGAAGGAAAATTCAATGAACAAGAGATCAATACCAATAGCTGTGAGACGCAGAGATGCACAGACCTGTTTGAACCGTTCAAAAAACTCACAGGAGAAAAGGTGACATTCTCCGAGAGTAAAAGTAGTGATGTCTCTCATCCTTTAAGGGGTTTTAGTTTTTTATGTTTGCTGTTGCAAACATTGATTTCTGCTTTTTAAATTTTTCTTACAACTTTCCCCCTTGCTGCTTCCTTATATTTTGCTGCTGTTAAGAAAAACTGCATTTAAGCTGAAGGGTTTTTTTCTGTATTTTTTTCTCCCCACTTTTTTCCCTGTTAAGCCAGAGAATGAGCAAGGTCGTAGAACTTCTCTAGAAAAGTTCACTCGCAGTGTGGTAAGTTCCTTTTCTTTTCCCTCCTCCCTTTCCTCAGAACTTCATTTTTAGTTGGGGGGAATGTGGATGCTTGACTTTTTATTTCATCCTTTATTTTTTCAGCTAGCATCTTTGCAGCTTCTCTTTTAATACTGTAGCTCATCTAAACAGTAGCTCTACAGAAGGTGGGGGGGGGGAAGCGGGAAGCAAAATTCCATAATGCTCATTCTAGCTTATCATCACTGCAAAAGCAAATTGATTTTTGTCTAGAATTGAACGCAAGGTTGTCTTTTTGCTGTGTTCCCACTGCGGTATTTGTTATGTCTTTTCCTTGTGCAATGAAGTAGAAGAGCATGGTTCTCATAGCACCATTGCAACAATATCCGTGTGGTTATGTAGTGCATGGTTAACGATACCGTATGTATATACACGTACATATCCACCCACAGCACTGCAGCTGCTTCTTCCGTTGCCCCGTCTGTCAGTGCTCATGTAAATAGTGATGGGCGATACCCTTTGACTTGTTTGTGATACCGATACCGGAGAAGGAGCACAGTAACAGCAAGAAACATGACACTGTTAAACCTTTTAGATAAGGGGATGGTGGGATCTCAAGGGCAGCGGACAGATGTCCTCTCCTCTCTTGTCCTTTGCCAGTCTCCAGCCTCCAGCCAGTCCTTCCAGTGGGGGAAGCTGGTCTGGCTGCGAAGGGATGCTGCAGCACAGGGAGGTGTTGGGCACCGGCCGGGGCTGCTTCTCTCCAGTCCCCAGAGCAGGACCCCAGAGTTTGGGCAAGACCCACTCGTCCCACGTGCTTTCAGGGGTCTGCGAGTGCAGCAGATTTTCTAGAACCAGGGAAGAGCAGGAAGAGGGGGCAGGGCCAGAGGCAGATGCTGCAGGTGGGGTGGAGGAGCAGGGATACTGGGCAGCACGGGGGGGACAGGCCATGTGCATGGGGTGGCACAGGGCAAGCACAGGGCTAGAGCTGAAGATGCAGCAACTGGGTCAGTGGGGAATTACTCTTGTGTTGTTCAGTATTACGTACACTTTGACTTGATATATCTTACGGTTTTGGCATACTGCTACGGTCTGCATGTATCGCCCATCATTAGTTGTAAGGTGATACTGGGTCAGCAGAGAGTCATCACGCAGGTGATTCCCATAGAAGCTACTGTACAGAACAATATTTTGTAGAAAGTTCACAGACCTTCTTGTGGCTTTATAACAGCTTTGTAATGAAGGCATCGGACTATGTGTATATTCAGTATATATGCTTGCATTCGTGTGTGTATGTATGTATGTGTATTTATATATACACTATATACATACACATGGCATATCAATATAAAATATTTGTACATACAGATAGAAAAGGGGATACTGCACAGGTAAGTGTGAGCTGTCATAGAGCAAATAAGCCTAGAGGGTTCTTTCTGATGCTGCCATGCTTCTGCACAAGCAAACCCAAATGTAACACGCAGAGCTTTGTAGTATATCCACTGGCAGACTTCCTGGGGAATGTATTTATATAGCTAATGCATATGCACACATTTAAAATATGTTGATACAAAATATATCACTATGCCCATCTGCATATTTACTACTTTCTAAGAGTCTGCCAGAAAGAGGAGTAGGCAAGATTTTTTCAAACAAACTATGCAGAAATATTTACACCGAGTGGTTAAATTCTGCTCCCAGATTTGCCAAATACACGGAAGAGTAACTCTCACTTTACAAGACTGGCTGGGTTTACAGTAACACAGCCAAGGATGGATTTTTCTGTCTTGCATTTGATTTGAAAGGTAACTTGACAAGCTCAGTTTGGGATGGTAGAATTATCATGTAAGTTCCTGTAAAGAAAATAGTTGTAGATTGGTCAGCACTTTAGTTCATCTTTGTCTTACTGGCTAGCATACTGTAAATATTTTCTTTCATTTTTCTTAATACAGATATAAAATGTCATCCTCTGATGGCATGGTAGCTACCAGAACTAGGAAGGGTCTGAATTTTTTATACTTTGCATTATGGCAGTTTGTCACTACCATCAGATGAGAAAACTATGTTGGCATGTCATAATGTCCTCAGAGGACAGCATTACCAAAGTGGTAACTTTATGGCCTACTCAGGGGACTAAATTAAGATGAAGTTAATTCTGCATGCTCTAGTTCTCCAAATTGCACTGCAGTTCCCTGACTGCGTAGGATTAGAGCAATACAGCAGCCCTCGTTCCCAGAGCTCCACTATGCTTTAGTGATTGCTCATTACAGGATCACATATTCAAGCTGACCATGCACAGGCGTGCTGAAGTTAAGCATATGCTTAAGGTTTGGCTGGAACAGAGCCCCAGTGCTCGTCTCTCTTCAGGGGGGAGCCCTAAACCTATTTTGCAAACAGAATAATATGAGGTCACATTTCTAGTGATGGCTGTAAGAGGAACATTCAAAACAACCAGGGCTAGAAGTTTATTTGCCTTACAGAGCCATCACTGAGATGAAGTAGTGGCTCCCAGACTGGCTGTACTATAAACTGCCCATGGACCTGGGCCACCTCCAGACCATGCTGCTCTGTCTGGCACCGGGAGGGCACAGTAGACCCCCAGGGAAATTTCCAGATTTGACTGTGGCATGTGACCCAGCATTTTGGGAAATGATTGAATTGAGGTCCTTGAAGGCTTGACCTTACCGTGGGAGCCCGTGCTCCAGGCCCTGGGCACTTTGGCCGATACGCTGCCCACTGGGGCAGCTCCTGGAGGTCCGAGCCAGCCTGGCAGGCCCTGCCCATCCAGACGTGCCCCACAGCCTTCGCACTCACCGGGAATCCCTGCCAAAGCTACAGGAACTGGAAACATGATGCAAAACTTGGGGTAGACCTCCAGAACTTTGGTTTTGGCCAAAAACATGAATTTTAATTGCATTTGAATTTCAAGATTTAAATACGGATTTCAAGAACACAGTTTTACTGAAGACATTTGTCATTTAGCAGAAATATCAGGAAAATTTTTAGTTGAGGAATAGCTCAAAGACACTTACAGTGGGGAATAAAGTGGCCTCTGCATCACCATGATTAGTAAGGTCATAAGAATATTTAAAATGTGTTTTAAAATACAGAGCAAATTCTCTCCCAGCATCAATCAGTTATTGTTCCCTGTAGTACTTTGGCACTTCAGGCCTATTGAGAACCGCCCCCAAAAGTCATTGTTTCCTCATTATTTCTTCAAATAGAGCAGTTACTATTGATTGAATTTGCTATAATTTTTCAGCTGTGATAAGCAACAGAGGGAAGACGTATATCTAGTGATGTTTCCTTTTGCATCGCTGTACTCAAATTTGGGGAACTTAGTTCCACTAACAGTGTAGGTGGCATAGAGCCAGAGCAGGAGCGTGGAGGTGGAGGTTCATGACCCCTTCCTTGCTCATGATGCTGTACTTACAGGGGTGCTTTCCACACCAGAGAAGGCCTATTTGTAGTCAGAATGCAGACATGCCCAGCTCCTTAGACAGTGAGTCTTCACTTGAGTGAAAAGTCAGACTCTCTAGGTTTGCTTGTACTAGGTGCTTAGATCTCACCATCTCTTGTTTGAGAAAGACAGGAAAAAAATACAACACTTCAGAAAAAGAAACAGTAAAGCTTTGTTGACAAACTGCAAACAGTGTTGCAGGCATTTTGTCTCTTAGTTGGGTTAAACCCCTCCCCAGAAAAATTTCAGTGCTTCTGAATTGCTCTCCTGCACTGGGTGGAAAGCTGTACAGCTTGGCTTTGGGAGCACAGACTTGGAGCAAGTGGAAGTCATCTTACCCGCAGGGCTCCTGCTTATCTCAGAGTCACAACCCAGGAGACAGAGATTAACCCCAGACTATTTGACATCCTTTAGAAAGTCACCATGGAGCTCTGCTAACCAGCCAGAGGCTTGCCACATTCAAGGGAATCAGTGGGGAATAAGAAAGAACAGGGGTTTACAGATTTATTTTTTTTTCATATCACTCTTCAATTCCTACAAGACCCACTGTCTCATCTTCCTTGCCTTGGTACTTTTGACCAGGAGAAGGCAGCTCATGACTAATGAATGCACCAAGTTGTTGCACCAGATCTTTCTGGAAGTCAGGTGCTATATGGTCTGCATTAAGCAGGACACTGATAGCCAGATTTTGCCAGGAGAATTCTCACTGTGGGGAGGGTTCACCATTTACTTCCAAGTCCTTTCAAAGCTGATACCTTTGTGTAGTGGCCAAGAAGGGGGTTGTACCCACCACTGGTCAGATCCTTGTGTAGCAAAGGGCATAGTTTGCAGTGTCTCCCTGTCTGGGTTCCTCTTGGAGCAAGGGGACGTCTGTCTGACCCAGCGCCCAACGTGCCAGACATCCTCAACCTCCTCAGCTTACCTCCCTGAAGCCTGCAGCTGCGGCATCCGTGTGTGCTTCATGGCAGCCTCCCACCACAGCCTGGGAAGCAGCTGTGTGGTCCCAGGACCAAGCATCACGGTCATCAGTCATCTGGTGAACACCAAAGGGCCATGTCTGCACGATGGAGCAGATCATTACAGGGCACGCGTTGGCCAGCACTGCGGGAGCAGAGGGGCAGCAGATTTCTTTTCTCTCCTGTTCAGGTTTTGAAGAGTCCTCAAAAATATGTGGGCAGCACAGTGGTAGGATAGACATCATGGTCCCTGACCCCTACAGCCCTATGCTGGGCTCCCATGCCCTGAAATCGCAGGTATGAAGCTAGACTGGCTCTTCTGTGCTCTCCTCAGGGACCCTGGGGAAGGGCCAATCTCAGGGAGTGGTGAATCTGACAGTCTGTTGCATCAGAGCACTTACTAATCCACCTCATTTAAAAAATGATGGCACTGCGCATGGTGGCAGGTTTATCTTATTACAATTTTCCTTTTGATTCCAGCAAGAATTGACATTATGAAAGCAGAGTTAGCCTGTCTCCTCTCCCAAGTGAAGATAAATGACATCATAAAAATCAGACATCATGTATCATATATGTTATAAATAATACCTGGTATTGAGGTAATAACTTAATTTTAAAGACACACATACACACAAATCCATATATCTACATCTCTCTCTTCTGTCATATTTGATCATCTTACTAATTAAAAGGAGCCTGCTATACTATTTTTAGCCATGCAGTCTCAGCCTAGCTGTTTAAACCACTGTAGTTTCCCATCTGCTTTAGAAATGATTTAATAATCAGATAGACAGAAGCTTAGTTCTCATAAGCCGAGATGATCCTTCAGAGCCAAGAGTAGAAGGAAAATATATTTTAATGAGTACATTTAGAGAAACCACTGCTGCTTTTGTCTCGCAAAGGAAGCTACCAAGTCTCTGCCTAACTTGTGTTGGTGTCCATTTACATTTAATAAAGGGGGAAACAGGAGGGGATTCCTTTGTTGCATCTTGCAGCATCTTGAGTATTATCTCTAAAAGCAGCAATGGTTACTCCAGCAATAACAGGGATTTAACCTATGGATACCAGCCTCGGCAGGTAATTTAGATAAGCCTGGGCCATGATACTCAGACTTGAATTCAAACTTTCCTAAAATTTCTATATTCCAAGGAAGGAATTTCCCCTGTAAGAAGACTGGTATTAAATTTTCTGACTCAATATGGAGGTGGTGACCCAATGCTGATTAGATCTCTGCCTTTTATTCCCAGCTGACATTTCTTTAAGAACAAAAGGTGCACACACACGTACAGCTTTTGAGAGGATCAGAGTTCTCAATCTTCATGCTTTAAAGGACAAGAGAGTAGCCAGACCAGTAATATATTGTTTATTCAGAGTTTTTACAACTTCTGTCTGAACCAACTGATGTGGTACACTGTTAGTCGTTACATTCCTGGAGTGAAAAA